>NC_090209.1:24383721-24703721 GCF_033026475.1 Channa argus
AAAAGTGAAAATATAATTTAATAAATAACTTTGTGACTTAAATTAAATATTTGGAACAACAAACATTGGAACAAATTGAGGACAGTGACATCTGGTGGCTGATAAATCTTACTTCAAACCTTCAGGACTAAAGGATTTTCACATTTTTAATGTCCTGTTTGCAATAAAATAACAAGAAACCTGTGTGTTATTATCAAATCTATAAGACTTTTGTTCTTATAGAACTTCAGCAGAAGTCTTGTCTGTGTCTACCTGCCTAAATGCATTGAGTTGTTGCCATGTGATTGGCTGATTAGATATTTGCATTAACAAACAGTTGGACAGTTGTACCTAATAAAGTGGCAGGTGAGTGTAAGTAAATGCAGTAAAATTCTATGTGGGAGAAAAAAACACTGACAGTCATGAACTGGCCTTAAAGGACGTCACAGTAAATATTGACTTCTGCCTGTAGAAGCTGCTTTGTTGGAAATATGTGTTGGTTTTTTAGTTATGCAGCTTGTTAAAACATCCTAAATCTGATGGGCAACTTAAAGCTTTTACAAAGTAATGTACATCCACACAAACAGCTGCCAGACAGCAGGTCTAGAGGAAGACCAAGAGGAGATTTATAGATGTAGTGAGAGAGGACATGAAGTTAGTTGGTGTGAGAGAAGAGGATGCAGAGGACAGAGTTAGATGGAGGCACATGATTTGCCGTGGTGACACCTGAAAGGGAACAGAACAAAGGAAAAGAAGTTGTTCTACAGTATGTTGGGTTCATTCCCTCAGGTTTCCTCTCTTCTTATGTGCTTTAATCAGCATCTTCCTCCACTCACCTCCTCTTCCACTTGTTGCTCTTTATTTCTCTGCTCTTTCTCTCCACCTCATTGTTCTCTGTCTGTTTGACTCCTTCACTTTGTGACAGTGTCTAATTCAAAGGTCAGAGATAAAAACCTTCTTCTCTTTTTCCACAGATACTGGTGATGAACATCTTCAGTGGACATTGTCTCACATGTCATCGAGCAGAGTATCAGATAGGAAATGAATGTTGTCCTATGTGTCCTGCTGGTAAGATCCAACTGAATGTTAAAGGACATTCCAATGATAAAATGTCAGTGATATTTAATTAATTGTTGATTTTCTTTACAACAGGAAGTCGAGTTAAAATTGATTGTACAGAGTTCAGAAGTACTTCCTGTCTGCCCTGCTTGGAGGGAACATTTTTGGATAAGTCCACTGGACTTAAACATTGTTTCATCTGCACAAACTGTGATTCAGGTATATTTCTGTCAATCTTTTGTAATTATTAGTAGTTACTAAGTCTGAGCAGAGATTTAAAGACAGTACTTTAAGTAGGTTTATTTCTACAAGTCCTACAAGTTCAATATAAGAACTGAGAAACCTGTTGATCATAATGAACTTAGACATTACTGGTTCTACAACCACAAATCCAAAGAAGTTTGGACGATGTGTAAAACATAAACATCAACAGACTGTAATAATGTGCAAATCTTATCAACCATTATTTAATTTACAATAGAACATAAACAACATCTCAGATGTTGAAACATTTCATGGAAAAGTTCAGCTCATTTTGAATTTGATGGCCTTAGTTGCCAGATTTTTCCTTTTATGATGCGCCAAATGTTTTCTATTGGTGGAAGGTCTGGACTGGTCTGATGGCCTCAGCCAGATATGGGTTTTGTCTTTGTCCATGTGTGGTTAGCTGTTTGTTCTGTGTTTTATTGTCTTCCAGGAAGTCTGAGGGTTAAGCTGAGTTTTAGACATGCAGCACACCTGTGTCAATTGGGTTGAGATTCTTATAAAGGAGGCCTCAAAGATCTCCTCAGTCTCTTTCCCTGGGCCGGCCTGCTGAATCCTCTTTGTATTGTATGCATCTTGTCTTGCATGTCCTCTTTTCACACTACCCATCCAACGCTGAATTGACACTGACTTGCTCACAAACATGATTTAAAACTCTGTGTATTCAATTAAAAGAATAAACAAAACATTATTTTTGTTGTTTCCTGTCACATACTATTGAGACAGGTTGTGACACAAGCCAGTTCAGCATCCAGACTCTTCTCCTGTGAAACCATGCTGTTGTGATGGATGCAGTATGTGGTTTATCATGGTCTTGCTGAAATATGCAAATGCTTCCCTAAAAGAGACGTCGTCTGGATGGGAGCAGATGTTGCTCTAAAACCTCTATGTACTTTTTAGCATTGATGGCGTCTTTCCAGATGTGTGAGCTGCCCGCACCACAGGCACTAATGCACCTCCACACCATCAGAGATGCAGGCTTTAGAACTGTCCGCTGATAACAAGCTGGATGGTCCCTCTCCTCTTTAGTCTGCAGGTCACGAGATCTATGGTTTCCAAAAATTCCTTTCAACTTGATTTAAATAGTGCCAACTCACATCAAAGTTATCTCAAGGCACTTTACATAATAAAGTCAGGACTATACAGATATGTAGAGAAAACCCAAGAAATCCTCCTTCAGCCAGCCCTAGGCTTCCCTTTAACGGAAGAAACCTCCAGCAGAACGAGAAGAGGAAAGGACCTCAGTTTACATTCGAGAGGCTCTGCTTCTCTGAAATGCTCCTTTTATACCAGGTCATGTTACTGACCAGTTGCCAATTAACCTAGTTAGTTGTCAAATGCTCCTCAATTTGTGTTTTTATTTTCCCGGCTTTTGTTCCCCTGTTCCAACTTTTTAAAACTGTTGCTAGCATCAAATTCAAAATGCTAATATTTTCCACGAAATGCTAAAATGTCTCAATTTCAACATCTGAGATGTTTATGTTCTATTGTGAATAAAATATGGGTTGATCAGATTTGAATTCTGTTTTTATTTAGATTGTACATATTGTCCTAACTACTTTGGAATTGAAGTTGTAAAATCAGTAGTGTCTAAATTCATTAAAATCAACAGTTCTTATGTTGAACTTGTAGGACTTGTAGTAATAAACCTACTTAAAGTACTGTCTTTAACTCTATGCTAAGACTTAGTAACTGATAATTACTATGTAATGCTAATTAAAGACTGGATCCAGAAACAAAGGCCTCTAAAATACTACATGACCAGTTAGGACATGTTTAGTGTTCTAACAGGTTCTTTTTATTGAAGGACATGTATGATGACAAAGTTCATTGGATCAACTGTTAAAGTCAGCTGAGACATGCAAGAACATTTTGAAATCTTCTTTTTCTCCTACTTTTCCCTGTGAATTTATGAACAATGCTCCAAACTGCACAAATGTGTTGTCAATCACTTGTTTTTGACTGATTACCGACATATTATCATTAATAAAATCAATCTAAAATAGTTCTCATTAAATTGGCCATAATGATGATATGATGAACAGAATATTAATGTATTTAGTTGTGTGTTGCCAGGCTGCTGGACGAAGGTACAACAGCTTTAAGAAAATGTGAAGTATGAGAAAATTGCTCATTGCCACAAACAAAGACTTTATAAAGCTAGAGTTCAGTGGTGTCCTCCATGTCCATCTGTCCTTTCTCCTGCTATGATGACATCACTTTCACACTGTGTTGTATGTACGGACACTTTTCTTCTCCAGGATTTTGTGTCACATTTCCCAAAGACGTCAGAAAGATCATCTTATCTGGTCTCTAACAGAGATCCTGCATTTCCACATGTACTGTAACATCTATGTGTTCACAGATTCTGGTTTGAAGACAAAAACATCATGTACAACAACATCAGATGCAGTTTGTGAACCACTGGAGGGATTTTACTGTGTGGACTTCACAGAGGACACATGTGTGAGAGCACACAGACACAAAAGCTGTGAACCAGGACAGTACATCAGCAGAAATGGTTGGTTTTGAAATGAGAAAACCAAAGTTCACCAAACTGATCTGAACTAAACCATCATGGATTCCAAACCCTGGTCCAAAAATACTCAGTTTGTTTTCTAACCTCCCCACAGCTGATCACCTGGATCAGGTGTTCAGTTAGTCAGAAGTTGGAAGAAACCAATTTGCTTTGTCTTTCTTCAACCCACCCTCATCTAAGATGGTGTCTTCTAGCTTCTCATTAATTAAACACACCTGATCCAGGTGACCAGCAGTGCAGGGACAGACAGAAAACTATCAGGGCAGTTCCATTGTCCTTCTGTAGGACCTACAGCTCAGTACAGTTTTAGGCTGAATTTACTTTGGACGTTTCAACATAACAAACTTTAACCCAAATCCCACCAAAATGCTATTTCTGGCTACTGAAAACCATCAACCTGCTCTTTAAAAACACTGCACAACGACGTTTGCTGGTAAAACTGTTCACCACCTTTACTGCACTTTTATCAGGATGTAAATTATCATTTGTTGTTATTTTGTTTTCCTGCTTAGTTCCTGTTTTTGGCTTGATTTAAAAAAAAACAAGCTCTTTTTTTTAAACCTGTCAAAATAAATAAAAAACAATATTTGAACGAAATCTAACAATCAAATTTCACTGCAGTGTTTTAACTTTTAAATGATGTTTTAACCATCCTTATTAATACAAAATACATGCTATTCTGTCCTGAGGACAAGACGACCCAGATATCAACATGTAGCCAGTGTTTCTGACACTGCAGAGTAAATGTTTTCTAGAATCCAGTTCTAATCAATGTGGATCCTGGTACATTGTCTTTGTATTTTCAGCATTTTGCTAAAAACATGTTACAGCTGCTGATCTACAGGCTGGATCATTATCTCACCTGCACATTTTCTCAACACAGTTTCTGACAAGAAGCAGGATGGAACTTTTTATACATACAGTCATTCTCAGCAACAATAACCAGATGCCAGATGTTTTTGGACTATGTTAGACAGTATGTGTGTGTACTGTTGGTATGAAAATGAAATGAAAGTCTTAGCTGGGAGGTGTAGAATGCATGATACAGAGGTTTTTAATGTTTGACCTTTAAACCTCCTGGACTGGTGACTGCACGGTGCCTCACTAATGCACTAAATGTGAGGCTGGTTCTCTCACATTTAAATCACAGACTCTGTCTCAGTTTTTACTTGTGTTCCAGGTGTCAGACTGTGGAGTGTGTGTTCCTGATATTTCAGAGTTTAGTGCACAAATAATTGTAGAGACAGACTTACTCATGTCCAAGGTCCTAAAGAGACTTCACTGCAGAGTACAGGGTTAGACATTGAGTTAAACATTGAGTATTTACAATTAGTTATCATCGCTGTTTTTTTAAATATATGTTTTTAATGTGAGTGTAACCTGATCCCATTGTTTATAAAACTTTCAGAATCATGATATTTTACCATGAAAAACAAACAAACCTTCACATATATAAACTGGTAAACAAACAGGTTCCAATGATTCTATTGGCCATCATCTACTTTTCCTGAGACTCTGCAGTTTCAGTATAACTCAGAAACCTGATTTGTTTTTTACAGCTCTGTGTAGAAGTTTTATTGCTGAAATCACACATTTTTCTAACAATTTTGTCTAGATGGAAAACTGCACCATTTATTCCTCAGCTTTCTAATAATTCGCGCTACACTACAGAGGAAATTCATTTTTCCCGAGGCAGTTGAACGTCTCATAGAGCAGTGAGGAAAAAACAGCTCAGTTGATCATTTATCCGCATCTTGATTTGGCACATTCACAAATCATCTCTCTCTCTCATCCTTTCGGTTTATCCCGTGAGTTGAGCGTCATCACAGTGGATCATTTGTCCGCATGATGAATTGGCAGGTTTTTTTTACGCCGCCCTTCCTGATGCAACCCTCCCCAATTTCTTCCTGAGTGGAGAAACGGGAAAACAGCTCAATGGATCATTTTCACACACTCGACGGTAAGTGGCTGAATTTCTGTAGCTACACTGGTCCAAAGAAATACTGCCCACGAATCATACAGATGTCTTTTAAGTATTTATTTTCCGCTCTCTCTCTCTCTCTCTCTTCATTTGACACCGTGAAAACTACAAGAAATAAAAGAACATACAACTTTGAAATGAATACATGTTTTCCAGTCAAAATCTCTCAGGCTAGTGTTCGTACAAAAGCACATCAACATGAATACAGCCCTGTTACCGTGTGCACCTCTTGAACCAAGTGCAGAATAGTTCTTTTGGGGCCTCGTGTCTTTCCTCAGGATGCACGTTAGCTTGACCCATAATGCCACCGTGATGCCCCTCACCAACTCTAGTCACATGACCCGTCCATCAAAATAAAAGCTTTTACAAGCCCATTCAACTTCGACCAAACATTTTGTATTTCACAAAAATGTATTTACAAATAAATTTTAACAGTTGTATGTAATAAAATAATTCAGAACTTATAACAGAAACATAATAATAAACATGTCATTCAGACAGTTACAATTTCTGTTATTTGTTCGGTCAAAGACCAGAACCAGTCCTGAGAGACCAGTATATCAGTATGGTACCAGTGGACACTCGTGTACAACTACAAATACGTGTATTACTGTAGTACAGAAAACTGCGCAGTTTAGTTTTTACTTAATGTTTAATAAAGAACCTGTTTCCGCAAACGTCGCAGTGAAAATCAACGTATTTCTGTATGAAATAAACATCATCTGTCCTGTTTGTAGACACCAGGACAGCGGTTGCAGTTTATTAGGAACCTTCGTTTTATGGAAAGAAAATGTATCCAGAGACCTCGTCTGAACTAATGTCTCTGCATCGTCTGCATTGATTTCTAATGTTAATGTTTCATGTTTTTAGCAGCAGATCGTTTCAGTCTTTACTGCATCACTGTAAAACTTGTTATCAGTAGCTGTTTCTCATAGTCACTGATCCAGAAAAACTCATCATAAATTGTAGACATTTTACAAATAAGCACAGTCACAGAATAATGAACATAAGTAACTTTATTCTCAATAAAGTCTTGTCCGCTCAGAGAAACCATCAAACCAGCGTCTTTCTACAGCTGAAGCTTTGTGAACCTTCTACTTGTCAAATCTGTCTGATATTTGCAGGTTCCTGTCCCATGTTTCCACTAATAACCAAAGCTGGAGCAGATTTATGTAGCACATTTGACAAAACACGCAGACAGAATCTTGTGGTTTCTCTCTCTTTACTGCAAAATTACAGACAAACAGTTCACTGTTGTTAGCATAGTTCTGTCTCGTGTCTCGTCTCAGCGCAGCCTGTAAAATTCCCGACCTAAGCATATTTAACACATACTCGTAACAACTGTAATAAATGTTTGGCACCAATAATGAAACAGCACTACTACAACTTCAGTCCTTACAACTGACATCTTTACAGTTACATGCAATGCAATTTAGATGTTTCTCAATCAAATGTACCGTAGAGGGTCCTAATGCTAATGGCCGAGTTAGCTTAACTGCTACACTGTCATTGCTAACATCTAACTCGTGCCAACACACACTGAGTGGGAGCAAACGGCCAACTTTGCCACTTTACTCATAACTAGTGATTATTAGGTACCAAAATATCGATATTTCGATCTTGACGGGCAATTTTTAAATATCGATTCTCAAGTTAAAATATCGATATTTTCTGTTTATTTATTCATAGTGTAACGGCCCAGCAAGTGGGTTAGTGTGGGGGCGGATATGTTGGCGAAGTCGCTCTGGTGCTAGCCCCTGCAGAAAGGAGTGGAGGCTCAGTTCCTCTCGGGCTGCAACCGGAAAGGTGGGGTAGCCGCGTTGGGTGTAGAGCTGTACATCAGCGGCAAAAGCCCCCAAGCTCTCTCCGTCATGTCTGTAGTGGCCAGCTAGCTGCTCTCTGCTCTGCTCAACGGAGGTTCTCTGCCCGAAACGCCGTTGGAGAGCGGCGGTGATGGCTTGGAGCTCCCGACGATCCTCTGGGAGTAGGTCAGCAAGCACCTGCAAGGCAGGACCTTCCAGAGCCAGGGCCAGGTGAGTAGCCGTTTCCTCACCGCTCCATCCCCCATGGAGGGCAGCCAACTCGACCTGGGCGAGGTAGGAGTCAGCCCACTGTAACGTGGTAGCTTTACTGCCGTTATGGGTAACGGTCCGCGTCTCCCGTGGTCAGGGTTGCAGTGTGTAGACCGGCCCACACTGGTGCCGTCGACTCGCTAGCCTTTCGCCGTGCCCCCAGCTTGAGGTGCTCCAGCAGCACGCTGCTCTTTAAGACTGCACGCTCTAACTCGACTATGCTTCGCTCCATTATGGCGTCTACTAGACTATAAATCCCACTTGCTGACACCAATGTAGCAACCCACGGTTTATGGGAGCTAACTGTGAGAGGCGGTGAAGCTAAAGCTAAGGCTAACCCTAACTGACTTAGCTAATCTAATCGGCTAGCTTGGGTGCTAGCAAGCTAACGTCAACGAACAGTTCAAAATGGCAGGCGGAAGGAAGAACACTTGCGCCCCATACACCGCACGACTCCAAGTGCCTCGAGCTGTTTGACATAAGCAATAGCTGAGAGATAGCTGAGCTTTATTTTGAACACATTTACCCATAATTCCCCCGGGGCAGATTGCATCCGCCCCCACACTAACCCACTTGCTGGGCCGTTACAATATTTTCTCTGCAGTCATATCCGAATGTTTTCTGCTCCTTCTACATCAGTTTGTATGTTATTTGTGATGCGCCGCATAGGAACTACTTTTCCTTCCGCCGATCCGCCCCATGATCCACAATCTTCAACTAAACTTCTTCGACACGTGCTCGGCCGGCTGGCGGCTCCGCCTCCAAACACAGGCAGCATTTCGGAGCGAAATGTATCATTTTTATTCACGGACTATTTCGCTACGAACGTTCTGTTTCAAAATAATTGTAGAAATAGGCAAAGTGTGTCTAATCCATAATTGGTTTTAAACAAAGGGAAAGAAATACAGATGGGTATATAAGACATACATGTAGATGAGGGCGAGTCATGGATATCAAGTGACATAAACTATTCACCTGATAAAGAAAGTGTCATGCTGTTGTCATGGAGATAAGTCAGAACGTTAATACGTTTTATTTAAAATAATGAAAATGTTAAAAATGCCAATAGGTTGAACAATGATTTTTCTGTCGTTTTAATGTTTTTAATTATTCCCTGTAAGGGCTCACGTGATTGTGTTTCATCGTGATCAGATGACAGAATTAAAATAACACTCTGGATATCGGATCGGATCGATATCGCGATACTAGCCAAGGTATTACTTGGAATCGGATCGAATCTGAAATCACTGGTATCGCCCATCACTACTCATAACCCTCTGCTTTATATGAAACTTTACTCCTCTATTCCATATGTCGTCAGCTTACCTGCAAAATTACAGTACAAACAGTAGTTGTTAACATCGTTCTATTTCCTATGTTGTTTGCCCTCTGGCTGTAGCATAATGAACCAATCCCTGCGCGCTCGCGCCAACTGAAGCAGTATAGTCCACGCCCACCGGTGAGTGGGCCAAAAAGTTGCTACTTTATCGCTCTCATGGTGTGCTCAATTACGTCCGCAATCACACCATAAGAGAGCGGCGATAGTAGCACGTATTCCCTTTTTTTTCCTTCAGCCTTGTGCCAGCTAAGAGCTATTCCTTAACTAAAGAGCAAATATGTCCAGTAAAGATAAGCGACGCAGCGGCAGCACCGGCGGCGATGATGACGGCGGGAGCAAAGCGAAGAAAGGCAGTGTCAGGATCTGCGGAGCTTGTCAAGTTGGGTACATTGAACCCGGTGACCTTCACCCCCGCTGCCTTGGCTTCTTGGGGGCGGAACACGCGGGCCTCGCTCTTACTGAGCGGGCTTCCTGCATGTTCTGCAGGCTTCTGCCTGAGGACACCCTACGCTCCCGGGCGGATTTCTTTTCTGAAAATCCGGAGCAGTATTGGCTTCTTAGCGATGTTCTTGACATTGAGCCTCCTGACCGCCTTCTCACTGAGCACCATTTGCAGGAGCCGGGGTCTGACGACTCCGCCTCCGCGTCTCACGGCTCATCTTCGGGCTCCCCCCTGCTCCCCCCCCTCCACCTGCGGGGCTGGAGCAGCGCCCTCCGAGCTACGCTCTACGTCGTAGCTCTCAATCATCAACACCGCTTCACGCCATGGTGCAGCTACTACAAGAGCTTCCGGACATCATTAAGATCGCCAGCGCTCGTGGTGATCTTTCTGTGCCGTAGGATGCCGCGTCGCCACCCCAGGAAGCCGCCTTTGGCCGCTATAACCCCGGGCGAGCGTCCCGGCCTGTTCCTACCTGGCCGCTATTCCCCACGGTAGCCGCCTATGTGCACGGCCCTGCCAGCGAGCCGGCGAAGCTTAAAGCTCCAGTTTCTACCTTTGCATCTATCACCAAGGTGAAAGGTCTCACGGATGACGGTTTTCCGCCAGTCCCAACGCTGGAACCTAGCCTCGCCGGTCTTTTTGGAGTCAAGTGCAATCTCAGAGCCGGCCGACGCCCCACTCCACCCTCTCCTAAAGATGCATTGACAGCTCGCCTCACTGACCGCTCACATCAGTGTGCGTTTCAGTCGGCAGCGGCAGCTAATAACATCTTTGTTTTAGCTAATGCCATTTCTGATCTGGCTCTCCTACCTGATGCTCTTCCCGACAAGTACGCTGAAGATCAGCAAGTTTTCCAGCGCAATCCTCGCCTTGTGCGCCCCGATAGCGATCGCTTCGGCGCGCATCTCGGCATGGCAAACCATGATCGCGAGGAACGTCTGGCTCCATCTTTCCTCCATCCCAGAGGCTGTTAGAAAGGATATGCTGGAGGGACCCATCAGCCCTGATGGTCTGTTTGGTCCCCATTTCCAGCACCTTGTTAGAGAGATGCAGACGGCTTCGGAAGAAGCGGAAAAGATTCGTCGCCATGTCACAGCTCCCTCTCGCTCCGCCGGTCACTGGCGTGACCGCCGTGAGCTTTCTCACAGACAAAGGCGCCCCGCTTCATCAGCGGCAGCCGCTTCGCGACCTGCTCCGGTGCAGCCCGCTCCTCCACCTCCTCCACCTGCCCCCCAGGCGGCAGCACCAAGTCGCAGATCTTCCAAGCCTCGCAAGTTGGCTTGCTCCTGGTCTCGCCCTCCGGTGGAGCCTCCCCGGATTTTGACGGGTTGGGGGGGACATGTGTGATTCGATTGTTCTTTGTTCCAAATGTGGTTGTTCTGTTTGTTTTTGCAATAAAACTGAACATCTCCTAGAGGGCAAAGATTCCTATAACCAGAATACCCCTGGGTTTCCACACCCAGCGGTGTCCGCATCCCACATGTCCCCCACTCACAACAGCCCGCTCCTTGTTAGCCGCCGTGCTAACTTTACGAGCCGGCTAGTTTCTGCTAAGCAGCACACTTTATCTTCTGAGCTCCATACAACGTCCCTCCCCGCTGATACACTTGCTAGCGGTAGGGGAACGTCTGTTTATGAGCCCTCGGGGGCGCGCCCGCCTAGCTTTTCGGCTACGGCTGGGGCTTCCCCGACGGACAGCCAGCCCCTCCCGTCCTCCCCGCGTCCCCCATGGGCTGCCCGGTCTTTAACTCCCCGAGCAGCGGCGGAGAGGGCGGAACGTTGGCTGGCTGCCAATATAGCAGACGAACACTGTCCGCTGTCACACCCACTGTCGGAGCGTTACCATCAGTGGACGCAACTGTGTGTGTTGGACAAGTGGATGGACAGAATAATTCGCAAGGGTTATTCTCTCCAGTTTGCCACACCCCCGCCGAGCTTCGCGGGGATCCTGGAAACCCGGCTTTCATCCCCAGCCCACACGACAGCTCTTGCGTCAGAGCTGTCCGATCTCCTGGGGAAACGGGCCATCAGCATGGTCCCACCGATGGAAGAAAACCAGGGTTTCTACTCTCGTTACTTCCTGGTTCCAAAGAAGTCGGGGGAAATGAGGCCAATTCTGGATCTCTCTTTTCTCAATCAGTTCATGGTGGTCCGCCGCTTCCACATGTTAACGACAGCCTCAGTTCTCCGGAGCGTGCGCCCGGGAGACTGGCTGTCCTCGGTGGACCTAAAGGACGCATATTTTCACATTCCTGTCGCCATGCAACACAGGAAGTTTCTGCGTTTCTCCTTCCTGGGCGTACGGTACCAGTACAACTGCCTACCGTTCGGCTATTCTCTCGCCCCACGCACATTCTCCAAATGTCTGGAGACAGCACTGGCTCCGCTGCGCGCTGCCGGCATGAGAGTGCTGTTCTATTTAGACGATCTCCTTCTCCTCGCTCCGTCCCGGGAACAAGCTCTCCTGCAGATGGTGGATTTGGTGACTCATTTATCGTCTCTGGGTTTCACGATAAATTGGCGGAAAAGTTCACCGTTCCCGGCTCAGTCGATTATCTTCCTGGGCGTGGAGCTGGATGTGCCGATCATGCGGGCGCGCCTCTCCCAGGAGAGGAGAGAGACGCTGCTCGCCATGCTCCACCGTTTGACTCCCCGTCGTGTTGTCACAGTCCACTCAGTCATGCGACTGCTGGGCATGATGGCCGCGGCTCTCTCGGTGGATCCCCTTGGCCTCCTACACATGAGACGACTGCAGCGCTGGTTCTCTCGCCTGCAGCTCGATCCTGTACGTCATCGCAGACGTTTGGTCATGATTCCCCCATCAGTGGGTCCGGATCTAGCCTATTGGAGGGGACCTCGCGTCATGTTAGACGGCGTACCCCTCGGCCGCCCCTCATCACACGTCTCAGTGTTCACAGACGCTTCGCTGTTGGGATGGGGCGGGACATGCCTCTCTCAGTCAGTGGGTGCTCCCTGGCCAGAGGGCATGTCTCTCCACATAAACGCGCTGGAGCTGCTCTCTGTGTGGAACGTTCTTCAGCATTTTGCTCCGGTGCTCTTGGATTGCCACGTCCTTGTTCACACGGACAATACGACGACGGCTTCCTATATCAACCGTCAGGGTGGCGTGAGATCATCACGGCTCCTCAGCATCGCCAGGAGACTGCTGCTGTGGGCGCACTCGCATCTCCGCTCCATCAGAGCTGTGTACATCCTCTGAACACCGCCGCGGACACTATGTCTCGGGGGGGGGGCCCGCCCCGGGGAATGGGTGCTGCACACAGAGCTGGTCCAAGAGGTTTGGAGCAGGTTTGGCAGAGCCGAGGTGGACCTTTTTGCAGCCAAAGGCAATGCCCAGTGCTCCCTTTGGTTCTCCCTCCGAGCTCGAGATTCCCCCCCCCTTGGGGTGGATGCATTCTCCCATTGCCCTTGGCCCAGGCGGCTCCTTTATGCATTTCCGCCTGTCCCTCTGATTCCCCGGTTACTAGACCGCGTGAGAGAGGAGTATCTCACCGTCATCCTTGTGGCCCCGAGGCGAGTGGGGGCACCGTGGTTCCCGGCACTCTGCCAAATGCTGGCAGGCCCGCCCTGGGAGCTCCTGTGGCGTTCGGACGCATTGTCTCAGGCCAACGGGATGATCCGCAGTCCCCCAGTTCTGCTCCAGCGCCTGTGGGTCTGGCCCCTGAGAGGAAGCGCCTAGCCGACCAGGGGTTTTCACCCCGCGTGGTGGCCACCATTCAAGGTGCGAGGGCAGCATCCACCACTTCCTCCTATGTAGCCAAGTGGTCATCCTTTCAGCGCTGGTGCTCTGAGAGGGGCGTGTCTGCCTCTTCATGTCCTCTTCCTCGGGTTCTGTCTTTTCTTCAGACCCTCGTGGACAGAGGCTTATCCCTCAGCACTGTGAAGACCTATGCTGCTGCGATCTCCTCATGTCATGAGGGGTTCGGAGACAGGTCTGTCTTCAGTCACCCCTTGCTGAAACGTTTCTTAAGGGGTGTGAGGAGGCAACGGCCCCTTTTGCGCCCCTTGGCCCCTCCTTGGGATCTTTCTCTGGTCCTCCGTGCCTTGGTGGTTTCTCCGTTTGAGCCGCTGGAACAGGTTCCCCTCAGGCTCCTGTCATGGAAGACGGCGCTTCTCTTGGCTCTCACCTCTATGAAAAGAGTGAGTGACCTCTCTGCCCTGTCAGTCTCCCCGGAGTGTCTTTCAATTCGTGGGGATCTCAGTCTGGCTGTTCTCCGCCCTAATCCTGCATTCATGCCCAAGTGCATTACCAGTTCTTTTAGGTCGAGAGTCATAACCTTGGAAGGTTTCTGCACACCTCCTCACACTTCTGAGGAGGATGCCTCCTCTCATCTGCTGTGCCCAGTGCGTGCTTTGTCCTACTATGTGGAGCGCACGTCTACTATACGCCGTTCCGAGCGCCTTTTCGTGCACTACAGGGAAGGCTCTGCCGGGCTTCCTCTTTCCGCTCAGTGCCTGTCCCACTGGCTGTGTGAAGCCATTTTTCAAGCATATGAGTCCTCTGGGGCCCAGCCACCAGAGGGAATCCGTGCACACTCCACTAGAGGAATAGTTTCCTCTGTGGCATTGCTCAGAGGGGTGTCGGTGGAAGACATCTGCCTGGCGGCATCATGGTCCTCCACCTGCTCTTTCGTCCAGTTTTATCTTCGAGACGTTTCACGCCCCTCACTTTCCAGTTCTGTGCTTTCTGCACCCCAGAGTGCACACTCTAGTGTCGGTTAGTATGTCTTGTCTTCCCATCTCGGTCCCCAGGCCCTCAGTGGGCTTATTGAATGCTCTCCCACTGCCTGCCGGTGTGTTCACAGCTGTGATTCCCCCCCCCCCTTGTGTTTTTGTCACAGTTCAGGTCGGTCCAGCTGTGAAGCAGGGTTCTGTTTACTGCTCCTAGCTGCTGTATGGCACTAGTGGGGCGTGGACTATATCCTGCTGTAGCATTTGGTTCATTATGCTACAGCCAGAGGGCAAGCAACATAGGAAATAGAACGATGGTTACGTATTGTAACCCCAGATTCTATGACTATGTTGCGCAGCCCTCTGGCTTTTTGGGCCCCACTAGTACCTCTTACTGGCTGAAGGAAAATGGTCAGTTAGAGGGAATAAGTGCTACTATAGCCGCTCTCTTATGGTGTGATTGCGGACGTAATTGAGCACACCATGAGAGCGATAAAGTAGCAACTTTTTGGCCCACTCACCGGTGGGCGTGGACTATACTGCTTCAGTTGGCGCGAGCGCGCAGGGATTGGTTCATTATGCTACAGCCAGAGGGCTGCGCAACATAGTCATAGAATCTGGGGTTACAATACGTAACCATCGTTCTGTCTCGTCACTCCCGACAGAAACGCTCGCTAAAGGGTGTCTCCTTCTGGTGGTGAACATCGGTAACAACACTTATAAAAGCTCAATGTTGTGCTCAATGCTGCACTTCAGCTCAAGACTGAAGTGCAGATGTCTCAAAATAAGGTAAACTAGCAAATCAAATGTGCCAAAATAACAGTGTAGAATATGAACTAAGATACAATGGGGTTTAATAACTATATGTGTTGGGGCTCTAACCTGTTTTAATTCACTGCCCTCACATTTATGAGCAAAAATGATTGAATTTCTCTGTGTGTTACAGGACTGGTACAATGGTAAATAAGTACAAAAATGAGATAATGAGATAATTATCACAAGATAAAAAAGTAGCTGCATCAATGGACGTTCTTGGCTGAAGAGGCAAAGTTGGTTCTTGAGCAAATGTTAATAAAGTCGATCTCATCGTCCACTGTACCGACTGTTTAGTGCAGTTATTAAATATTTCTTATTCTTTCCAGACAACACAACAAATCTCAGCGAAATAATTTCTTCAGCTGATACGAGACCCTTGACCTTCTCTTCAAAATGACTTTGAAGACGTCTGTGATGGTCACGTCTTTCCTGGTAAAACAGTTTATTACAGTAAATAACTGGAAGCTGTTTTTTTATTGTTCTGTGGGGGTGAAATGCAGCACATGTTTGTCTGGTGGTGGGAGGAGACGGTGTTGTGAAAGTTGTCTTGCAAATCATTGTGGTTGTTCATTGTTGTTCGTTGCTGTAGTGTTTAATGTGAGATTTATGGAAACAGCAGGTTAGAATCCAGCAGAACACAAACACTTTGTTTGCTCTGTCATTGTCACTACAGCTGAAAACAAAGAAATTGATACAAAATAAGAAGAGTCTTTCTTTCCTGAGACAGACTGCAGACCTGTCCAGGGTCTGCAGCCATACTTGTACCAACCATGAGGTTAAAATGCATGAGCTCATAATATTATCAGACCTAAACTGCACCAACAATGTACATTAATATTTAGTGGAACTTCTGAAGAAAATAATAAGACGTTGTAGAGCAGAGGCAGAGACACTATGGGATTAACTTTGTGTCTTCTTTCCCTCTCTGTCTCTGTCTCTCTGTCTCCCTCTCTGCCTCCCTCTCTGTCTCCCACTCTGTCTCTCTGTCTCCCTCTCTCCCTCCCTCTCTGTCTCCCTCTCTGTCTCTCTGTCTCCCCCCCTGTCCCTGTCTCTGTCTGTCTCTCTGCCTCCCTCTCTGTCTCCCTCTCCGCCTCCCTCTCTGTCTCTCTGTCTGTCTCTCTTTCTCCCCCTCTGTCTCTCTACCTCCCTCTCTTTCTCCCTCTCTGTCTCCCTCTCTGTCTCTCTCTCTCTGTTTGTCTCTCTGTTTCCCTCTCGGTCTCTGTCTCTCTGTCTCCCTCTCTGTCTCCCTCTCTGCCTCTCTGTCTCCCTCTTTGTCTCTGTCTCTCTGCCTCCCTCTCTGCCTCCCTCTCTGTCTCTGTCTCTCTGTCTCTCTCTTTGTCTGTCTCTCAGTCTCCCTCTTTGTCTCTGTCTCTCTGTTTCCCTCTCTGCCTCCCTCTCTGCCTCCCTCTCTGCCTCCCTCTCAGTCTCCCTGTCTATCTCTGTCTCTCTGTCTCCCTCTCAGTCTGTCTCTTTGTCTCTCTGTCTCCCTCTCTGTCTCCCTCTCTGTCTCTGTCTCTCTGTACATTTGTGCAGGTGTCTCCAGCTTTGGAGCTGTGTGTTTTCACTGTGTACTTACTGCTTCTACCAACCTGGGTTTCGTCTGTTGCTTCTTTCTTTTCTGTCCACTCACCCCATCGATTGAGGCAGATGTCCGTTCACCCTGAGCCTGGTTCTGTTCCTTGTTTCTTCTGTTAAAGGGAGTTTTGATCATGTTCATACAGATTCTGTAAGGTCTTCACCTTCATATGGAAAGTGCTTTAAGATGGTCTCTGTTGGGATTTGGTGCTGAATAAATACATAGAATTACTATGTTGGACACTGAAACAAATACACAAACCTTCAGGACAATCTGGATGTGGATTGGTTCAGATTCTAGACTAGTTCAGATAAAGCTTCAATAACTAAACTGAATACTTTGTAGTCACTGGAAACACTTTAAGTCCATCTGTTTATTATTAATAATAGTGAATAAAACACTGCAGTGTTGTTGTAAACAGATTTAAAGGACATTAAATGTGTTTATTAGTGATGGACAGAAGCAGTTTTTGAAGGACAGTGACATCTGGTGGCTGATAAATCTTACTTCAAACCTTCAGGACTAAAGGATTTTCACACCTTTAATGTTCTGTTTGCCACAGACATTTATTTGTAAAAATAATGAAATTTGTAAAATTTGAAAACTATTTATCATTTTGTGTTTGTTTATCAAATAAATCCCAATAAAATATGTTTATACTTGTAGATTTAACGGAACGTTTAGTAGAAGTATCAGTATGTTGGGTTCATTCCCTCAGGTTTCCTCTCTTCTTATGTGCTTTAATCAGCATCTTCCTCCACTCACCTCCTCTTCCACTTGTTGCTCTTTATTTCTCTGCTCTTTCTCTCCACCTCATTGTTCTCTCTCTGTTTGACTCCTTCACTTTGTGACAGTGTCTAATTCAAAGGTCAGAGATAAAAACCTTCTTCTCTTTTTACACAGATACTGGTGATGAACATCTTCAGTGGACATTGTCTCACATGTCATCGAGCAGAGTATCAGATAGGAAATAAATGTTGTCCTATGTGTCCTGCTGGTAAGATGCAACTGAATGTTATTTGGATATTTAATTGAAAAAGAATATTTGGGTCAGATTTACTAAGTGCACAGCAGCCTTCAGTTAATCTACAGCGCATCCACAATCTGTGTTTATCAGGCCTGACACTCATTAATGAATTAATGTCCATTAATTTGTGGACAGAAGTTCTTTTATTGAAGCACAGCTGCATTTAGTCCAGCTTGACAAGGACATTTGTGTGAGAACATAGAGTCTAAAATACGACTTCTAATGTACATTTAATCATTTTGATTCCAAAACCTCCAAAACACTAGTGTGTCAGTGTCAGCACCTCAACGACTACAGAGATGGACAACAATGCAGAGCAGTTTGAAATGTGTTGGACATTTATGGAGAAGATTCCAAACTGAGATAATAGTGAATATTGTCGCCAAGCAGTTTTGGAGGATTATTGTTGTTGTAAATTTAAATGGTTAATACACAAACACACACACACACTAATCTCGATGCCTCAAATACATTACTGAAAACACTCAAATAATAAAATATTGTACAACTACATTTTGGTTTCATTTTCAACAGGACATCATGTTGAAGAAGATTGCACAAAGTTCAGAAACACATTGTGTTTGGCCTGCAAAGCAGGAACCTTCATGAATCAACCCACTGCTCGTACACTGTGCTTCACCTGTTTACACTGCGATCCAGGTATGTTCTTCCATATTTGCAGGTGACTGATTGGGATGGATTTTAAATCATGTGATAGAATCAGTGAAAATAACAGTTTCCACAGCTTTGCTTCACAGCTACAGAATGACGATCTCTCGTGCACATACAGAATAGATGCTTCATTTACATTGACTCTTTGCTTTAGAGCTTCAAATTCTTTTGTGCACATACAGAATAGCTGTTTCCTATTCTACACATAAACTGTGTGTGTGTGTGTGTGGAGTAGAGTCGATCTGTTGTTTCTGTTCAGATCTTTACTTTGTTTTTGTGTATTTCTATCTCTAGTAATTGTAACTAATGTTTTTCTCCTATGTAACATGTGCTGTGCATGTGTTCACAGATTCTGGTTTGAAGACAAAAACATCATGTACAACAACATCAGATGCAGTTTGTGAACCACTGGAGGGATTTTACTGTGTGGACTCCACAGAGGACACGTGTGTGAGAGCACACAGACACAAAAGCTGTGAACCAGGACAGTACATCAGCAGAAGAGGTTGGTTTTGAAATGAGAAAACCAAAGTTCACCAAACTGATCTGAACTAAACCATCATGGATTCCAAACCCTGGTCCACAGTGAAAAATACTCTTGTTTGTTTTCTAACCTCCCCACAGCTGATCACCTGGATCAGGTGTTCAGTTAGTCAGAAGTTGGAAGAAACCAATTTGCTTTCTCTTTCTTCAACCCACCCTCATCTAAGATGGTGTCTTCCAGCTTCTCATTAATTAAACACACCTGATCCAGGTGACCAGCAGTGCAGGGACAGACAGAAAACCATCAGGACAGTTCCCACAGGACCAGGGTTTACGATTTGTCCAACTGTTCCCATGTTAAAGAGAGAGTGAAAGTTATTGGTCCCTGAATGTGTCTGACCTGCACATATCTGTATGTTCACAGATCACAGAGCTTTTGTGTTTGCTGAACATGTGTCTGTATGTGATTTGTCTTTGCACAGGAACATCCTCCTCAGACACTGAGTGCTCTGACTGCACTGATGGAACATTTTCAGATGGAACATTTCCAGATTGTCAACCACACACACAGTGAGTGAAGCTTCACATCAGCCACTGACACCTGATTTTCTTCCTACTGCAGTGACCTCATGGTGTCCTACATATTTCTGTAAATGTCCTGTCATTCCAGATGTGACTTAAAGAATATTCAGCTGATAAAGGCAGGAACTGTTTCAACTGATGCTGAATGTGGAGAGAACAGTTCAAACCAGACTGGAATTGTGATCACAGTCGTTTTTTTAATTGTGGTCATTTTACTTCTCGGAGCAGTTTCATTTTTAGTCTACAAGAAAAAAAGGAAAAAGAATCTAACACAGGTAAAAACAAAACATGTTTTTAATAGATAAAAATATGATCAGTCAAACATTAAGTTGTTGACTGAAGGTTTTTTTTACTGGTAATGTTTTATTACTGACAGAAAAAAGAAGAGCAGAAAGTTTTAAAGTGTCTTCACTGTTCTTACTGCATTTCACTGTATTTACAGTAACAAACAGGAAGGTTTTTTCCTCCCTCGTCATTAATAATGTCACTCTTTTATCCATGTTTCACAAAAAGGAACCTTCTGAATGTAGGAGAGAAAACTGTGGAACCATTTGTGCAGCAGACAGTGTCTGACTGAGGACAAGACGACCCTGATATAAACATGTAGCCAGTGTTTCTGACACTGCAGAGTAAATGTTTTCTAGAATCCAGTTCTAATCAATGTGGATCCTGGTACATTGTCTTTGCAGTGTGTAGAAAAAACATCCAGGTGAATTTTCAACATTGTGCTAAAAATGAACATGTTGCAGCTGCTGATTTACAGACTGGATCATTATCTCACCTGGATGTCACTGTACTGATGCTACATTTAGTCTGGAATTCAAACTGGGAACCTTCTAGTTTTGTGGACCAAACACAGAGGATCTTCATTCATTGGACAGCTGTGAAGGAGCATCTCAGTCCAGGTTCTGATGTTGGGACCATGAACCCTGCTTCATTCTGTCTTGTCTGCCAGTCACAGAGTTCACAGATGGACCAGATGAAGCTGAAACTGGATTTTATCTGCAATAAGTAACAAACATCTGGAGCAGAAGATGCAGACAGTTTGATCTGAACTGTAACATGATGAGATGGTTGGTCACATTGGTCAAACTGCACATTTTTAAATTTAGTTGACACACATTCTGTGGCTGTAACAGCTGTAACAGGGCATCTTATGGATTAAATGTGGCAGAAACATGAAGGATGGAAAAGGTGAATGAAATCAGACCTGCAGACTTTTACTCTGGACAGTTTCTGACAAGAAGCAGGTTGGAACATTTTATACATTTTTACAAACTACCAAAGTTTCACACTTTGACCCATATTTTGCTTCATATACTTCACTCAGAGAAACACAGAAGTATATGTTCAGAAAGTGATTCTGTGTCATTTGCTGCCATGATGTTTGCAGCAGAAGTGAAAAAAGTCTTTAATGGTTCGAGTCTTTAATGAGAGTGAGCTGATAAATGTGCTGCTGAACTGTGGGGAAAAGGTTTGTTTAACAAAATGATGGAGGAGATGAGAGGAAATTGTGACATGACATCACAAAAGGAGCTCTGTAAAATATGAACATGCACATGATTTTCACACAACTGTACTTCTACCACACTGAGACACTGCTGACTAACATGATGCTGTTTAGAAGAGAAACTGCGATAACGTGAAGCCTGATGGAATCATTCGTTTGATGATTGTCTACTTATTTGTATTGTTGATTTTCTTTTTATTTGTATTAAAAACATTAATATAGACTCTTGTTTTTTCCAACATTTACACATGTTGCTGCTGTAACATGGACATGTCCCACAGTAGGGAAGGTTTAAATAACTTTAATGAGGCCACAGAAACATGTTTTACTACAACATCTGACTGATCCAGAAGAGCACGACTCCCTTCTCCCATCCTTCCCACTTTCTACAGAAGCACCACAGAGAGCTCTCTGACCAACTGCATCGCTGCACGCTGCAGACTGGAAGTGTCTCCAGAGACTGGTGAGGACAGTGAAGAAGATCATTGGGACATCTCTTATAGCAGATAGGACTGTTGTCCCTGCTGGTCTCTGGCAGGAGGTTTTTGCAGCAGTTTTTCACAGGTTCATCATGAGTTTTAGTTTATGTTGTAGACACAGTGCGACACAAGACGGCCTGTGCAATGCAATATTAAAGGTGCAATATTGGAGCTCAATTTTTTTGCTCATCGCCTGCTCATAGAAAACTGGGGTCACTACTACCTCATATATAGTGTTATTTTAAATGTTTTTTTTCTTCCTTCATCTCATAATCTTATTCCTATTATTGTAGGCTACCCCCCACCCCCCACATACGTGAGAGGTGATGTAAATTTGGCACTGGAAAACTTATAAAAAGGGGATGTTGAAGAAGAAGATGAAGCCGGAGTATGTGGAAAAAACAAATGATGGTATTTATTAACTAAATACTAAACAGGAGCAAAATCCCAGGTGATCAGCTAAATTTAAATTTTAAAAAAAAATTTATTTAAAATTGACCAAAGCCAACAAGACATTATTTAAAAACCACAGCCTGAAAAGGGGAAAAGACAAAACAACTCTATTTAACTACTGTGCATTTTATGCTTTCACCATTGTAGACTGTACCACCTGACCAGGTGAACATGGGGTGAACTCACATAAGAAAACTCATTACTTCAAATAATGGACAATGTAAAGACTAAATATCTTATTTAATGCAACCACTACCAAATAACAATGGCAGGACCTACATCTCTTATAATAATGTAATAATTAATAATTTTATGCATTAGAGTGGATAATACCTCTGCTCCCTCAGCTTGGTAGGACTCAGCCTGACACTGTTAAGGCCTAACGATGCAAACCTGCTCTTACTTTTCTTGATTACCCTGCTGATTCCCACCACAATGAAACAGGAAAAATACCTCACAACCAACCTCAGTCACCCAAAACAATACAAACACTACAGGACGCAGTGGAGAAGGGAAGAGTGGGACCTTTTCACAATAATGTTTACTTCAGCATGTATAGTAATTATTCGTTGTTAGTGATTCTTGTAGCACAAATAAAACCAGGGTATTTACTTGAGACATTTTTACAAAGCTATTTGCAGCACATGTGCACTGTTTTGTTTTTTATTATTTTTAGTTTATGACCTCTGATGTTATCTTGTGACTGCACGGTGCCTCACTAATGCACTAAATGTGAGGCTGGTTGGTTCACTCACATGTAAAAACTGAGACAGAGTCTGTGATTTAGTGTTCCAGGTGTCAGACTGTGGAGTGTGTGTTCCTGATATTTCAGAGTTTAGTGCACAAATAATTGTAGAGACAGACTTACTCATGTCCAGGGTCCTAAAGAGACTTCACTGCAGAGTATGTTGCACAGTTAAAATACACTCAATGTTTATTAAATAACAGTTTCTACAATTAATAATATCAGCAAATCACAAAAAGCTCATGTCAAAAGAAAATAAATTATAGAAAATTGAAGAAACTATTAAGTCCACAAGCAAATAAATAAAAAAACATTTAAGCAAGACAGACAGGCAGTGCTCTGGATGTGTGACCCACACAGAATAGAGTCACAGTTTAAGCTACTTGTTTAACATTTATTTCAAACTTATTTGGATTAGTATAACCTTCCCCATGGTCAGCAGTCTGATATGAGATCCTGACCAGGCCAGTAAAGGAACATTTGTTACTGAGGCATCGTCTTCACACACAGACAGCAAACTTCTCATCATTCTGTCTGACAACAAGTGTTTCTCTCATCATTTCTCCTGTTAAACAGGACATTCATATCTAGTAGCTGGTCTTGTCGCCCAGGACCTGCAACATATGCAAACACATGGAAGATAAGATACAACCAGAGACACAGTTTCATAGACCTGACCATGGACTCTGCCCACCTTCTCCTTCTGGCCCTTTATGTTTACTTTCTGATTTATTTCTGGCTTCATGTTTAGTTTTTGTTTAATCTGTTGTAGTATGTTAGACTCTCATATTTAGATTATTTAAGTGTTCAATTCTGTTCTAAATGTGTTTTTGTTTTAGTTACTCTAGTTACTGAGTTCCCACCGTTTACCTTTTTTAGTTACCTTAGTTTCTGTTTACTCCTTCAGTAAATCTTGTCTACATTCTCCTTTGTTGTTTTGCTGCTACTGGTCCATATAAAATTAAGCTGAAAATGTGACAGGCAGAGCTGGACTGACAGTATAAATAACAAATGTAAAAGGCATCTGCTCAGAACCATTCTGCCTCTTCCACTAAAACTCTTTCTTTGTCTTCACTTAGCTGAATTATTTAAATCAGCCTTGAGCCACTAACATATAAAGTGTAAATTATTTTTGAACAGAATTCCATGTTTTATTTCTCTTTCCAGGTTATTTAGATTTAAACTAAAAGTCAGTGAACATGTTACAGACAGTTTCTAAGTAACTGAAAATTTAGTGACATCAGAGATGTGAAGCTGTGCAGTTTGTGCTGTTTGTTGTCAGTTGACACCATCAGAAAATAATGTTGCTGTTGTTATTTTAGTTTCTCTGAGTGAGACTGACTCTCACCAACTATGGGAAGTGACTGAATTTCTGTTCAGGAAAAGCCATTGATCCAGTAAGTTCTTATAATACTGGTGAAAACTCATGTTGCTTCTTATTTCACAGAAAAATGTGGTTTTGTTCGTCAGTTACATGAGGCCTTCAAACATTGCTTCAGCTCTGCACTCACGTACTCTACTCCTCCCCAGTCAGATGATCATGAATTTGCCAAACTGATTTTCGGAAAGACAAAGTATTTCTGTTTTTTGATTTCTCTACATAAAAAAAATACTTTATCCCAAGTCCTCTGAAAATTGCATCTACTGAAATCTATGACAAAAAATGAAACATAATTAAAATTAAATCTGAGTTAAATTTAAATTAAACATGATGAAAACTTCCCATGATTCTATCTGAGAGATCAGAGAATCTAAACTGTAAAAAACAGTCATTACATTTTGTTTGTAAGAGGCCGTTTAGTCACTGAGTCACACGTGTTTTTATCTTTATAAAGAGACTTTTGATCTTTGAGAACCAGGGGACGATGTCTGGACCAATAATCTAAAAAAGAACCTCCTCCTCAAATTCATGTTTCCGAGGTCACCTGAACGTCTCCGAGAGCAGTGACGGTTAAACAGTTTCAGTGGATTATTTTCACACTTTCCACGGTAAGTAACTGAATTTTTGTTATTTGTTCAGTCAAAGACCAGAACCAGTCCTGACAGACCAGTATATTAGTATGGTACCGGTGGACACTCGTGTACAACTACATATACGTGTATTATTGTAGTACAGAAAACTGCGCAGTTTAGTGGTGACGTATGTTTAATGAAGAACCTGTTTCCGGAAACGTTGCAGTAAAATCCAACGTGTTTCTTTCTGTATTTGAAACGATCGAGTAAATGAAGACATGATCAGTCCTGTTTGTAGTAACCAGGACAGCGGAACAGACACGGATGAAGCTGCATTAAGACACTTATACGGAAAGGTCTCGTATTGATTTCTAATGTTAATACTTTAATGTTTTAGCAGAAGACAAAAGAGAAACGGCTTGTTCAAGCTCAAAAACTTCCGGACAGTTTTGAAATATTATTTTATTTTACTTTACATCAGACAAAGTTTTCAGAGATAACATTAAACTAACTTCTGCTTTCTAGTTAATCTCCACACCAAAGTTGGCTTTTATCAGAAAATGTCTTTAGTTTGTGTTTGTACCACACGTGTTTAGAGCATCTCTCTACAAAAAGAACAGTTTGATCTGAGCATCACAAATGTTACAGTGTATAAAGAACAAAGATTTCATCTCATGAGTCCATGGAGGCTCAGATATAAAAGATCCCAGTTCAGAATGTTTTGAATGAGCCGTTGTTGAGGAATATTCACAAATCATCTCACATCTGTCTGATATTTGCAGGTTCCTGTCCCATGTTTCCACTAATAACAAAAGCTGGAGCAGATTTATGAGCAAAAATGATTGAATTTCTCAGTGTTACGTTTTACCTGTGTTTCCAGTTTTCATCTGAACACACACAGGACTGGTACAGTTGTGAATAAATACAGAAATGAGAAAATTATTCCATCATCATGAGATAACAGCATAACAATGTAGCTGCATCAATGGACGTTCTTGGCTTCAGTCATTTTAACCAAAGAGGCCAAGTTTGTTCTTGAGCAAATGTTAATAAAGTCGATCTCATACCTGCTGTTTAGTGATGTTTTACAATAAATGTTTCTTTTTATTTCCAGATGTTCTTCATGTTTTTGGATGTTAAAACACAACAAACTTTATCCCAAATCCCACTAAAATGCTATTTCTGGCTACTGAAAACCATCAACCTGCACTTTAAAAAGACTGCAGAGCAATGTTTGTGGATAAAACTGTTTATTGTAATAAATAACTGGAACTTTGTCCTGATTTTATCGTCGCTTTTATTATTATTACTATTATTACTTATTCTTTTTCTATTTCTATTTCTTATCTCTATGTTAATCAGAAAAGCTTCACTGCACTTTTATCAGGATGTTGTTTAAACCACAATAAAGTATAATTTATTTTTATTTTGTTTTCTTTCTTAGTTCTTGTTTTTGGCTAGATTGAAAAAAGCTCTTTTCTTGTAAATCTGTCAACAAATAACAATATTTTAACTAAATCTGATAAAAAATGAGTCACACGTGTTTTTATCTTTGTAAAGAGACTTTTAGACTCTGAGAACCAGTGGACGATGTCTGGACCAGTCATCTACTAGAGAACCTCAACACGAACAGTTTTTAGTGGATGATCATTTTTGAGTCCCAGATTAAAACTCAGTATTTACAGTGAATTATCATCTGAGTTTTATTTCTTTATTAGTTCCATGTGAGTGAGACCTGATCCCACTGTTTGTAACACTGACAGGTTCAGAGTATTTTAACATGAAAAACTTACAAACCTTCAAATATTTGAACTGAACATTCAAACAGTGATTCCAGTGATTCTAGTTGTTACAGCTCAGAGTAAATGTTTTACTGCTGAATGTACGCTACAAAGATAAAGTCATTGAACGTCTCATCTCAGCTTCAGTGGATCATTTTCACACACTCGAAGGTAAGTGGGAGAATTTCTGTTATATGTTCAGTCAAAGACCAGAACCAGTCCTGAGACACCAGTATATCAGTATTGTGCCGGTGGACACTCGTGTACAACTACATATACGTGTATTATTGTAGTACAGAAAACTGCGCAGTTTAGTTTTTACGTAACGTTAAACAAAGAACCTGTTTCCGCAAACGTCGCAGTACAATAAAACCTATTGCTGTATTTGAAATAAATGAGTAAATGAAGACAACATCTGTCCTGTTTGTAGACACCAGGACAGCGGGACAGACACAGATGCAGCTGTATTAACAATCTTAATTTTATCGAAAAGAAAAACAATGTAGGCCGGAGACTTGGCCCACATACGACTAGGTGCAAATAAAAAAATTAAAAAAAGCGCCGAAAAAGCCACAACACAACCAAAGGAAGGATTTTCCAAAAAGCAATGTCCTTAAATGACAGTATAAGCGACAAGAGAGATTAAAGTGGACTAAATTCTCCACCAGACAAAGTCTGACTCCACTAAACCAGTTTTGTTGAAGGTTTCTTTTCCTTAGTTAGAAACGTTTTGCTACTTATCCAAGCAGCTTGTTCAGTCTGAATAAAGTGGCTGAGGAACCCAGTTATATCCTCTGTAGGTCTGGTTAGGTCTTTGTTCCACTCAGGCCTGAATAAACTCGTTACGTTGGGTCATCATGTAACTATTCAGAGCATGTGTTCAGTGTGTGTGTTTCATTTTACCTGTGTCTCCAGTTTTCATCTAAACAAACACAGGACTGGTACATATGTGAATAAGTACAGATATAATAATTATCCGGTCATCACAAGATAAAAGGCAGCAACATCAGTGGCCGTTGTTGGCTTTCATCATTATAACCAAAGATGCTAAGTTGTCAAGCAAATGTCATTAAAGTTGTTCTCATCATCCAGTTATTAAATATTTCTTTTATTCTTAGATGTTCTTCATGTTTTTGGATGTAACAACACAACAAACGTCATCACAAATCTCAGTGAGATGTTGTCTTCAGCCAATTGAAACGATCGACCTGATCTTCAAAATGACTTTGAGGACGTCTGTGACAGTCTCGTCTTTCTCGGTAAAATTGTTTATTACATTAAATAACTGGAAGCTTGTTTTTGGGTTATTTTTGCCATTTATTGCTCCTCCTCCTCATTTCTTATCAGAAAAGTTTTTCATATAATTTGATTCTGATTCTCAGTCTCTTTCCCTCATAAAATAAGTTCAGTGACCAACAATAAACTGAGAAGTTGAAGGTTTGTGTTCAGAGAAACTTCAGCAGCTTCACTGAGTGAAACACTGTGGGGGTGAAATGTAGCACAGTGTGTCTGAAATAGTGATCAGTGAGAAAGTTTGATGTAGGTGAGTTTTCTTTCTGCTGGTGGGATGGAAGGACGTGTTGTGTTGCAGGTCATTGTGGTTGTTTCCTCACTGTGTTCAGTCCATTTTTTTAATCATCACAGATCAGCAGGTCAAAGTCTGCTGCATTTCAGCTCTGTGATCTTTAATATGAGACTCATGGAGACAATTGAAGGTCAGAATCCAGCAGAACTTAAGCTGTTTGCTTTTTCATTATCACTGCAGCTATAAAAAAGAGGAATAAGACAATAAAAAAAGTCTTTCTCAGTGAGCTTTGCAAAACTCAAGAGTATGTGAAACAGTGGTAAAGCTCATGTTTAACATTAAAGCAGAACTCAAGTAAGTTTCACTTTCATTATTACTACAACTGATGAGAAAACAAAGATAAAAAAAGTCTTTCTCAGTGAGCTTTGCAAAACTCAGAGTGGGAAACAGTGTGAAGCTCATGTTTAACACGTCCACACTCATCACTTTACTGCTGTGCTTTAAGCTTCTTCCTCATGATTCTGCTTAGTATCAAGTGACACAACTCATTTGACTGGATGTTGTAATTTCCTATAGAGGATGAATTTTCTTTTTTTCTAGCAGATTTTTAGTAGAACTGATGGACTTTGATGTAAGAACTGATAAATGTTTGTTGTCAAATATGGGTGAAATAATACTAATTAACAAATGTTATAAAAGTGAAATAATAATTTAATAAATAATTTAATCAACTTTGTGACTGAAATTAAATCTTTTAATCTATCGTTAAGAAAGTTAAAATGCCTAAATCTCCTAAACTGCACCAATAATGTACATTAACATTTAGTGGAACTTCTGATGAAAATAATAAGATGTTATAGAGACAAATCCTCTCTTTTGCTATTCTCATGTCATCATTACATGACATTAAGTTTGTGTCTCCCTCTCTGTCTCTGTCTCTCTGTACATTTGTGCAGGTGTCTCCAGCTTTGGAGCTGTGTGTTTTCACTGTGTACTTACTGCTTCTACCAACCTGGGTTTCATCTGTTGCTTCTTTCTTTTCTTTCCACTCACCCCATCGATTGAGGCAGATGGCCGTTCACCCTGAGCCTGGTTCTGTTCCGTGTTTCTTCTGTTAGTGTCACCAGTCACCAAGGTTTGATCATATTCATACAGATTCTGTAAGAAACCTTCAATAACTAGACTAAATACTTTGTAGTCACTGGAAACACTTTATTATTTTTTAATAAAACACTGCAGTGTTCTTGTAAACAGATTTAAAGGACATTGAATGTGTTTATTAGTGATGGACAGAGGCAGTTTTTGAGGATTTTCACATCTTTAATGTCCTGTTTGCAATAAAACAACAAGAAAAAGACTTTTGTTCTTATAGAACTTCAGCCGAAGTCTTGTCTGTGTCTACCTGCCTAAATGCATTGAGTTGTTGCCATGTGATTGGTTGAACAGTTGTACCTAATAAAGTGGCAGGTGAGTGTAAGTACAGTAAGTTGGGCTCATTCCCTCAGGTTTCCTCTCTTCTTATGTGCTTTAATCAGCATCTTCCTCCACTCACCTCCTCTTCCACTTGTTGCTCTTTATTTCTCTGCTCTTTCTCTCCACCTCATTGTTCTCTCTCTGTTTGACTCCTTCACTTTGTGACAGTGTCTATTTCAAAGGTCAGAGATAAAAACCTTCTTCTCTTTTTCCACAGATACTGGTGATGAACATCTTCAGTGGACATTGTCTCACATGTCATCGAGCAGAGTATCTGATAGGAAATGAATGTTGTCCTATGTGTCCTGCTGGTAAGATCCAACTGAATGTTAAAGGGACATTTCAATGATAAAATGTCAGTGATATTTCATTAATTGTTGATTTTCTTTACAACAGGAAGTCGAGTTAAAATTGATTCTACAGAGTTCAGAAGTACTTCCTGTCTGTCCTGCTTGGAGGGAACATATATGGATCAGCCCACTGGACTTAAACATTGTTTAAGCTGCACAAACTGTGATTCAGGTATATTTCTGTCAATCTTTTGTAATTATCAGTAGTTACTAAGTCTGAGCAGAGATTTAAAGGCTTGTTGATTGTGATGAACTTAAACATTACAGATTTTTTATTAATGATAATTAAAGACTGGATCCAGAAACAAAGGCCTCTAAAATACTACATGACCAGTTAGGACATGTTTAGTGTTCTAACAGGTTCTTTTTATTGAAGGACATGTATGATGACAAAGTTCATTGGATCAACTGTTAAAGTCAGCTGAGACATGCAAGAACATTTTGAAATCTTCTATTTCTCCTATTTTTCCCTGTGAATTTATGAACAATGCTCCAAATTGCACAAATGTGTTGTTTCCCAAAGACGTCAGAAAGATCATCTTATCTGGTCTCTAACAGAGATCCTGCATTTCCACATGTACTGTAACATCTATGTGTTCACAGATTCTGGTTTGAAGACAAAAACATCATGTACAACAACATCAGATGCAGTTTGTGAACCACTGGAGGGATTTTACTGTGTGGACTCCACAGAGGACACGTGTGTGAGAGCACACAGACACAAAAGCTGTGAACCAGGACAGTACATCAGCAGAAAAGGTTGGTTTTGAAATGAGAAAACCAAAGTTCACCAAACTGATCTGAACTAAACCATCATGGATTCCAAACCCTGGTCCACAGTGAAAAATACTCTGTTTTTTTTCTAACCTCCCCACAGCTGATCACCTGGATCAGGTGTTCAGTTAGTCAGAAGTTGGAAGAAACCAATTTGCTTTGTCTTTCTTCAACCCACCCTCATCTAAGATGGTGTCTTCCAGCTTCTCATTAATTAAACACACCTGATCCAGGTGACCAGCAGTGCAGGGACAGACAGAAAACTATCAGGACAGTTCCCACAGGACCAGGGTTTACGATTTGTCCAACTGTTCCCATTTTAAAGAGAGAGTGAAAGTTATTGGTCCCTGAATGTGTCTGACCTGCACATATCTGTATGTTCACAGATCACAGAGCTTTTGTGTTTGCTGAACATGTGTCTGTATGTGATTTGTCTTTGCACAGGAACATCCTCCTCAGACACTGAGTGCTCTGACTGCACTGATGGAACATTTTCAGATGGAACATTTCCAGTTTGTCAACCACACACACAGTGAGTGAAGCTTCACATCAGCCACTGACACCTGATTTTCTTCCTACTGCAGTGACCTCATGGTGTCCTACATATTTCTGTAAATGTCCTGTCATTCCAGATGTGACTTAAAGAATCTTCAGCTGATAAAGGCAGGAACTGCTTCAGCTGATGCTGAATGTGAAAAGAACAGTTTATTCCACACAGGAATTGTGATCGGAGCTGTTGTTTGTGTTATTGTGCTAATTTCAATTATTGGAGCAGTTTTTGTCTACAAGAAAAAGATAAATGTGTGGGAAATGTGTCCAACCAAAGGTAAAAAAAAAATATTTTTAATAAAAATTTGATCAGGCAAACATTAAATTTGGATTAAATATTTTTTTTTTACTGGTAACGTTTTATTACAGACAGAAAAGGAAATGAAGACAATGACAATCAGGTAAGTTTTATGTGTCTTCACTGTTCTTACTGCATTTCACTGTATTTACAGTAACAAACAGGAAGGTTTTTTCCTCCCTCGTCATTATTAATGTTACTCTTTTATCCATGTTTCACAAAAAGGAACCTTCTGAATGGAGGAGAGAAAAGTGTTGAACCATCTGTGCAGCAGAATGTGTCTGACTGAGGACAAGACGACCCTGATATAAACATGTAGCCAGTGTTTCTGACACTGCAGAGTAAATGTTTTCTAGAATCCAGTTCTAATCAATGTGGATCCTGGTACATTGTCTTTGCAGTGGATAGAAAAAACATCCAGAATTGTGCTAAAAATGAACATGTTGCAGCTGATGATCTAAAGACTGGATCATTATCTCACCTGGATGTCACTGTACTGATGCTACATTTAGTCTGGAATTCAAACTTGGAACCTTCTAGTTTTGTGGACCAAACAAAGAGGATCTTCATTCATTGGACAGATGTGAAGTAGCATCTCAGTCCAGGTTCTGATGTTGGGACTATGAACCCTGCTTCATTCTGTCTTTTCTGCCAGTCAGAGAGATCACAGATGGACCAGATGAAGCTGAAACTGGATTTTATCTGGATCTGATTCCCATAATCTTCATTAAATCCTTCTGATGTTCTCTGTGAATCCCACAGTGTTTTTACAGTGAAATACCTCAGAGACCTCGTCCAGACCCTCAAACCCTCTGTACTCTTCAGACAATAGACCTGTTGCTTGTCCTGACTGAATCCTGCTAGGGATGAAACCTGCACCATCAGTGCTGCTGCTGCTGCTGCTGCTGCTGCTGCTGGGACACTGTCCCTGCTTCAGTCCACAGTGTTGAGACAAACTAAGAACCTGCATCATATCAATAATGAACAAAGTGTGATTGTTGTGCTACATTCTGACTGGTGTTTCTGTGGATCTGTTCTCTAATTAATTCATGAAGAACAAACCAGTCAAACACTCCTGAACAACCAGTGTCCAAAAAGCCCAAAAGACCAGAGTGTCCCTCACATCAAACTGCTTGATGTTTTAACTACTCGATGCAGTAAAATAGAAGTATTATTTACTGCATTTTGTTTCTTCTTTAAAGTTGTGGTTTTAACAACTGGTCCAACAATTTTTATTTCTTTTTTAGTTCACTTTCAGGGAACCGTTTAGTTAATAACTGCTGCTGCTGCTGCTGCTGCTGCTGGGACACTGTCCCTGCTTTAGGGAAACGTTTAGTTAATAAAGGGAAGTATGAAGTATGAGTTGTTTCGTTTCTGGTCACTTTGAGTTACAGCTGTCACTTCTCAGCACCTCAGACACACAGATCTATGTAGAGTATATGTGCAACAAAAACTGAATTAAATGTGAGGGGTTCTGATGATCGAATGAAAAACTGAAGACTTTAAATGTTCATAACGTTTCCAGAAACATTGTAACTGCACTGATAAGATAATAAAATAATATACATTTTCTTTACTCTGTATCACTATTGAAATAGACAGAGACCACAAGTGTGGGCAGCACCTGGATGAAACAACGGGATCATGTTAAAATCATGTAGTTTGTGAATGAAAGACACTTGAGTGACAGACAGGACGCAACAAATAACACAAAAGTTAAAGTGATGGAGTTTAACAAAAATCCAATGACATGTATCCAAACTTTTTCCTCTCTGGAAACTGACACTTTATTGACATCAGAGATGTGAAGATGTGCAGTTTGTTCTGTTTGCTGTCAGTTGACACCATCAGAAAATCATGTTGCTGATGTTATTTGAGTTTCTCTGAGTGAGACAGACCCTCACCACACTCTATAAAGGGCTCAACCCAAGTACATAACCACCACAGGGGACAGGAGGGACACGTCCTCCCTTAACGTGAATTAAAGAAGTTAATCAGCCAACAAATATTTTCCTCCATTCTAAACGATGGTCACATGGCTTCATTTATCTCTTATGACAGTTTTTATTTTGTTATAATTTTACTGAATGAAGTCAAAAGTTCCATCGTCCTTCTATAAGATTTGATCTTATCTGACCTACAGCTCAGTACAGTTTGAGGCTGAATTTATTTTGGATGTTTCCTGCTATTTAAAAAGACTTCAGAACGATGTTTGTGGATAAAACTGTTTATTGTAATAAATAACTGGCAGTTTGTCCTGATTTTATTGTTCTCAATTCTACAACATATTTCTCTGTTTTTCACCAGTAAACTTTTTTTTCTTCTCTGACTCTGCTTCTTTGCCTCACTTACAAACATTTGAGTTTAAAAAACACAAAATACAAAAATACACAAAGTGAAAATGAGTTTGTGTTTGTAATTGTGTGAAAGACATGTTTATTGAAAGGTTTATTATTATGGTTCTGTTATAAGTTCAGAATTATTTAGTTTCATACAACTGTTAAAATGTATTTGTAACTAGGTCTGTATGTGAAATGCAAAGATGTTTGGTGGAAAGTTGAACGGGCTTGTAAAAGCTTTTATTTTGATGGACGGGTCATGTGACTAGAGTTGGTAACGATGCTCTGTACGAACACGAGCCTCAGAGATTTTGACTGGAAAACATGTTTTCATTTCAAAAGTTGTATGTGCTTTTATTTCTTGTAGTTTTCACGGTGTCTAATGAAAAGAGAGAAAGAGCGGAAATTAAATACTCAAAAGACATTTGTATGATGCGTGTAACATGTTAAACATGGTTGGGAGAGACGTGCTGACAGCTAATGTACTGTAATTATTATGAATATTAATATGATTTTTTTCAATGGAAAGTCTATGTGCAGGACACTGCCCGGAACTCGCGTGTTCAATTTCACGTCTTTCTCCACTGGGGGGCGCTATGGTGGGTGCTTTTATTTTGACATCTTGTCTTCAGAACTTCATTAGTGTTAAGAGGACAAGATGGCAACAGTTGATTCCTTTGGACACGCTGCCATCTGCTGGAGAGTTGGTGAATAGCAATTGAAAACTTCTTCATTGTTTCATGTGCTGTCACTTCTAAATAGTTCAATATCTCAGAAACTACACATGCTAACGTTATGAATCTTTGTGGACACCTGCCACATGATGAAATGCTTCACATGTTACAGTTTTGCCTCTATTGCTCCGCTGGACAACTTCTACAACGTTCAGAACTGCAGATTCTGCGATGGCTGCAGCAGCTGCAGCGGCTGGTTTTCAGCAATCACACACATTTCCTGTAGGAAAGGCCCATTCTAGTGTTAGTTTGTTTTCCTGTTTAGTTCCTGCTTTTGACTCGACTCGAAAAATAACAGTATCTGAATGAAATCTATTAAATTAAAAATAAAACAATCAGATTTCACATCAGTGTTTTCTCTGAAAGATCAAAGAATCTAAGCTGTAAAAACACATTAGTCACTGAGTCACACTGTCTCTTCATTTTGGACTTTTAGACTGAGAACCAGGGGACGAGGTCTGGACCAATCATCTACTAGAGAACCTCCTCCTCAACACTGGAACAGTTTTTAGTGGCTGTTCGTTTTTGATTCCGACATTAAAACTCAGTATTTACAGTGAATTATCATCTGACTTTTATTTCTTTATTAGTTTCATGTGAGTGAGACCTGATCCCACTGTTTGTAACACTGACAGGTTCAGAGTATTATAACATGAAAAACGTACAAACCTTCAAATATTTGAAGTGATAAACAAACAGGTTCCAGTGATTCTATTGGTCAATTAACAGATAATTTTCTCCTTTGACTCTACAGTTTCACTTTCACTCAGAAACCTGTTCTAGTTGTTACAGCTTCGTGTAGATGTTTTATTGCTGAAATCGAACGTTTTTCTAACTGCTGTTTGTAGATGGAAAACTGCACCATTATTTTCTCAGCTTTTTAAATATTCGGGCTACGTTACAAAGATGAAAATCATGTTTCCGAGGCAACCTGAATGTCTCCAAAACTTGTTGACAGGAACAGCGACGGGGAAACAGCTTCAGTGCATAACTTTCACACACTCGACGGTAAGTGGCGGAATTTCTGTTATTTGTTCAGTCAAAGGCCAGAACCAGTCCTGAGAGACCAGTACATCAGTATGGTACCGGTGGACACTCGTGTACAACTACAAATACGTGTATTATTGTAGTACAGAAATGTTTAATAAAGAACCTGTTTTGTCGCAGTGAAAATCACCGTGTTTATTTCTGTATTTGAAATAAATGAGTAAATGAAGACATGATCTGTCCTGTTTTAGCGGGACAGACACGGATGCAGCTGTAATAAGACAGAAATGAAATGTCTGAGACTGAAATGTCTCGTCTTTGTTTGACCTGGTGTCTAAGTGTCAACATATTGTTGTGTATTGATTTCTAATGTTAATACTTTAATGTTTTAGCAGCAGCTTGTTTCAGTTTTTACTGCACCACTGAAAGAGGAGGTGGAGGCAGAGAAACAGCTTGTTCAAGCTCAAACAGTTTTTTTTGAGATTTTTATTTTACTTTCAGTTTCCAGCACACGTAACCTTAGACACTAAATATGCAGCAGTTGCAGCAACAAGCTGGAACATGAACATAACATTGTTCTATCTTCTCTCTCAGCCTCTGCAGATAAACTCTGCCACATCAAAATATTTGTGTAAAAAAAAAAAGTAATTAAATCACAGTATAATGAACAATGGAGATTAAAGTGGACTAAATTCTCCATCAGACAAAGTCTTCAGAGAGAACATTAAACTAACTTCTGCCTTCTAGTTAATCTCCACACCAAAGTTGTCTTTTATCAGACAATGTCTGTAGTTTGTGTTTGTACCCCACATCTTTAGAGCATCTCTACAAAAAGAACAGTTTGATAAAAAGATCCCAGTTCAGAATGTTTTGAATGAGCCGTTGTTGAATATTCACAAATCATCTCACATCTGTCTGATATTTGCAGGTTCCTGTCCCATGTTTCCAATAATAACCAAAGCTGCAGCAGATTTATGAGCAAAATTATTTAATTTCTCAGTGTTACATTTTACCTGTGTTTCCAGTTTTCATCTGAACACACACAGGACTGGTACAGTTGTGAATAAATACAGAAAAGAGAAAATTATTCCATCATCATGAGATAACAGCATAACAATGTAGCTGCATCAATGGACGTTCTTGGCTTCAGTCATTTTAACCAAAGAGGCCAAGTTTGTTCTTGAGCAAATGTTAATAAAGTCGATCTCATACCTGCTGTTTAGTGATGTTTTACAATAAATGTTTCTTTTTATTTCCAGATATTCTTCATGTGTTTGGATGTTACAACACAAAAAACTTCATCCTAAATCTCAGTGAGATGTTGTCTTCAGCCAAAATGCCTTTGAGGACGTCTGTGACAGTCGCGTCTTTCCTGGTAAAACAGTTTATTACAGTAAATAAATAGAAGCTTGTCTTTGTGCTATTTTTGCCATTTATTGCTCCTCCTCCTCATTTCTGATCTGAAAACCTTTTTCATATCCTGATTCTGATTCGCAGTCTCTGTCCCTCATAAAATAAGTTCAGTGTCCAACAATAAACTGAGAAATTGAAGCTTTTTGTTCAGAGAAACTTCAGCAGCTTCACTGAGTGAAACACTGTGGGGGTGAAATGTAGCACAGTGTGTCTGAAATAGTGATCAGTGAGAAAGTTTGATGTAGGTGAGTTTTCTTTCTGCTGGTGTGATGGAAGGATGTGTTGTGTTGCAGATCATTGTGGTTGTTTCCTCACTGTGTTCAGTCTGTTGTTGTTAATCATCACAGATCAGCAGGTCAAAGTCTGCTGCATTTCAGCTCTGTGATCTTTAATCTGAGACTCATGGAGACAATTGAAGGTCAGAATCCAGCAGAACTTAAGCTGTTTGCTTTTTCATTATCACTGCAACTGTTTAAAAAAAGAGGAATAAGACAATTTGAAGGCTTTGCAAAACTCAAGTATGTGAAACAGTGGTGAAGCTCATGTTTAACATTGAAGCAGAACTCAATTAAGTTTTTCAATTCAAGTTTCAATTAAGTTATTACTGAACAGCTGGGGAGGGGAATGGGCTGTTAGGGGTTCAGTGTCTTTCCCAGACACACTTCGACATATAGCTGGGACTGGAGATCACTGACCCTGTGATCCGTGGACGACTTTACCAACTGAGCTTATTAGTAATGTACAGATTCAGTTTTTGAATCTTTTGGGTTTTTTGGTAAAAACATTGGAACAAATTGAGGACAGTCACATCTGGTGGGTGTTAAATCTTACATCAAACCTTCAGGACTAAAGGATTTTCACATCTTTAATGTCCTGTTTGCAATAAAACAACAAGAAAAAGACTTTTGTTCTTATAGAACTTCAGCAGAAGTCTTGTCTGTGTCTACCTGCCTAAATGCATTGAGTTGTTGCCATGTGATTGGCTGATTAGATATTTGATTGGGAACAGTTTAGTTTTACAGCAGGACAATGATCCAAACTCACTGCTGATGCAGTAAAATTCTATGTGGGAGAAAAAAACACTGACAGTCATGAACTGGCCTTAAAGGACGTCACAGTAAATATTGACTTCTGCCTGTAGAAGCTGCTTTGTTGGAAATATGTGTTGGTTTTTTAGTTATGCAGCTTGTTAAAACCGCAAAGCTGATGGGCAACTTAAAGCTTTTACACAGTAATGTACATCCACACAAACATAGTAGGTTAGGATTTAAATTTTGTAATAACTAAAAAAACTACACTGCACTTGTTGCTCTTTATTTCTCTGCTCTTTCTCTCCACCTCATTGTTCTCTCTCTGTTTGACTCCTTCACTTTGTGACAGTGTCTAATTCAAAGGTCAGAGATAAAAAACTTCTTCTCTTTTTCCACAGATACTGGTGATGAACATCTTCAGTGGACATTCTCTCACATGTCATCGAGCAGAGTATCAGATAGGAAATGAATGTTGTCCTATGTGTCCTGCTGGTAAGATCCAACTTAATGTTAAAGGGACATTTCAATGATAAAATGTCAGTGATATTTTATTAATTGTTGGTTTTCTTTACAACAGGAAGTCGAGTTGAAACTGATTGCACAGAGTTCGGAAATACTTCCTGTCTTTCCTGCTTGGAGGGAACATTTATGAATCAGCCCACTGGACTTAAACGTTGTTTAATCTGCACAAACTGTAATTCAGGTATATTTCTGTCAATCTCTTGTAATTGTTAGTAGTTACTAAGTCTGAGCAGAGATTTAAAGGCTTGTTGATTGTGATGAACTTAAACATTACAGATTTTCTATTCATGCTAATTAAAGACTGGATCCAGAAACAAAGGCCTCTAAAATACTACATGACCAGTTAGGACATGTTTAGTGTTCTAACAGGTTCTTTTTATTGAAGGACATGTATGATGACAAAGTTCATTGGATCAACTGCTAAACTCAGCTGAGACATGCAAGAACATTTTGAAATCTTCTATTTCTCCTACTTTTGCCTGTGAATTTATGAACAATGCTCCAAACTGCACAAATGTGTTGTTTCCCAAAGACGTCAGAAAGATCATCTTATCTGGTCTCTAACAGAGATCCTGCATTTCCACATGTACTGTAACATCTATGTGTTCACAGATTCTGGTTTGAAGACAAAAACATCATGTACAACAACATCAGATGCAGTTTGTGAACCACTGGAGGGATTTTACTGTGTGGACTCCACAGAGGACACGTGTGTGAGAGCACACAGACACAAAAGCTGTGAACCAGGACAGTACATCAGCAGAAAAGGTTGGTTTTGAAATGAGAAAACCAAAGTTCACCAAACTGATCTGAACTAAACCATCATGGATTCCAAACCCTGGTCCACAGTGAAAAATACTCTGTTTTTTTTCTAACCTCCCCACAGCTGATCACCTGGATCAGGTGTTCAGTTAGTCAGAAGTTGGAAGAAACCAATTTGCTTTGTCTTTCTTCAACCCACCCTCATCTAAGATGGTGTCTTCCAGCTTCTCATTAATTAAACACACCTGATCCAGGTGACCAGCAGTGCAGGGACAGACAGAAAACTATCAGGACAGTTCCCACAGGACCAGGGTTTACGATTTGTCCAACTGTTCCCATTTTAAAGAGAGAGTGAAAGTTATTGGTCCCTGAATGTGTCTGACCTGCACATATCTGTATGTTCACAGATCACAGAGCTTTTGTGTTTGCTGAACATGTGTCTGTATGTGATTTGTCTTTGCACAGGAACATCCTCCTCAGACACTGAGTGCTCTGACTGCACTGATGGAACATTTTCAGATGGAACATTTCCAGTTTGTCAACCACACACACAGTGAGTGAAGCTTCACATCAGCCACTGACACCTGATTTTCTTCCTCCTGCAGTGACCTCATGGTGTCCTACATATTTCTGTAAATGTCCTGTCATTCCAGATGTGACTTAAAGAATCTTCAGCTGATAAAGGCAGGAACTGCTTCAGCTGATGCTGAATGTGAAAAGAACAGTTTATTCCACACAGGAATTGTGATCGGAGCTGTTGTTTGTGTTATTGTGCTAATTCCAATTATTGGAGCAGTTTTATTTTCTCTCTACAAGAAAAAGAGGAAAATTACTGTAAACACAGGTAAAAACAAAACATGTTTCTAATAGATAAAAATATGATCAGTCAAACATTAAGTTGTTGACTAAAGATTTTTTTTACTGGTAATGTTTTATTACAGACAGAAAAGGAAATGAAGACTATAACAATCAGGTAAGTTTTATGTGTTTTTTCTGTTATTGCTGCATTTCACTGTATTTACAGCAACAAACATAAATGTCTTTAATCCATATTTCACAAAAAGGAACCTCTCAAAGGTGGAGAGAATATTATGGACACATCTTTGCAGTAGCAGGTAAGACAGCAGCATGTTCTTCATTAAAATGTCCCTGACTGAGGACAGTCTCACTGATCTACACTCTGTGATGTCTTTACAATTATAGGTTCAGTTATTCATGTTATTCTGTCCACAGGTTGAAACAGTCTAGACATGAACATGTAGCCAGTGTTTCTGACACTGCAGAGTAAATGTTTCTAGAATCCAGTTCTAATCAATGTGGATCCTGGTACATTGTCTTTGCAGTGTGTAGAAAAAACCTTCAGGTGAATTTTCAGCATTGTGCTAAAAATGAACATGTTGCAGCTGCTGATCTACAGACTGGATCATTATCTCACCTGGATGTCACTGTACTGATGCTACATTTAGTCTGGAATTCAAACTTGGAACCTTCTAGTTTTGTGGACCAAACAAAGAGGATCTTCATTCATTGGACAGATGTGAAGTAGCATCTCAGTCCAGGTTCTGATGTTGGGACCATGAACCCTGCTTCATTCTGTCTTGTCTGCCAGTCACAGAGTTCACAGATGGACCAGATGAAGCTGAAACTGGATTTTATCTGCAATAAGTAACAAACATCTGGAGCAGAAGATGGAGACAGTTTGATCTGAACTGTAACATGATGAGACAGTTGGTCACATTGGTCATTGGTCAAACTGCACTGTGACCACATCTGAGTACAGGAGCAGGACAAATACAGTGTGAGTTAAAAAGATGGACATTCCCCCCCAAAAAAATATTGAAAATAAAAGGTTTATGGTTGAAAGATTTACTCTTAAAAATGCAGCCGTGTTCAATGCATTTTAAATGAATGAATGGAGAAAAAACAAGCATTAACATTAACCAGTGAACAAAGTGCTCACTTTGTGAATATTGACAAATGGAAAAAAGCAGCACTTTTCTCCACAAACACATTTCAGCACAGAGAAACTCCCCCCCCCCCCCCCCACTTTGTATTTAACAGTCCTCTTCATCACGCTGTTCACATTTAGACATCATGAGATGACACCAATTGACAAGCTGAGACATTGACATTTGTTGTTGTAACCACCACTTTTGTTTCAATAAATTGTTTTTGATGAATAAATTACCATTGTATGCTTCTACTCAAATGCCCTAGTTTCATGATATAATATTTCTGTAGCATAAATTTTTACATGAAAGTTGAATATCTGCTTCACAGTATTTGTTTTGATGTTTAGCCATATCTTAGTGAATACTATTATTATTATTTCACATCAGATATCATAATGTAGCACAAAGATTGGGCTACATTATACTTTCATCCATAATCTGAATTGTAAGTTAGACTGTAGGTGCAGATGTTTTATATACCTCAAAATTTTAATGAAAGATATACTAATATATTAAATATATATTAAATAAACCTTTGTGTTCTGACATTGTATATGAATTCTCAAGACACCACTGTAGCAGAGAGAGATGGATGTTGTGGGTGGAGACTCCACTATGACGGTGTAGAACTGGGTCTAACTGGCTCAGGCAGATCCAAAAAAATGACGTGGGTTAGTTTTAGGCACAAAAACTTCATCGTAAGGTTAAGTTACAAAATAAATTACAAAAAAACAAAACACTACAAACTTCCCTACTATAGTAATCACATGTGCCATGTTGTGTTACGATCATTAAAGCGAACACTGTCTCGCACTACAGGCAAATCCTGGTCTTCTGTGGAAAAGGGCTTTAAATGTGCAGATGGCCACTGACGGAGGAAGCGAGCCGAGCTGTTGTGTTTGGAGGAGGAACTCCATCATTTAGAGAAGTGGGGAGTTCCTGGTTTGTCAATGACAAAAAGAAAAAGCAGCAGAGATAAATCATCAGCGCGTCGACATGAAAATCCTCCACACGTTGATCTGCTGCTTCTTCCTCTGTGAGTACTGTCACTCTGTGTAGTTACTTTGTTCACATTTGGCAGCAGCCGTTCAGTGTTTGTCCTGAGCGGTTTATGTATTAATTATTTTGATCAGACTTAGTTTTGAGTTTAACAGATTTTGTCTCTGTTACAATGAAATCTGGGTGAACTGAAGGGGATGAAAATAAAATTTACGGTTTCAGTGTACATACATATGGGCTTGTGAATATAACTGTGAATATAATTTAATGGCAAAGTGGTTCCTCAAATTAAAAATTGCATCACCATGAATGTGAAGAAATAAATGTAACCAACTATGAACATTGTACAGCGAGTTACAAGGTTACACAAAAAAATGCTACAAACACTTGAATTTGTAGGTAAATGACAGTAAATCAACTTTTGGTTCTGTTAAAAGAGAGAAGACATGATATTCAAAGTCAGACTGAGCTGTTGTGGTTTGTGAGCACAGTCTGTACTTTCTTCATTGCAGCATTTAAAACTCTTACAACAGAGCTGAATGTTGGGTGGAGAAGAGTGTCAGGCGTGTTGTGTCACAAGACTATCAGCGAGAATAAAAGGAAAGGCAGAGCTGGAGGTAGCAGAGCTTAAGATGTTGAAGTTCTCTTTGGGAGGGACGAGGATGGACAGGATCAGGAATGAGGACATCAGAGGGACAGCTCATGTTAGATGTGTTGGAGATAAAGTCAGAGAGGCCAGATTGAGGTGGTTTGGACATGTTCAGAGGAGAAACTGAATATATCGGTAGAAGGATGCTGAGGTTGGAGCTGCCAGGCAGGAGGTCTAGAGGAAGAGCAAAGAGGAGATGTATGGATGTAGTGAGAGAGGACATGAAGTTAGTTGGTGTGAGAGAAGAGGATGCAGAGGACAGAGTTAGATGGAGGCACATGATTCGCTGTGGCAACACCTGAAAGGGAACAGAACAAAGGAAAAGAAGAAACCAACAGACCTGAATGTTCTCCTTTGCAATAATTTATGCTCATCTTTCATAATACTGATTTCCTTACTTCCCAGCGGCCTTTTAACAGTTTGTTGTTGGCCATAGTTAAGATTTTAACTACTTTATATTCAGCTATAAAAACCCACGAAATTCTCACATATTCTTAAAGTGATGCACGAGGTTGTCAAAGAAAGACCGTAATAAAAGAACTAACATTTCTGCAACGACGGCACAGTTTAAATTTGTTTAGCTAAAGAGATTTTTCTAGCAGTTGTGAAATTCCACCAAACGCTACATTGACTTCGGTGAGCACTTTATTAAAGTGAATTTAAAGTGAGTCCTGTACAAACGTTCACATCATCTGACATTCACTTGATGTAGTGACGTAACTCGGATTTTACTCTGAATTCACCTCATCTTGATGATCTGCTCAAACACTTAATTAAAGACAATGCAAAAGTGTAGCAAACCCAGGCTCAGTGACATTTTACTTATCAGTCACAATATTAAACACATTCAACACTGAACAGGTTTTCATTTCAGTATGAACACAATCCTTTGTCATCCACCCAACTCTCAGTATCTGTACGCAGGCTGAAATATTAATACCGCTTCACGGCACGAGTCCGTCTAACTAGCCCTGTTATCTGCTTAATGCTTCTGACAGGTATAACCCGACGTCTTCCTGCCCTTTTAACTAATCCCGATTCTTTAAGAGCGAAAATGTTTTTATCACCGCTGGCTTATTGCACCACCCTTTTCAGAGACACAAAATCATTTTACCACTGTCAATAACTACAGGGAAAAATACTGGAGCTGCTCTAGATTATCTGCACATTTGTATCTTCCTCTACTGATGTAAAGTGGCCATTGTTAATAGATTGCTAATGTCTGTGGGTGTTAGACTTGAAGGCTAATTGTCTTTACTGCTAATTGCTAATGCTAACCACTAACACCAATGCTTGTTAACACTTCCAGCTCATAGACGTATCCCACTTTTGCATGCCAATTCAACTTTAACCTTTTATCCGTCCACCAATCATCTTTTTTTTTTAATCAGCTCTAGCTTTGCTGTGAAATCATAAGCAAATGCAACCAATGTAACTAAGCTAATTCGTACCAAGGCCTGAGTCTAAACCATCTCCTTTTATGTTGGACTTATTTCAAAACCAATTGAGTTTAGCAATTGCAAGGTTGTTTTTTTTTTATTCATTTATATGAAATATTGTGACCAGATTTGAGCCACTCACATCACCTACAGATTGTAAATTTTGATTTTTGATCCTCTCAACAGCTCTGCAGGATGGAAACTTTAATTTCGTCAATGCACAAACCTTTACACGAATTAAAGGAACAATAATCAGAGTGCAGTGCCCATTTTCATCATTTGGAAGAAGGAAGTATTTGTGCAAGGAACCATGCGAGCAAAACATTCTCATTGAAACAACTAATTTCAACGCTCAAAGTGGCAGATACAGCATCAGATATGAGAAGGGATCTAATCTTCATGTGACCATCACACAGCTGACCGGGTCTGACACAGGACAGTACAGGTGTGGTTTGGGCAATGACAATATCCCGTTTGGAATCATTGTTGTAGATGGTAAGTTTCCACAGAAAGTCAGAGACCTGATATCATATTTTGATTGACATCCTTCATCAGTGCTCATTAATGTGTACACAGGTCAGTAGTGAAGTATCAGCTGATGCACACACAGAGACCGGTCTATCTGTGTACTGTCAAGTGATATTGTTGTACTTATTAATTTTATATCAGGTGCAGGTGATAGATGAAACCATTGATTTTGTATTTGCTGTACACAGTTTTCATTTAACTAACTTAAACAGTTTGCTGCACTTAAAGCAAAAAGGGCCTGAAGTAAAACATTAAGTCAGTTAAAAAATGTCCATAACATTTCTAACCAAAATGCAGGTATTCATTTCCTTTTATGATATACACTTGCAGAACTGAATGTGCTATATCTGTAAATCAAACATTATGTGATTGTGGCCTTTTTTACCAGTTCATGCAATTCAAAGTGCTTTGCAGATTCGATGAAAAAAATGAAAAGAAAAACAAAAATAAATGCACGATAATAAAAAACTAATTTAAAAAATATAATAATGCACAAGGTGAATATGTAATAAAAATGTAAAATGAGGAAATACAACATGTTAAATCACAATAAAATAATATAATAAATCAAGCACGATTCTCCCAGTGCTTGGGTAGTTTTCCCCTGGTTAGTTTAGGTAGTGACTCTCTGTGTTGGCCCTGAGACAGACTGGAGACCTGTCCAGGTTGGACCCTGCCTCTTGCTCCCACTTTGACTGCGGCTCTAACATCAAACCACAGTCCTGGGGTCGTAATTTATCATGTTAATTAAAGATAGTAACTATACAAATTAATTAAATTAATTAACTAATTAAAGATAGTAACTATAGTTTGTTTAATGTTTGTTAAACAGCACTGGTGGATGGAAACCGGGGTTTTTCTGAAGACAAACGCGTCCAAGCAAAAGCTGGAGAAAATCTGACGGTTGCGTGTTCCTTCACTCGCACTGGAACAAGCAAAATCCTCTGTAAGGACCCGTGTGAAAAAAACCTTCTTGTTCAAACAAACGGTGACACAGATCGGACAGGCAGACACAGCATCCTATATCTAGAGTCTTCTGAAGCAGCGTTTGTTCATGTGACCATCACACAGCTGAGGGACTCCGACTCAGGACTGTACTACTGTGGTCTGGGCTCGTCCTTTCATGGGTTTAAGATCGTCATCACAGAGGGTGAGCTTCCATTCAAAAGGAAAAGAAAATGAATAAGTATCTCCTTTTAATTAGTAGTCAACCACTGTATTTCTCTACATTCAGCTCCTATAGCCTTTTTAAATTTCATTCTAAACATTAAAAAGTGTAGATGAATTAACAAATGTAACATTGAACATGTGACACGTTTGTCAAATAGCAGATGGAGAAGTGCTAGCTGGTTACCGCAGGTAGATTTCTGAAGAACGGCCCGACACTGCTTCATTTAAAAAACAAAGTCTGTCTAAACACAAAGTGCCTGATGCAAGTTTGAATAAGTCACTTTCCCATGTGGATTCTATAAATTCAGACAGTTCCTGCTGTGACCAGCTGCAAGTGTCCGACCCTTTTTTCCCCCCTTTCTGTCCCGCTTTGCTGTCACTCTGCAACACAAACACACAAAGTCAGAAAGCAGCGTTTTCTCTGCGCAAGGCTTCAGCATAAGACAGAGGTGGTTACGCTGCTGCTGCATGTACGTGCTGATTTCACTGTAACCAGGTTTGCTAAGTGCATGTAAACTGAACAATGAAGTTTAGCTGATGATTCGATGTGTAGAATTTCGCACGGCAGCCCCGTCCATGAAACATTCCCAGGTGCAGCCTGGATGCACAAAGACTAATCTAATATCTGTCTCTTATCCATATGTTGTTTTTCTACGTGCGTTCTTTGTTCTCAGCTCCATCCAAAGCAACAACACCACAGACTTCCACAGCTTCATTTGCTTTACCTAAATTCATTGACCCGTCTGAAGAGCAGCAGCCTGAGACAGCAACAGACACAGGTACAGAGACACATGACAGTCTCCAACCAAAAGCTTTTATATAAAATTCATTTGCACTTTAGTTGCATAGGAACATCATTTTTAGGAGCCGGGATATTTGTTTAAATATGTCTTTGTATGAACACAAATTAAAAGTGTGTGTGTGTGTGTGTGTGTGTGTGTGTGTGTGTGTGTGTACCTGCTGCAGATAAGACAATGCTGTATGTTGGCCTGGCTGTGGTTCTCACCGTGCTACTCATCTCACTGGTTCTACTAAAATTCTGCAGGAAGACTTCTCCTAAACCCAAAGGTGAGTCAACTTCACATGGTCACAGCCAGGCAGGACACTACACAGCTGAAAGTGGCCTTTTCTCTAAGGCCGATGAAAATGGAACTGTTCTCCCTTTGCCTGGAAAAAGTTTATTTACCAGCACAAGACACAAGCAGCTCAGTTTACCATTTACTTTGATTTACTCCAAAAGTCAAACATTGGCACTAGATGTTGAGTTTTGAGGACTAAGTTGATATTCTGACAATGAGGGCAGCACGGTCCACTCACCCCAACTGCTCCAGGCAGATGGCCACCCACCCTTAGCCTGGTCCTGCTGGAGGTTTCCTCCCTTAAGGCCCATTATGGCTCGTTCAAGGGGGATTTGTAGGGTTTTCTCTACATATCTGTAAAGTCTTGACTTTATTATGTAAACTTCCTTGAGATGACTAGTTGTGAATCGGCGCTATATGAGCAGTTGAATTGAGAAGCTCAAACCTGTGTAGGTCCCCTTTCACTCTACAGTACAACATGTTTGCTCACCCCACAAACCTCTGAGCATCCAGTTGACTTTAACCTTAAGGATGAGGTTTTCTCCCTTGCTCAGGAGGATATGCAACAAAACAGCATGAGCACCTGTCCACAGGTTTGAGCAGTGAGGTTTACACAGTAGCTTTAAAGTGATCTGTTATTTTACTCTAAACTTAACATCATCTGGTTTATTAGCTATAAATGGAGCCACAGCTGAATGTAACAACAAGGGGGCCCAATGCAGTGTCTTCTTGTACTAGTCCCAGACCTGGACAAATGCAGAGGATTGTATCAGAAAGGGTGTCCGACGTACAATACAGGCCAAATCAAACATGCGAATCATGACTTGCGTACTGGATCTTTCGGGGCCCAGGTTAACAACGACCGCCACCGGTGCTGTTGAGCTACAGGGTGCCAGGAGGAAGATGTGTTCCTCAGCAGAGAGAGAAGAGAAAAGCTTAACTCACTCATGAATTTTTCCTTCTCTTCTAACTCACATCCTACCTGTGGGGAACAACCACTCATAACATTGAACGTCACACCTTCAATTTCCAGCTTCAGGCTCATCAACCTGTCTGATACTGTTTTCACCGCTACAACATTCCCCACAAACTCCTCTACCCATGGTAGAACAACTTGAATCCTGCTCCTAAGCTTCTAGCCTTGCTACCTTTCCACCTGGTCTCCTGGACACACAGTATGTCCTCCTTCCTTCTCTGCATCATGTCAGTCAACTCTCTATCCTTCGCTGTCATAGTCCCAACATTCAAAGTCCCTACTGTCAGTCCTACATTCTTAGCTTTCCTCTTCTCTCTCTGTCTACAAAAACACCTTCCTCCTCTTCTTCTTCGACCAACAGTAGCCCAATTTCCAATGGCACCCTGTAGGTCAACAGCACCGGTTGCAGTCGTTAACCCAGGCCCCGACCGATCCGGTGTGGAAGTCATAATTTGCGTGTTTAATTTGGCATGTGCTTTACATCACATAGCCTTCTTGACAACTCTCCCGTTTATCCAGACTTGGGACTGGCTCAAGAAGACGCTGGCTTGTGGCCCCTTGTGGTTGCATTACTTATTTGACATTAGCAGTACTCAGTGAGCTGATGAGCAGTAATTTAACGCTTTGGTTTCATGAGCTTAAATTTGGCTTTGCCTACTTCTCACACACACACCATGCGTAGTTTAGAAATAAGACTCATTAATGTCGTCTCCCCACCCAAAAAAAATAAAAAATGGAGCAGCACTGGTCAACAGACAAGGGCATAAAAGTGAAGTCCTTTTAAGTAAAATATAATTCATGAACATAAGTTGAGATTTCAGCAGGTATTTATACTTTGACTAAAGAACATTATTCTTTATTTGTACTTCCAGTTTGAGTACTTCATCCACCACTGGTTACCAGTTCAGATTACAATTCAAGCTACAGAGAAATTTGAATACACTTATTTTCTTACAGGAAACCTTTTAGGCACAAAACAAAATCTCTATAACCCTATATTTAAAACTTTAATACTTTCGGGTAGTTTCTTTGCTAAATGAAGTTTCCAATGAAGTCTTCTAGGCAGTGGTGGCCTTGGTGGTATAGTCGGTGGGGCACAGTCATTGCCGTGCTGGTCTTAGTGGTCAGGGGGCCACCCTTGTTGCCAGGAGGACCTCGGAGGTCAGGTAGAGGGGTCACCATTGTTGCCATGCTGGCCTTGGTGGTCAGGAGTCCATAATTGCCAGCGTGGCCTTGAAGGTCAAGTCGGGAGAGTACTCCGTTTACTGTGCTGGCCTTTGTGGTCCGGTAGGGGGACGCAGTGGTCCTCACAACATTGTGCCTCTGGTTTCTAACATTTTTGTTTGCAGATTGCGCAACTGTCAGGTGGCCATCAAGTACCCTCATTTCCTCCCCACTGGATTCTAGTTGCACTAAAAAGAATGTAGTTAAATTGATAAGTCTACAAGTTGTGTTCAGCTTCTATAGATTAACACTACTGTGGGAATCAAGTTCTGTACACAGTGGGACAACACTTGTTCTTGAATGCCACTATCCATAAACTACCCTAGCCATCTGGATCAGGTGTGTTCAGGCAATCAGAAGCTAAAACAAACCATTTTAGGGGTTGGGGTGGTAGGGATGGGTTAAGAAACAGCTCAGAAGATGTAAGGACCAGGGTCACCTACCCCAGAATTAAGAAATAAAACCACTGAAAATGTGCAATTTTCTTAAACTTAACTTGGATTTCACATGAAGTGACCCACTGTTAGGGATTTTCTTATTGCCAACATGACAGAATAATGAAGAGACCTACTCCAACTTCATAGATTTTTTAACGTGGCCTTGTATGGTTAACGCGGTCTCTGTTGGAGTTAGTTTGGGTAAAAATACTCCAACCAAAGCATTAAATCTTTTAAAATTAGTACATCGTAAGGAAAACACCAAGGCTCTGAACATGTCTCCTCACCTTCTTTAGCACGTTGCTCCAACATGGACTCCACAGAGTGGAAAAGTCTCAGGGCATCTTTTATGAAGACCTCACTGGGAAACAGATCTGTACAGAGACATGAAGTTAGTGTCAGGAAGTAGCTCAAACCATTAGGTCAGTGATGTTCTCACCAGTCACTCTCTTGTATAGTCCATTATCATGTCTTTTGTTTGTGCTGTCGACTGGCAAACAAGAACCTGTGGACAGAAAACCTTCTATTAATGTTTGCACTTCTTGATAGCAACAGGTCACAAACCAGTTACAGCTCAATGGCCTTGTAGGAATTTAAGTGATATCCAAAGACATAATCTGATAACTAAGAGATAACTGTCTGAAAGCTTTAACCATTTACAGCCACTGACAAACAAGCTTCCAACAGAATGTTGGGAGCATGGAAAACATAAAGACCTTGGGGAAACCAAAGCACCAGCACCCAAATCAGCAAAGTCCCGGCAGCTTCCATAGTCTCAGTAACCAAGACAACATTGAACCTTGTGCTGCATGAGCTTTAAAAAGCCTCCACGGAGGCGACACAGCTGCTGCTGATCCGCTCTAATTGTCTCTTGCAGCTCTGAAACATGGACTAAAAGAGAACAGAAAATCCAAGAACTAATTTAAACAAATACATATCCGACAACAGAGGATTCACCTGAGACATAAAAATCAAATCCTTTGATTAAGTTTATGTTTTTGGCCATTTTGGCAACAAAGGTGAATTTTGTTCATCTAAAACGTAGCTGAGTTAGTAGAGTCCAGGTTCAGTGGTTTAATTCCTGTTCTTGTTGTGTCATTGGGCAAGACACTCAACCCCACAGTTCTACCTAGTGGCTGATACATACTTATTTGCATAAAAGCATCATCTAAATGTCTAAGTATGATTGTAATTACCTCATCTGAGGAGGCCCCACGTGACTCTGAACAGGATGACCGGTTGAGTTCTTTAATCAGTCATAAGCATTAATTGTCTTCTTCTTTTGGACACCTTAGACATTTCAACAGTGCAGTCCATACGTTTTTAAAGTCTGATCCTGTGATCAGCGACATGCCCCCCACTCCCAGCTGTAAATTATAAAATGACACCTCCATCATACTAAAGGGTTTTACCAACACGATAAATGCTTTAATGGAGATAATTAATCAAAATTTGAAATGCTGCAGCTCCAGCTGCTGACTGGACAGATAAGCAGACAAAACCACAAAACCCAAGTTCTTCTTTTCACACACGTTCCCACTTTGCTTCGTGTCGATCATTTCACTCTTAAAGCATAATTTTATGTTTTCCAGAGCCTTCTGAAGAAGTGTATGCTTCTATTCCAGAGGTGAGTTGGAGGACATTTAAAATCGGCCCGTTTGTGAAGTGAGTTGCTAAAGCAAATCTTCTTTCTCTTTAGTCCAACCAAGTATATGAGGAAATCGGAGAGAAGAGACAGAGCAGAGCTCTTCCTGTGGAAATCTCTGCAGTTTACGCTCATGCCAAATATGCCAAACCAAATGAAGCTGAGGACAAAGATGCCAACAGCTTTGGCTCTGCAGACTGTTCTCAGCACAAAGTAAGTTAAAGTTTGTATTAATCCCTGGACTGTGGTTGTCTCTAATTAACGCTGTTAAAATCGCAGTTGTGATTTTAACCTCGGTACAGCAGTGGTACACAGTTTGCCAACAAAGACGGGAAAGTACGGTGGCCCTGAGAGGTCACAGCACTGCAAATCAAGAACAACACATTCAAATAGACAAAACTCAAGTAAATGAAAAAAAAAAAAAGAACTTTGGAGTTTTGACAAAAGAGGCACAGCATTAAAAAGCCACAACACAACCGAAATGTCTCAGAGAGCAACGAAAAATACAAATCTACAGTCAGTTTAAAGTGGAAACAGAACTATGACAGTGGTCTACAATGGTTCCAGGGGACACTTAAAAGTGACAGACACAACTGGGACGGACTTGTCTTGTCTGTATAGTAAATATTACTGTTCTTCACAGTTCAGTTTCAGTAGTAATTTAGTAGACTGGTTAGTAGGTAGGTTACTATGCTGCTCTGTCCCCAGATCAGCAGGAAATACAGATACAGTTTACAGAAGAGTGATTAAACTGAAATAGACACAAAGCAACTGTTGCCACATCGATCATCATTTAGCTGCAATTGTATTTTTATTACGATTATAAAATATCAACTAGTTTGAATTTTGGACAGATGCTTCATCATTTTATACTTTAACCTCTGTTTTCTTTTCCCAGGATCAAGACGAAATGAACAAACTTACCTACTGTGAGGTGAACTTCTTTGACAGGGCCGCCGCATCATCAAACGGCGTCCTCCGTGGTAGAGACAACGAGGTTGTCTACTCAGTCCTTCATGTAGCAGTGAACTCTGATGACCATGGTGGAGAAGAACCTGCTCTGTGCTCGAGTGACCCTTAAATCAGCAACAAGTTCCCCGCCCGTGGGAGCAAGACTTTTTGGTGTCATCACTAAGACAGTATACGTTGGTCCCTTGTATATTAGTCACAAAAATGCCGCGTCTTCTCTCTGCTTCAGGAACTTTGACTTTTATTTCAAGTTAGAATTAAACTTTTTCCGTAGTATTTAGACTCCTGAAAAAAATCAAAATGCTACTGACATCAAATCTTGTTTTGAACTTTTTCCTGATGGATCCAACCAAAACCATAGTCCTAAATATGAAAGTGAGAGCTGTTGACGTGCTGATGACACTGGACTTTATCTAAGTGTGTCTTCATTATGTCACTTGCCCAAGTTTTACACAGCTCAAACAGGATTGGACTGAAATTTTAGTGCTTTAGGGTTGAAAGCTAAGAGAGACAGAGTCCCTGAGCTGATAGACCACAACCCTCGATGCCATTTTTAATTCAGACGTTTACTACAGAGCACATGTGAAGTTTGCTTTTGTATGAGCTTGAATCTGCCAGTTTCAGTAATTATTTAAAAATTCTTTTACTTGTTTTAAACCTCTTATCTCCCAGTGTATGAAGAGATGGTCTCAAATTATTTGGCACTTACAGGACAATGAGCAGCCTAATGTGTCCAGCTTTGCTGGAGTCACCAGAAGTCAACTTGTTAGCTTAGCTAGCAGGCTTCAAATAATTAGCTAACTTAGGAAAATACTTTTTCTAAGCTAATTGTCACACTATGAATGCTAACTTATGAAATTTAAATTGTTTGAATATTTAATTTTTTCCCAGGGCCCCAACAAACTCAAACAATTGTGGTTATAAAACTCCTGTCGCTCTGATTTGGATTTGCCAGTCTTGGCTGTAAATTGATTCAAAGTCTACTAGATCACAAATTATATTTATGACTTGAAATCCTGAGACATGAAAGGAGCAGTGATGGAACATTAAGCAGCATTAATTTCCAATTCAAAACATTTACAGTGTGGTGAATTCATTTTCATCGTCATGACATCCTCCAGCATTTTGTCTCCACTTTTTGTTTCGCTGTCAGGTCACATTTTATTACACAAGTCTCTGTCGGATCCAAGTTCCCAGGATTCAGCAGACTGAAGCTGTATGAGTGTAACACACCAAGTGTGTGATTTTGGTTCTTGGCTCAAATTTCTACTGATAGTTCTTAAGATGAAATTATTAAAAGTCAGTTAAATTTGTCCTTGTGTCTGTTGTCTTCCACGTTTTTAAAGTCATTTACAATTTAAAACGTATCTAGTGTGAACCAGGGCTAAGGGGGTTGTTGACCTCATGATCAGTTTATAAAATGACAGAAGTCTTCAAATAGATGTTTGTGTCTCAGTATGAAGAGCAGGTGGGTTCAATTCTTGATGTTGACCACATGTCAGACAAAACACTGAAAACGACTGACACCTTAACTAACCCATTGTTTGAGTCTGCATCAATTTCTCCTGATGACTTAATGTGATCGGCAAACCTGCTGCATCCTCAGTATAATCGTTTCCCAAGCTTTGCATCGTTGACAGACTTTAGTGATCTGGGTCCTAGTTAGTGGTCATCCTTGGATTCTGGTCTCACGGAAAAAGAGCCTGTACAGTACGTCAGCTCTGAGACTCTTGTGATGTGAAAACACAATCCTCAATGTGCGTGCGTCCTTCATTCCAACTTGTCTGATCCCCTTAAATCCTATAGTCCATCCTGTGTTGTCCAGTCTTAAAATGCAGAGCTCCCTTCTGTCCGCAGATTTAAAATGAGGTCAGCGGGCTACAAGACCTCTTTCTATTGTCACACTGTCCTCTTAAATAACTTCCCCATTGTCCTCAGACTGTCAGACTCAGTCAACGCCCTTAAGTCAAAACTTGAAACTTTCTTTGAGAGGCTTAAGCACTGACCCCCTTCAGGGCTTCCTCTTACAAATCTATTGCTAGTGGTCTGAAAGAAACTTCCGACTATCCTAGTACAGGATAGTGCACATAGTCCTGCAGATAAGTGAGGCTGATAATTCTGCTTTTTCAGAGCGTGTGTCTTTTAATATCTGCTCAGCTTGGGGCTGCAATGTCAAGACTTTGGCCAGTAGATGGCACCAGCATTTTCTTTTTATGTATCAAATGCTTTAAGTTCCGACACAGCTGCTTCATATTGAATCAGTGCATCAGAGTTAACTCTGCCTGGATGTTGTTTAAATGTGTATGAGTGTATTGAATTATATTTTTGGCCTCTAATTTTGCCTCCGTAAGAACATCACATAGCATTTCGACCCTCATCAGTGTGAAACAACTGCTACAGCTCTCACGTGACACCTCATGGGACACGTTACTGCTTAAGGAAAGACTGATTTTTCTTTTCATTCATTGCTTTGCAGTTGCTGTCTGTGCAGTACAACACAAATCCAGCATGTCAATATTTGACATCCATAGCATAGCATCCATACGAGATGCCAAATGACACTGATCTTCACTCGGTGTTTCGCCCTAATCTTTCCTATCCCTGATGTTTTTGTGCCTAACTCTAACCAAACCACATTGTTTTAGTGTGTTCAGCAAAAACGACCGTGAAACCAGGCCCAAAGTAACCTGCCACTTTGTTACGTTGCACCACGGTGGTTACAACTTCACGCCTGCCTCCTACATGGTGGCACTAATTCAACAAATGGCTCACTGTGTCCTAAACGTTAAAACTAAAAACTAAACTAAACTAAAAACTGTTGTTCTTAATCTATAAATGTAAAAAGGATTCATAATTATATAGGTTTATAGTATGTGTAATATATAAATAATCAGAACCTAGATTTCGCTTATGTGTTGATAAATGTTCAGTCCCAGTCATTTGTTTGACTTGTTCCAAAGAACGAATCCATGTGAGGGAGTAGGATGTTCCTGACATTGATTAGAAAAATGTAACGGAAAACAAAATATGTGAAACAATGAAACTACACCCTAGATTAGATATCATTTTGTAATGGAAATTCCTAATAAAGCAGGGATTTTTGTCAGGACATAACCCAGAGTGAACTCGTTCTGTGATAGGATTTTCATTTTTTGAAGCTTAGGTCCGTTCACGTTTCTTGGTTCGACAAATAAGATGTCGTGAAACATTTTTATCTTAACTATTGATCCATCTCCTGGTGATGTTGTATGAAGTAAAGACTTGGATTATTACACATCAGCAACCAGATTTCCACGATATCACATTAGCTCGTAAACAGGCATCTGCACCCTTTTGCCATCAACACTGCAGTAAGCCTGCAAAACTGCCTACAGTACAAAGAAGAACAGACAGCCAGGAAATGATCATAATGTTGTTTGTCGACTGGTAGAGGGTCAGTTTTCAGATTCTGGCTGTCACCTTGGAAAAACATGATATTAACACACACAGTTGTGAATTTATTTAATTTGATAATTCATCCCACTTAACATATAAATACAATTGGACAATACATTTATTTTCTCTTTTAAACATGTGACCTTTAAAGTTCAGCGATTAAAGTGTTATGAAGGAATATGTGATTATGTTTAGACGCTAGTGTTTTATCAGATTTTCTTTATTATTATTGTAAATTTATTGCATTTCGCTTTTTAATTAAAGTCTCAAGAGCACTTGTTGCTACATTATCCTTTGAAAACTATGTGAATTACATTAACCTGCAGTTTGTAAGTTAAAAGATAAGATTGTTGTTGGATTGTAGTTACAGTAGGAGATTTTCATTGTCAAACTGCACAAAGCATCTTTAGAAGCATGAACAGCATCAGGAAAGACAGTTGCAATAGGGCCAGTTTACATGGGGAACCAGCTTTATTCTTTATTCTCAAGCTGATGTTTCTGAAGCAACGTTCCGAAGCAAAGCTTCAGGGAACTTAGAAGCAGGTCAAAAATATACATTATACAACCAGCAGTGTCTGATCCAACCTCAGTCACGTTTTTCATTATGTACAGTAAGTGGAGCTAAACACATTGGCACATTGTCTGCATTAATTTTCTTGTAATCGTTTACACAGTTGCCAGTTGCTGAAGAGTTTGCTCATTATCATAGAATCGCACATAAGAGATCAAAGCCACGTCGGTGTTGCTGTTTTTTTTCTTGATTCTGCACAGGAACAACAGGAAAACAACCATCAGCACAGCCATAGGCACAGACATGAGGACAGCAAACAAGTACCCTGGGTGAGAGACACAGGAGGACAGTGGGTAGGAAGGAAGAGAGAAAAAAGGGTTTTAAGAAAAGGGATGATTGCTCTGTTCCTCGTACAAAGCTCTTCAACGTTTTAAATCCTGTGGCCTGACCAAAAGTTAAAGATAATGAAATATACACTGATCAGCCAAAACATTATGACCACCTGTGCAATTTAATATAATCCAATTCGGCTTATCCGAATGTGTGTCCACATGTTGCTTTGGCATGGATGCCCTTCCTGTGACAAGCCACCTCAATGTCTACCTGGCTTGGGACCGGCGCCGCGCGGCTGGCGATGGGCTATACACTGGGTTTAGTGTCTTGCCCTGGGACACTTTGACATGAGCTCGGGAAGAGCGGGACGCGAGCCTCCGACCCTATGGTCGATAGGCGGCCACTCACAACTGAGCCACTGCTTCTTGTAAAACTAGGATTCATGGCAGAGCTACTGTATTGGACTGGAATAAATTGCACATGTGGTCATAATGTTATCCTGGATCTGACCTTTTTAAGATCAATTTCTGTTTTACAAAGAGACCTGATAGCAAATCACAAAATGACAAATGACAAACACTAATAAAGTCTACAAGACATGATGATTTACACGATGTTAACACCACACATTCAGTGAACTGTTTGAGTTGTTATCGTGCCACTGAATGGTGAGATATTAGCCCATAGCTGTGGTTCAGTAGGTTTTTATAATCAGTGAGCTGATGTTGTAATCTAGCAACATCTGGCAGCCGTCGTTTATGGCAACAGAAAGAATGGCAGTGAGCTATGTTATGTAAAAGTCCTTGTAGGGCAGAGGTCAGGGTGGATGTGTGTATAGGTGTATTATTGACCTACTGAGCCTGCTAACATGTAATGGAATGTAATGTAAAATTAAAAGTATGACCTCGTGAGTTGTATTGTCCTGTGTAACTCTTTCACTGTGAACTGTTGTGTACCTGTAAACCAGCCGCTGAGTTCTGAGGAAGCTGACGAGTGATTTTCTATTGACAGAAATAAGATGTTGTTACATTTAATGACAGATTCAGACTAAGAGCAAGAGAAAAAAAAATAACAGTTTGCAAACTCACCACCAGTAACACAGATCTCAAACTTCTGGAATGAAGACGAAGACAAAGTTTCTCCCAAACCACACGTGTACTGTCCTGAGTCGGACTTGTTCAGCTGTGTGATGGTCACACGCAGAAAAAAACTATTTCTGACAGATACTTGTCCATATTTGAGGCTGTATCTTCCTCGCTGAGCTTGATCTTCAGTTGTTTCAATGAGAATGTTTCCGTCTTCACATCCTCCTTTACAGAAAAACTTTGTACTGTTAGAGAAAGAGAAGTCACATTTAACACTGGCGTCTCCTCCTTCATTTCCTTTATGAATGTTGATTTCCTCAGTGTTTCCATCCCACACTGCTGCAAAAAAGATGAACAGTGAAATGACAGAATCAGCACTTCCATTAACATGGACATTTCCTCAATCTATTTCTTTTTTTTTTCTCAAAAAAAGAAATTTTTCTCATCATTTTATTTCGATTTTTTTTATTGTATTTTTCTTCGTTGATTTGTTTGAGATTTTTAAACTAAATGTAACATTCAACAAAGGCTGTGTGGGTTAACACAAAATGTAGTTGTTAAATATTGAATCTATTTATCCTGCTTCCTGTGAACATGAGAATATGTTGTCGTGTAACATTAATGTCGAGTTGCAAATACAGTACGTCGACACTGAACATATCAATAAAAATATGTTTTCTTTACCAAAATATCTGAACTTTCAAAAAAATATTCTGTTTCGGGTTTTGCCGTCATATTTAGTCCTGCAGTACAATTGTTACAGTCCAGTCCCAGTGTTTATTCGTCCTGCTTTATTTCCTGTTTTTGGCTTTTTTTGATCCTCCTGTGTCTCTTCCTGTGAGTCTGTTTAGGTTCTTCACCTTCCTCGTTTTGTCCTGATTTGTTTCACCTGTTCCGTTTATACCCTGCTCTCCCCGCTGTTCTCTGCAGGTTTGCTGTATATGTATGTGTGTGTAGGTACTTTGTTGGTTTTTCCTCCTTACGTTTGCATTAGTTTATCCTCTGCCTGGTTGTTTTACCCTGTTCCCTGTATTAGTTACCCCTGTTAATTTCCCTCTGCCTCTAGTTTAGTTCATTTATGTTTTATTCCCGTCCGTCTATTCCTGTTTAGTTCTGTTCATTAGTCCCTGTTATTTTATCCTCTTACCTGTGTGTTAAAATTAGTTATGGTCTTGTCTGGTTCCTGGTTGTACCCTACTTTGTGTCTGTCTTTAATGTGTGCACCCCGTTCGTTTGAATAGTCGTCCTGTCTGTCGTTTAGCTTGTTCGTGTCTGTTGTTACTTTTGGTTTGCTAAGTTTATTCTGTAGGTTATTACAAAAGACATTTCACACACGCTAACTTAGCTAACTAAGTCAAACAAACTTGGTTTCATCAGCTAAGTTAACTTAACTTGGCCACTTAACCAAGTTAGCAGAGCAGCCGAATGTGTCCGGCTTTGCTGGAGTCACCACAGGTCAACTAGGTAGCTCAGCTGGCAGGTCGCAAATAATCCGCTAACTCAGACAATACTATTTCTGTGGTAAACTGAGTCCAACTGTCCAATTATTAATGCTAATTTATGGAATTTAGATGCAAAGAAATTTGAACTGTACTATAAATCACTGTTGTATTACTGTAAGTTATTGTGTGTGTGTTTTATTGTATTTCCCATATGTTAAGCATAGTGGTTTTATGTTGCATACTTTATTGCTTAGGGCCCCAACAGACACTGGGGTCACCACTGTGTGTGTGTTCACAGGTTTTAATTAAAGCATTTAATGGTTGTGTTTAGTTACAGCAGCTGTAACTGCTGTAATACAGGAAAACAGTCATTTTATTTTAACATGGGTTTTATTGCTTTTAAACACATCCATAACCTTTGTCTGACCCTTATGGCAGCGCTTTCCTCACCTAAACCGAACTAGACCGAGGTCTTAGGCTTGCCAGTCCTAAGCTTTGTACATCCACCCCCCTCCCCGAACACCTACTTGAACCTCCCTTTACCTAATGAAAGTACCATTTAATTCATTCAAAAAAGTTGTTTCATAGGGACATTAAGTCCCTACTTTCGCTAAAAAAACGTAATCGTGTTTGCACTTTAGTTGTATGGTAATTTTTTGTAGACGGGGTTAATTAAGAACAAAAGGAGGAGAAAGGCCAAACCAGTCAAACAATCTGAAGCTTAATAAGCAAGAGTTCTGATTTAAAGATTTTAAAGTCAAATTTAAAAATAAACTTTTCAAATTTTTTTAACAAACAGTCATAAACAAATAACGAGAAGTTAGCAGTGATGACCTGCCTGGTTGCAACTGATACAAAATCCTATTGTGACAAAACATATGACACCAACATAATGTTCATAATAATATAATTTTTGCTGTTTATAATGACAGTCATTTATTTCAGCTTCAGATTTGCTCAGTTCTCCTTTCACTGACAGTTCAAAAGCAGGAATCTACCATCTAGTCATTCTGACAGGGGCAGCACCTGGGAGGGACACTTGGGGGGGGGGGCACCCCTGATACTAGAAAGGTGGGGATGTGCTGCCTGCCTGTAAAGAAACTTTTTCCAAAACCACATTGAAAATAAGTGCAGGTCATTTTTGCTCCATCTTGTGCATAGAAGGCTGTGCAATGTGCATCAGCTAGTGGGTTCTTACCTGACACGAAGCAGAAGAACAGAACCTGCTGGACTCTCATTCTGAATTTCATCCTAAAGCAGAAGAATCATGAGGAGAAGAGCCGCAATCACGTCTCTCCTTTCAATTTATGCTGGCTCAGTCAGGAAGCCGAGCTGGACATTTCCTCCTTTCCCTTTCTTTCGTATTGTGTGTGTGTGTGTGTGTGTGTGTGTGTGTGTGTGTGTGTGTGTGTGTGTGTGTGTGTGTGTGTAGACGTATGTAGAAGTCATCAAAACACACACGACTTAAAAAGTCACTATTCTGTGTTGGTAAATTACATATTTATGAATATGTAAAAAAAGAAGCTTCATTATTACATTATTTATATTACATATATTCATATACTGTATGTATTCATATATGAACTAGTGTGTAGCTCACTGTAACAGTAACTTTACTTCACATTCCACACTTCAGTCTGTGGATTTCAACTCACCGACCTTTGTGCTGTGTTTCCATGTGTTGTGATTCCTGGCAGCTGACAGTTGAATTCAGTGGAAAAGTGGATATAAGTGAACAATAGGCCTGTTGGGAGTAGATATAAACCCCTTAATGAAAACTTCAGTCGAAGAAGGTGTTTTTAGCAGGACACAACCCAACATGATTTACTGCCGTGATCATCCATCATTTGATCATTTAGTTATTTTTGGAAAGTTTGCTGCTCCTGCGTTGTACCGAGTGTGCAAGTCACTAACCTGGATTAACACACTGTGCATCCCGAGGTGAAGTTAGCAATTCCCCCTCACAGGACACTGTGGACATTGTTTGAGCAATGGTTTGAATACTTACTTCGCCGTAGTAATGGAGGCCTGTGTTACCAACAGTACAGCACCCTGCGCTGATTTTGGGCCGTTCGTGGTTTGCGTCTTAATATTGGTCATAAGTTTCGCCGGCATGTTTGTACACCAGAAGATCAGTTACCCAGTGGAAATATAGTCAACCATTAGCTAGTCTGTTCCATTATTATGGCTTCTGAATTTGATCATGATTTATTCTGAAAATGTATTTTAAAATATTCTCTGCTTCAAAATATGTATTTTTTTTAAAGGTAAATAATTGTCTGCACTCAGTATCTATTTCTAGAACTACGTTTACTTTGTGTTACCATTGAGACCTTTGGAGCCAGCACGTCCAAATGTGGACACAGCAAGGGGGGCTATAGAGGGGCTTTGGCAGCCAGTGGGATACATACAAGTGCATTTCTGTGACACAGTTTAGTTGGTGATGAACTGTCTCGTCCTTATCAGGATTTCAAATTCAGCTCCTCACTTGGTGCATCTCTCTCGTCTCACAAAAAGAACTTTGGACGACTTGGTTTACAGAGGCAGAGAGGAAATGGTTTGAGAAGAGAGGTCCTCAGTCAGACTGCAGCCGCTTCCTGCCATACATGAAGCCCCCTGCCAGATCTCAGCTATGTCAGCCCAACCTGTTACACCTACTGCTAACGTTCGTCTAACGAGATAAAGACCCACTGAGACAGAGATTACAAATTTTAAATTACATTTTTTAAAAGACACATTACAAACACTAAATTAAGATGAACAATAGTTTAGGTATTGCACTAAATTTAGCAGAACAAAGTGCAGTAGCTGAGCACAAGCGCTGTCCAATGGACTCACTGGGTCATTAAGAAAAAAACGGCCGTTTCCTCATTTCCTCCATTGTGTTTATTCTTTTACATTCTCTGCACTTCACCTTTAGAAACCTGACATGCACATTAGCCTAACATAGATTGTTCTGTTCACTTTTGTTATTTCTTTCTATTCGATAAAGTGGATGGACAATAACAATCAGACACAGAATCAATAGTGAAACAGAAAAATCCTGACGAGAGGTTAAAATCCTTCTGGTCCGTATGCGATGCTGTATCTGCCTCTTTGAGCTTGATCTTCGGTTGTTTCAAGCCAAACATTCAAAGTTTGAACAATGGCACAGGATAACATTAATATTTGACTGTAGACTGTAGCTGTAACACTTAAAACTGCAGGGAGGTGTGTTCACCTGCACAATGTGAACACACCATCATCAAGCATCAAAATACTAAAAATATTATATAAAATAAAAAAAAAACATCACATGTTGGTTGAGCTGTACAAACTTTATTACACAAGCATATTTTCCTGTCTCAGGGTTCGAAGTTATTATTAACATCATATTTCTTGCATGAGTGTTTCTTGGTAGGACATCTCACCATATTGTTCATTCTGTACAGTATATAAGGCTGAAGAATACAAGCTGCATTGTTGTACATGGAGTTTCGTGTTTTACGATGATATTAAAAAGTTGCAGATTCCTCATTGATTGACTGACCATCAGATTGTGAGTGCATGAAAATGTCATTCTCATAGGTAACAGCTAGCAGAGTCACGTCCATGTCCCTTCTCTTCGACTTCTTGGTTGGTTTGAGTCTTTGGAGGGCCAGCAGGACCACAGTCAACAGGACAACCGCCACAGGTACACAAGTAATCAGAGTGAGTAAGAGCACTGAGAGACACAGGACGAGTGTGGGGAGGAAACGAGAGGAGAGAGATCGTTAAAAAAAAGGAGCCACCACCCGAGCAAATGTTGCTCTGTAATAATACGGTAATATTTCATTAGTAATAAAGTACTACAGTATCTCTGTAGCAGTGTGGTAATAAGGGGGTAATGTCTTCCTTATGAGGTATCACGGTGTATTATTTCCCGAATGGGGGTAATATTACAGTAATAGGAGGGTAACAGTGTCTTATGTTAATAAAAATGTAATAAAGTAGTTTCATGGTAATTAGTACAATAACACCCAGGTAACTGCTTGGTATAAGCAATAGATGTGTGTGTGGGTCAGGAGGCCGCAAACACATTGGGAGGATTCATGACCTGCACTGCAGCCCGTAGGCGCCTTCGCTCCTGGACCGCTGTCACGTCCTCCACCCTTCCCACTTCAAACATGAAAAGTACAAACTGGGCGATTTGCATTTTACACATCTGTTTTCTGGGTATTGGACAAAATACATTTTATTAAGAGTATTTCAAGTTAAAAACATGCAGCTCTTAGTGTTTAGTTGCCACATTGTGACCAGTGGGTTTTTAGCCTCCTGACGCTTAAAAAAAATCGGTGTTACAAACGGTATCACTTTATTAATTACAACGCCGTTACTTTTTCAACATAACTGTTACCTGGTACAGAAATATTACCCATATATTGTTATTTCTGACAAATTACCATAATATTAAGTTGTTATTACCAAGCTGTAGAGTAGTTTTAGCAAAATTAGTAATTGGCTAAAATAGAAACCTCTTCAACGGTTAAACCCATGATCAAATAAATTAAGAAATAAACCAGGAAAAAAAAAAACTTCTCCACTTCAACACTTCAACAACACATCCAGTTCCAAATTTAACATGCTGAATGTTGTGAAATATTAGTCTCCATAATCCATGATCAACTGCTTTGTACCTGTGAATTCAGAGGAAGGTGGTGGGTCTGATGTTAAACTCTGCCGGAAAGTACAGGGTGGGTTGGAAGAGTCTGGAGCACAACAGTAACAATCAGAAACAGAGAATGAAATCCTGCGCTGAAGTGGCAAAAATAAGATGCTGCTGTAGATGAAACACATTTAATGACAGGTTCAGACTCACTGTCAGTAACACAGATCTCAAAACTCTGGAATGACGCCGAAGACAAAGATTCTCCCAAACCACACGTGTACTGTCCTGAGTCGAGCTTGTTCAGCTGTGTGATGGTCACACGCAGAAAAACACTTTTTCTGACAGATTCTTGTCCATATGTGATGCTGTATCTGTCTCTCTGGTCTTGATCCCCAGTTGTATTAACGAGAATAGTTCCATTTTTGCATCCTCCTTTACAGAAATACTTTGTACTGTTAGAGGGAGTAAAGTAACATGCAACACTGACTTTTTCCCCTTCATTTCCTACATGAATGTTGATTTCTTTCTCCTGCGCTGTAGAGAAGAAAAAGTCTTTATTGCCCATAATTTGAATTTATTTCATTGCCATTTAAAAGGAAACGAGTGTGTTGAATAGTTGTTAAAGTTAAAATATGATGCACTACATGGTTATAATAAAGCATTTGGTTTAGTTGATTAGATGGGGCAGTGCACAAGTATTTCAGTTCATAAATAAACAGAAATATTCCAATGTATCAGTAGTTTTATTGTGCAGTAAAACGTAGAAACTCACCATTGACAACTCTAACCTCAAATTCTCTGTACAGAGAGAAAGTCCCCAAACCACACCTGTATCGTCCCGAGTCAGACTTGGTCAAGTTCTTGATGTTAACATGCAGGACTCCTTTTGAAGATGATGTGTTTTTATATTCAATGGTGTAGCTGCCATTCTCGGCTCTGTTGTCCTTCGTTTTAATGAGGATGTCGTCGTCTTTACACTCATTCCTGCAAAGGAACTTCGTGCTTTCGCTGGGTGGGAGCTGCCACTGAATTTTGAAATTCGTTCCTTCTTTTTTTTGGTAAATTGTGATGCTGGTGTTTGCATCCATCAGTGCTGTTAAAAGATGAACAGTGAATTGTGAGATTAAGTAGTTCTGCATTGCAGTTTACTGTAGCAACAGGTTAACGAAAGTTAATCCAAGACTTCACATCATACAGAGGCAGAATGTGCAGCAATCCACAGTTTTTGCGTATAATCAGTCAGGGACATGGAGAAGAAATGGCCAAACAAGGCTAAGCCCTCATTATGTTTTACAATAAAGAGGAGGGTAAGAATCAAACCAAACTCAATCCAAACTTTATTTAAATAGCACCTCTTATACAGATTATTACATTTCAAAGTGCTTTACAGATGACTGGAAGTTGAAAACAAGTCAACCAAGCAAAGACAGTGAAAGACAAAAACAGGGATAACAATGCTCACAAAACAAGAGTATTAGTAAGAAAAAGACACCGAATGAGGCCAATAAGACATAAAAGTATCTGAGTAGTGAACGCAAATAAAAGATTTAAGATAAAATACATTAAAAATTATAAACATGAACACAATAAAACAAATTAAATGTATATCAAAATATAGATAAACAGATTAAAAACAATGATGAATAAAGCATGAGAAATTTGATGACAGACAATAAAAGAAGTTTAAAATAAATGATGTGTAAATAAATGCAATAAATGAACAGTGCACATACAATTTTTTTTAATCAAAACTCAGGCCTATAGGTGGGTTTTCAGTTTGCTGTTCTGAGATCCTCAGACTGTTCCAACAGCTCAAAAATGTTTTCGTCCTGCACACTTGAAAAATTAAAAGACCCAAACCTATTAGGCCAAACCTAATGTAAGTGTCATGTTTTTTTCTTCTGGTTCTTGTCAGGACTCAGGCACCAGAGTTCTGAACTGGGTTATGAGGTTTTTGGGTCGACCAGAGAGGAGATCATCACAATACTCCAGTCTATAAACGCCTGCATTAGCCTCTCTGTGTAGTTAAGAGAGCGAAAAGGCCGTTCTTTAGCAATATTTATGAGGTGACAGACCCCACCTGAGCCTAAAATTTCAGTTCTGAATCTAAGGTGAACCTGAGGTTCCTGGCCTGTTGGCTTGGGGCTATTCCAAGTACAATAAGCTGCAAGAAATACATCTAAAATCCATTTTAAGGAGCATCAACAGGCTCAGTGTTCGGTGACCCTGAGAGCTCACAGCACTGCAAACCGAGAAAATCCATGCAAACAGACCAAACACAAGACAATTTAAAAAAACGTCATCGATTTGACAACACAGGCGCAACGTTGCAATATCCCCGCTGCAAAAGCCACAACACAACCAAATAAAGACACAGGCAGCGAAAAGCTACAACACAACAGAAATGTCTCCAGGAGCAACTAAAAATACATCGACACATCGAAATGTCCGTCACCTTTTAGTTTCCCCCAGAGCCGTTGTAGACAACGTTGCTCTGACAATGGAAACATTGTGGAGACACAGCCACATAAAGCTGAGTGTCATCGGCAAATTTGTGGAATCAGATGCCATGTCCCCTGATGACACCACCTAGAGGTAACATATACTAATTAAAAAGCAGTTTTCCTAAAATCCCTGGGGAACAGCAATAACAGAAAGTTATTTCAGCGTTTTTAGATATGTTTTCATTAGTTTGCAAGAGAGATAACAACAAAACCAATTAAAACGTTAGATCAGATCATATTATGTTGTGGTGGAACGTACAACAGTAAAAGCTAAAGCATCTGTCTAAATGAGATTGTTATCTTCTTTTATCGTATGATAACAGGATAAATGTCTCATTATTTTTTGGGAAAACAACTTTGTTTTTTGTGATAACGAAATAATTGATCAAAATCCAAATGAGGGTTCGGCCTTATCTTTCGGGGTTCACTTTCTTAGCAGAAATGTAAGGTCTTTAAATGTCTGTTATTTCATTTAGCTCCCGGTTTACAGGCATCAAATCATGGGTGGTTATAAACACTTGTGTGAGTTCAGATGCTGATTATAAGCCCACAGTTATCTGAGCTCACTGCTTGTTGGCGCCTTGTCGTTGTAACAGCATTGAATTGTGTTGCTTCAGCTTGATAAGTCTTTTAGGCAGGGTGTCAACCATCTCTTACACAATAACAGCTGGGATCAGTTCCAACCACCCCCCTCTCCACAACCCAAAGCAGCAGGATAAACAGAACTTTTGGCCACCAGTTAATTTAGCATTCTTGTCTTTGGACTGTGGGAGTAAACCAGAGAACAAACTGTAAGCAGACTCGACAGAGAGTGGGCAAATACGTTCTTCAGTTTGAAATTAACGTTCTCGTCTCAAACATATTGCAACTAAGTATGATGCATGATTCACTTGTTTTGTTACATGAGTTCAATTAAAGACGAATGTGTAGACGTGTCATGGAACAAACAAGATCAGGAGCAACACCAAAACACAACAACTTTCCAGCGACATTGTGCTACAGCCTTTACAAAAAATAGCCAGATAATCTTACCTGATAAGAAGCAGCAAAACAGAATGTGATGAATTTTCATAGTGATGAAGCATAGGGATGAGAAACTCCATGAGAACTGAGTCTCTCACTCCTCTCCTTTGCAATTTATTTCTGGTCAATCAGGAAGCTGGGGTTGCTTCCCTTCCTGTCTTTGTGTGTGTGTGTGTGTGGGTGTGTGTGTGTGGGTGTGTGTGTGTGCGCATGCTGGTAAACAGCAACAAAGGTGCAGCTGCAGCCAAAGAGTTTGTTTCCCATTGGTAGTCCGGCTTCCTCCCACAGTCCAAAGGCATGTTGTTGGGTTAATTGGTGTCTCTAAATTTGCCTATAGGTTTGAAAAGTCATCTATTTTTAGCCTGGCCGTCTTATCAGGATGAACAGTTTCTACGATGGATAGATGGTGATCATGATGATGATGGCAGGGGTTTAATTGGTGTCTATGAGTGATGAAGTGATGAAGCTGCTCAGTGATGAAGCTGCTCTAAAGACCATAACAAATCCAGTCCAGCTGAGGACACTGATGAGAGGGGCTCCTCTCTGCTACCCATGATCACTGATCTTGATGAACAGTTATGTAAAATCACCTGACTCATGGGCTCCTGCTTGAAAAAAAAAAACTGCTTCCAATGTGACACATGTGCCTTTAGGGCAATGGATGAACTGATTAGAGTTTGGTGGTCAAAGGTTAAGGTAAATATAAATTCTGGACAGACATAAATGGAAACTGCAACTTGACTGGTTGCTGTATCTGCTGGACTTAATGCACTAACTATCCAACCTAATGTGCCACAGGTTCTGGTGGACACTGAGACAGTCACAAACCAAGCAGGACCCTGTAGCTGTCAGCAGAGAGTCCCCATCAGACAGGAGGTCAGGGATCAGTGATGGGGGCTGATTTCTGATACAGTATTTAAACTAAAGGAAACTGAAATGTTCACTGAGGACATGAAGATGCACCACATTCCTTTAACCTGAATGGAACAAGCTCTTGCTTTAACTATATCGTGACAGTATAATAAAGGCCACTCCCACCACTTTATCTCAGCCTGTCATCACTTGTTTGATGATCTGGATCATATCAACACGCCACAGCCAAATGGACTGCAGCTTTTAGCTTAGGTTGGGTTGTTGGTTTAGCTCGAAAAGGCAAATATGCTCATGGGTTTATGTTTTCTGTCCGAATCACCAGCTGATCTCCACTTACTCTTACTCTGTCCTTACTCTTCGTCTAATTACAGTAATACAGGACACCTGTTCACCTACGTGGTTCTACCCTGCTGTCTACTCAGTCTCTCACCAGACTGTCTCGAGTATTTCGCACTGTGATGCTCCTGTGGCTTGTTTTTTTCTAACAGACTTCCTGGCTTTTGCCCGCCTTACCTTCCTGATCTGTTTCCTGCCTAATCTGATTATGATTGTTGGCCTTCTGATCCTCTCCTGTCCTGTATATGCCTGCTTTTTCTTTGATGTGTGGATATTGGATTAACGTTTTTGAATATGGATTGAGGAAATTACCTCCACTGTCATATGTGCAGTGTTTTTTATATCAAACTTGGAAATTGGATTTAGATCTGGACTCAACTACCTCTGAGGTCACCTTCCCACACCACCCTACTCTTTACCTTCCAGAACAATTCCAGTCCCCCCCTCCCTTTCTTGTTGATGATGATGATGATGATGATGATGATTATCCTTCTCCTACTTGTGTGTCAATTCTAGACAGTAGACAAGTTTATTATTTACACACCACGGAGGATGAATGTGTCAGTTTAGTTTTCAGTTTCCTTTAGCTTGAACATAAAAACAAAATTCATGACAACAAACAAACAAAAGTCTGCAAAAACTAAATCAATAATCTAAAAATAATAACCAACTACATCATGAATCCAATGTATTGACAGTATTATTATAAAGCTCTATCGATAATGAGCTCCTGGCAATACTTCTATTGGTTCTGTACTTCATACCTGTAATCTAGGAAAACAAAGAGGATGTAACTTTCCAGTATATAAAAAAACTTGGGGGGAAAAACTTGTTTCAATTTAAATAACAAATATCATGATTAATTGCTGCAGATCTATTGTCATTTACTTTATTCCTCTGTATTTTGTCGTTACGTTATAACATAAAGATGTTTTTCAATAGTTTTGATGTTGTGCCTCATATCCAACCCCCAAGCAGCTTCACTACAGGTTGCCACATCTCGCCCTTGTATGATGTAATGACCATCTCAGCAGAGCAGGTGGAGAGAGAGCTGTGCAGGCTTCACCCCACAGAGGCTGCAGCTCCTGATAAAGTCAGGTCCAGGGTACTGAAAACCTGCGACCCACAGCTCTGAGCCTGCTGCTGGACAGGGGAACCTGTGGGGTGGAAAACATCCCGCCTGATGCCAGTGCCGAAAGTGGCCTCCCCAGTGTCCTGTGGCTCTAACCTCCTGGTCCAGGCCTTCCTCTGGCCCCTGGCGATGCCATCTCTGGACAGCTTCCAGTTTGCTTATCAGCTCTCTGTAAGGATAATGTTCGTTGACTTCTGAAGTGCTTTTAACACAGTCCAGCCTGTCCTGCTGGAAATAAACTGGACCGGTCAGTTAATGCAGCATCAATCTACAGAAAACACAAAGCAGGCTGCATGTTCTAAGCTTTGCTTTACAGTTTCTCTTTTTCAAAAACATCTGCTGGAGAACCTGCTTTTACTGATGTTAAGTTTTACTGATGTTAATTGTGAGAGAGGAACCAACATTTTCAAAGAAATGATAAAAAACACCTAAAATTTTAACTGGATGCCTGATCAATTCATTTCCATTTTTGCATGTGGATCCATGTTTGTTGATTCATTTAATTCCCTCAAGGAATCATTTTCTTCGCAGAGTGTAAAGAACAACTTTTTCAAATGTTTTATACTGAGTACACACTGAGTGTACTGAGTCTCAGATTTTACAGAACGTTTGTCTTTGGGTGACGACACAGAGGGAAACTCATGTGAGATGCTTTTCAAACTGTTTGCATGAATCATAGTTATGGAATAATAATAATAATAAAATTAATCAGCAACTTTTTGAAATAAAAAGGTTTCAAAAATACTTGAGGAAACACAAACACAGAGGTGAGTTTCCGTAGCCTTTTGAAAATCAGCAGAAACTAAGCTACGTCTGCAGCGTCATCCACGTCCTTCATATTTTAATTGAATAGACATTGTTGCTGAGTAGAGGGCTTCAGTTACCCTCAGAGACAAAGCTGTGGTGGAAGGGTGTTGGTTTTCCTTACTCCTCGTCATCACCTTGATAAAAATACATCAAAGGCTATTTTATTTCTTTTTTTTCTTTCCTAAATATTCATTTGCTAGTTTTCAGAGAGTCGTCTGTGAGAACACACCTCCAGTCTACACATGAGAACTCCACCTACTAGAGTCTCCATCCGGCAAGCCGAGAGATTTTCATTCATTTCTCGTTTCCCAGAGGATTCATCCCGAGGGCTTAGACTTTTCCTCTGCTGCCATTGTATGGTTTGCATTTTGGGGGTTGACCGAAATGTCTGTATCAGTGGATTAACTGCCAGAAAATATGGTCCGGACGAGAATTAAATTTAATAATTATAGTGATCCCCTGACTTTTACTATCATAATCATTTCAGCTTATGACTAAATCCCTCTCTAATGATTATATACACATCAATACAGAGCAAAGAATTCAATACCAAAAATGACCCATTCAGAGCTGAGCTGATTGATTTCCATTAAAAATAGCTGCATAATTTAATTCAGCTTTTGTTTAAACTCTGAATTATTTAAAATGTTTGTGTGTTGCAGTGGTGGAACTATCAATCATTCGAGTGCTGTACAGATAATTCAAACTTATAAGATGATAAAAGTACCCAGCAAAGAAAAGACAAAAAGACAAAGACAACAACAACAAAACATCATGATGCCAGTAAACAAAAGTATTTAAACTAACTTTAAATAAAATAATAATAATAACTGATTTGACAAATGGCACATGAAACAGGGGCAATGAGACATAAAAGTGTCGTTGGAATAACATTTCTCATGAAATTATGGTGAATATGTGATTTATTCTTGATAGATCATTTGTAGCTTCTTGAAACTTTGATGACCGATCAATAAAGTTTCAAGAAGCTAAACAAATTATCTTATCTTCCAAACATATCACAGTGAAAATTAAACCACAATTAACCTTCGCAAAAAAGAGGAATTTGTCTGAAAATAAAATTATTCCAACTTATGAGCAACACTTTATGAGACTATATCATCTTAGAATACAATGTATTGGAAATCAGCTCCACCCTCACATGTCAGTGGATTCATTATTATTATTATCCAGTAATATGGCTCAAGCCCTGGACTTCAGACCTAAATCCTGAAAGGCTGTTGTCAAAGGTGAGAACCTGAAAATTAAAGCAACTGTAGACTCTTAACGAATAAACGTGGGGCCTCGTGGCTCAGTAGTAGAGCATAGGGCTGGGACGCAGAAGGCAGCCGGCTCCAATCCCACCCCACCAGACATGGCCCCACCCAGCAACAAAGGGCCTGTGATGCCAGTCCCGAACCTGGATAAAAATAGGAGGGTAATGGCAGGAAGGGGATCCGACGTAAGAACATGTTCCACTGTAGCGACCCCTGAAGGGACAAGCTGAAAGCTGTTGATCTTTATTCCTGGTTAGACTCTACAGTCCATTTGTTCACACTTCTCCATCAAGGATCTCAACCTAAATGTGAGCTTTGTTCTTTTTCGGTCACTGCCATATTTGTTTTGGAATGTATGAGAATTTCTGTTCTCTCAGGATTTGCTCAACTGCGATAGATGGATGAGAATTTTACTGTCCAGCAACTGAAACTAGAAGAAAAACAGTGGTAACAAGACGTCTCTAGTCCTTAGGACTTGTCTACTTCTGTGGTGGAATTGCTGAAATAAAGGATTCAAACACACATATTTACCCTTCAGGTTTTATTAATTCACACTTTTATCAGAGATCATCCCACAGGACGAGCAGTGAGTTCATTTTGTCACAGATACACGTGTATCCTCTAATAGTATTTTGGGAAAAGTGCAAACTGGGACATGAAAAGTTGCTCCTGCTCTTTTATAAGACAGGGTGTATATATATATAATGTGTTATATATTCAGTAATACAACAGGAATTTGTTCCTCAGTTTATTATTTCCTCCTCAATTACAATTAGATCAGAACTTTCCGAGTTACACAGCATAAACGCACTGAACAGTAAATAAACAGCTGCTAAATACACTTTTTGCTAAATATGAGGAGATATATTATCTATAGTTACATAATCAGTGATGACAAAAGAAATAGAAACAGAAACAGAAACAGAAGTTAAAAACTTAAAGAAGCACACTGGTCTTTTTCCAAAACAATTGTCTTTTAGATTAGATTAGATTAGATTAGATTCCCTTTATTGTCATTGCACAAGTATAATGAAATTAAGCCACAAGGTCAAACTGTGCTAATAAAAATAACAATAAATAGCAAATAAAAAGATACACACATACATAGTGCCGCATATGCTTGTAAAGATAAAATAATGAGAAATGATTGCACCTATTCCAAACACAGAAACAATAATAATTGTTGCACCTAGAGCTATTGAGTGAAAGCTACTTAACAGTCTGGTTGGTCTTGTACGAACTGTCCAACAACGTCTGCCTGAGGGCCGGGTTTCAAACACATGGTGTGATGGACGGGATGAGTCCTTCAGAATATTTTTTTACCTTCTGGAGGCAGCATGACGTGAAAATGTCCTCTAGGGCTGCTAATTGTGTTTTTATAAATTGTCTCTGCAGATCTAACCCTCTGATGATTCTCTGCAGAACCTTCCTATCAGCAGCAGAACTGCTGCTGAACCACACGAGGATGCCAAGAGTCAGAATGCTCTCCACAGAGCAGGGACAAAAGGTCGATCTTTCTGTGAGCTCTTCTTTCTAAAATCAATGATCATTTCCTTGGTTTTCACAGTGTTCAAGGCCAGGCTGATTAATCCACACCCCTCAGCTAGGTTGTGAACCTCGTCTCTGTAAGCCATCTCGTCACCATTTCTGGTCAGAACAACTACTGTGGTGTCATCTGCAAATTTAATTATGTCATATTGGTGTTGCTGATGGGCCAACAGTCAGAGAGCACAGTAAAGGGCTGTCAGTGTGAGCTGGCTTATGATTGGTCCCAGGCCTCCACCCTAACCTCAGTCGCGATCTGTCTTTTTCGTTGTGTGTTTGCAGAACTCTACAGGAAATTCCATATTAGACTCGGAATCATGGCTTTGCCTGTCAAACTCTTTCATTGTGCTGTGTGGGTGAGTGGACCAAATCAGCTGCGTCCCAATGTGGAGCTGCGTGACCTCGAGTACATGTGTCCACCTCCTTAATGGGCACCAAACGAATCCCCGCACAGGAACTGATTTTTCAATGACTAGCTGACCTTTAGCTGAACAAATGTACTTTATAACAACTACTGTAACTGCCGGCATTGTTATATATCTGTACTCGTGTCTTCTCACAGTTAGTCCAAAAATAAAGAACTTTCCCTTACTTTCCAAGTCTTGGACTGTGAAACTACTCCAGTTTTGAAGTTTACAGTACTTTTTGAAAATGATGTGAGTTAATTTGTGAGGCATGAGTGGAGTGCAGTGTGTCTCCTCTTTTCCCCTACAGGTCCAGATGGGCTTTGGAACCTCTGGGGCGTTATGAGTTGCGTCGTTGGATGGTTGGATGGACCCTCCTGCAGTGGCTGGTATGAATCCAGGTTCCACTATCTAGCACTTTTACTGTCTGAGCTTTCGTAAGCACGAAGATCCTCGCCACCTTCCAAGTCCTTCACCCCTATCAAGTCTCCTGGCTTCAGATCCTGCAGGTTTCCCAGGAGCTTCTATAGCAGGGCAGCCTGTGAGCAAGTCTGAAACCAGAAGACAGGTTTGCACAAGATCTTTATCTTTCATTGCAACACTATCCATTTTGAGGGAGTTAATCTTTTCTGGTCTTATCACAGCCAAAGCGACACCTCAAAAAGACTCAAACCACCTCCACCTCCGGCGGCCCATGATCATGGGGGGTCGGACACAGAAACCTCATTGATTCTATCAAAACAGGACAGAAACTAAATTATGTCTCAAGCCCAAATCATATGCAATTGCACAGCCCAAACAAATGTATGGACTTGCTGCACCACTTTACCCAAAGACCACTAAACTTTCCTGTGGCCATCTCACAAACACGCTGGTGTGGTGTCCTTATTGTGGACTGCTGAATGCATTAAGGTGTATGTTCTGGGTTAGCAGTGACTTTATTCTCACCACTAATGAAGCCTGCAGTGCCTGGATGTTTTCCTTGGCTCTTGTGCGGCGTCTTGGATGTTTTGCTGCTGACTTCGTAAAGGTTTTCAGGAAAGTTGGCGACTTGGCTACTAGCTAATCAGCCATGTTTTCCCAGTTTAAAGATAACAGTTTATGCTGACGTTATTGTAAACCGTCCAAGATTAATAAACATCAGTCATCTTCTTCCTCATCTATTCTGGAATTTCCTTGAAAGGTCAGGAGAGTGTTAAGCTTGTTGAGAGCTTTAAACTAACTTCAGGTCAATAAAAAGTTTTATTAAGCTCATGCGATGAATGAACAGGACTCACAGTAACAGGCCTCAGTGTGTTTGGTGCAGCTGAACCCAACTATCAACAAGGTTTGATACGTAGATTAGTGGGTTTAGTCATTACAGCTTTGGGCAAATACTTTTTTTTTTACATCTTTGTAAACATGTTAAAATTTGTGTGAACATCCTAAACTATTTATCCTGAAATATACAGCATGTAAATCCTGAAAGAATCAGGATGGAGCAGACACTATTTCACATTACTGGGGTAAAGTAGCTCTAATAACCATCTGTCAGCCCATTGGTAAAAAAACATGTGGGCTATGCCTTTTTTATTATTCGGGTACGTTTTGTTGAAATAAACTACAGAAAAATATAGATGTTTCAAAGGTGACATTTCAGTGAATAACCAAATGAGTAACTAGCTTCCTAAAGCAAGAAGACGAAGATCATGCAGCAGTCAAATCTTCTCTTCACCACCACTACAATTTAGACAAACGTCCACTGATTTCAGAAAGCGGCAAGTCACAACAAAGCGTAAATTTCCTAAAGAAATGTTCGTTATTTAATGTCCATAAGAACAAGTTTCCGATGTTTAAGCGCGTGTGTCACTTGTTGCTTTGGTAAACCCACTGAGGAACAGGTAAAGGTGGCTGTGATCATTTTACTCTTATGATAATTAAGGAAAACAGCATCAAGGATGATGGTGATAGAGATAACAACTTTCTATAAACGGTGAGCTGACGAATAAAGAAATAAGCAGGGAATCTGTCCTCACCTGATAAGTAGCAGTAGCACACAAAGGGGTGGATTTTGATTCAGAAGCAGATCCCTTTTCAACACAGTCATTAAACGGCAGAACTGCCTCCTGCCCCTTCACTCACTTCATTTTATGTCTGGTCAGACAGGAAGCAAGGATTACATTCATTTGACTTTTCCTTCCTCTCCGTCTTCCTCTGTGTGTTTGTGTGTGTGTGTGTGTGTGTGTGTGGTGTGTAGAAGTAGAGACATATTTTAATATTGAGAGGTCAAAAGGACGTTTACATTGATAAATCTATATACATATAGAAATCCCACTTTCAGAAAAGTTGGGTTGTGTGTTACAGGCAACATCTGTTGGAGGCAATTGGAGGTTTTGTTGTTTCTTCTCGCTTTGGTTTTCTTTTCTCTCTCTCCTCTCCACTCACCTCAACCAGTCGCCGCAGGTTTCCTCTGTGTGGATTTGCTGGGTTCCTCTGTAATCCTCTAAGGTCTCGACCACACATTGTGAACTGCTTTGAGATGACTCTTTTGTGACAGTTAAACTGTGTGCGGTGCTCGTGAGTTAACAGTTTGTACGAACGCGATCCCAGTTCTCCCTCATTGTCTTCACCTAACTCAAGCTAAGAACGTGCGCCATTACGCAAACTCTGCCCGAACCCCTCCGCCAGCAAAATGAGCAAATATTTCAACATCTAATTTGTTGTCTTTGTGGTATTTGCACTTCTTGAATGTCATCACATTTTATTTTTATTTACATTTTAAACCGTGTCCCAACTTTTCTGAGAATTGGGTTTGTGTGTACTGTGTACAAATAATCAGAAAACAGACGGATTGAATCCATGTTCCATCCCTTTATTATTAGTGTCCCAGCTTATTGTAACCGTAACGCTATCTTGTATCACACGGCCCAAAGTGAATAAACTTCCAAACTTCCAAAATCCACCAACTTTACTGTGTGGACCTAAACTCCCTGAACTCTGTTCTGTATTCCTAGGAACTAGGAGATAAATTCAGTGGAAAAGGACAAAAACATAGATTATGAATAGTTAAACAAGAAGGGGTTTTGGCAGGAAATTTAAACGTTATGTTGATATTGAGCAAGTGTTATCTCAGTGAATTTGGATGTGAAGTGAATTTTAATCTTAAACTTGAACTAACACTTGTGCTTGTAACACTTGCGGGACCGTGCACAACAGTGGTCAAACCTAATCATGCAGGAGCTCAGGTGGCAGTCGTCATGGTGATCGCATCCCCGTTGATAAATTTCATAAAAATTACAAATATTACAAATTTTTACTGGCTAAATGTTAATGAAAATAATTCTTTGTTTATCTCTTTTAGCGAGTTGAAAATAGGGGAATGCAAACTTCTTCACTTCACTGTAAGAATTCTGCCTTTGTAACCTCTTTCTACACTGCTGCTGAAATTACAAATGCATTGATTTATGGAAATGGAAAGTAGCAAATACATTGACATCGAACAGTTGTATTTAGTCTCTCACAGTTCTTGGTTAAGTTAAAGAAGATTATGATTCTGCCTTAACACAGAAAAAGCCAAAGATGGCTTCAGACACAACGTGTTTGGTCGACTTTTAAAAAAACCAAAGAGATTCTTTGGCCTCAACCAAGCTGCTTTTGTTGCCTAAACCTAATCACACATGGAACCTTTGAGTAGAGTCCACTGCCCATCCATCCAATTGGCTTTCATTAATCAGTGCAGTACTTTGTTCATTACAGAAATGGTTCGGCAGCAGATCAGTATTCAGCCTCTGATTACACTGTAATACTGTACCCTGCTTTTTCATCCTGTTGTCCTGAACTTCAGACTCAATGCTACAATGACTGACAATTATGAGGTACTGAATGGAGTCCAGTTGACATGATTCAATCTTCTGACTGCTATTCAATATAAATCACAGTTTGTTTTTTTTTATTGCTCACATACAACATACATGAAGAAACACAGGCTGTAAGTGAAAACTCAGCCAGTGATGGGCAGATCCACTTCAACCAAGAGATGACTTTCTGTTTAGTAATTCATGCTTTCGAAAATTGTTTAGATTTTTCACCGACTGAAACTTGAACAGGACAAATTTCACTGACTTGCTGTATTGCTGAGCATGTGACAATGTCTTGATTCTTTTTTCTTCTACGACTGTTTTTCATTTGGTTTCGTGCTATATTCTATTCCGAATATGTTTATTCTGTGCTGTGGAACATTTATGTACTGTACTTTCATAATATCTCATAAAATTCAAATCCAGACTTCAGAGACTTATTAAGTTGTTGCTTTATTATTGTTGTACTTAATATTTTTTGGGTGCGTGCATTTTCTTTGTGGGATCCACAGTGTTTTCTCAAGCTGTTGTGGACGTTTTTCCGTCAATGTTCGTCCAAACACAGCTGCCTAAACAAGAATCACTCCCCAATTTGTCAAAGTAAATTAGAGTCAGGAAATGAAAATATTTACACTGTTTCACTTTTTTAAAAGATTTAACAATTTCCCAAACAACGGGCCAAGTTTGGGGACAATCGTTCCCAAAAGTTCCAAGAGGTGCAATAGTTTTAGTTGTTATCTTCCATCCAAATTAAAATAAATGATCAGCTTTTTTGCCTAACAGAGGTCGGAATTTATCCTATTGTATTTTATCAAATAATAAAAAAAGAAAATACCATGTGTGATGTATCAGTTGTTGGACCTGGAAAAAGTCATCACAGGTCATTTGATGGACACTTTTATCCAAAGCAACTTAAAAGTTTCATATTTAAGTCAAGGAGAAAACGATAAAGCAAAAACCTATGAGAAAAACTGCTTCCATTTCATGAGATGAAGTGCAAGAAAGTTTAAAGACAGGATGTCTTTCTTAAGATTTAGGAGCATAGTATTGTCCCTACTGTCCTCGCCACGGCGATCTTAAGACTCCTGTCTTTAGTTAAACTACAATCCATTTTTGGTATATAACAAAACCTGTGTGTCTTTGCATATCTCACAGGGTAGATTTCAACAGGTCTCAGTACAACTGTGCCTCTCTGTGGAGGAAATGACAAATTGTAATCCTGTATCTTTTTTCCATGATCTTAAGCAAGTAATAAAGAGCAGTAGAGCAATTGATACACAAAATAGGAAAGAGACAAGAGAATTACTCCTACATAGCCCAGAGAAAACTGAGACAAAGTCCTAATTAATATATTAGGGGCAAACCCAATATATTAAACTGAAAAGGACCAGGGACAAAAAAGAAGTAATTCAACAAACTTTGTTCATGTTTAAAACTTAAACAGGAGCAGTTGTACACTAGTTGCCGGGGGCAGTGGTCCGATTCCCCTCTATTTCTGTCCATGTAGCAAAGTGTCCTTGGGCAAGACACTGAACTTCAATTGGAACTGGATCAGCAACTTGCAGGGTCGCTCTGCTGTCATTAGTTGTGTCTGAGAATGAGAAGCATCATTGTAGAAAACTACTATTTTGATGTGCTGATCATTTACCATTTGTGAGTCTGTAAAATAAAATTATAAATCTGTAAAATGAGGTTTTCTACTGCATATACAGCAAGTATCATACTGTTTGTGTATATGTACGAAAATCTGAAAATAGCTGTGTATTCATCAATAGAAAAATTCCATTATAACGTCCGCTGAAGACGAATCTGCGTTTCCCCTTTTATCTTAAACGCAACGCAGAAAGAGGGGTTTGTTTTTGTCACGTGACAGGAAGTGCACGTTGGAAGTTCAACGCTATTAGGAAGTGTATTTATGCTGCAGGGACGCACAACTTTAAAGCATTGTAATACAGCAGTCACCGCTTCGTTCTTTGAGCATTAACTGTGTTTTCTATGAAAACGAACCCGGTTGCCGCTGCCTCTGAGCGCAATTGACCGGCAGCTCTGTTTTCGACTGTGAGCGGTCAACCTTGGCATGCTAGTTTCTAGCTAAGTGGCTAAGCTAACCTAGATCACAGCCTCACCCTGTCAGTATACAGTTACTACAACTACGCCGAGTTTGTGCCTTCTCCCCATGGGGACAGCTTTTCAACGGGCTCGTTTTCATTTTCGCTTTAGCCTAGTTTAGCTAATGTCTGTTGGTTAGTGCCCGATAGCCCACGGAATGTAACGCTAACAGTGCCTGTCGCGTTAGTCCTGTCCTGAGTGGTTTTGACAGAACCACCTTCTGACAGAGGCATTAGGTTTGCACGGACATGGACTCAGTAAAGCCGCGTTCGATAAGTCGATGAAGATTGACAACTGACGTCTTAAACGGTAAGTAACGGTAAATCAACGCCGCACCAGTGCTAACTTAAGCTCGTGGTGGCTAAAGTCGGGTCATTTTTATCATGTGCGTAACTTAAAAGAGTCTGTTACAGTTACTGACACTGTGCCAGCGCCGGAGACGTGAAGGCAGCGAACACGGTCACTGTTTTAACTGGATCTGTAATTAACTGCGAAGAGCTGCCACTGACGACACGACACCAGGCAGCTACAGCCAGTCAGGTGTCTGCCACCAAAGGTGCTAATTCAAGATAAGAGATCGCGTACACGCATAATGATCACTGAATTATCAGTTTCGTGCAACCTCCCCCCTTAAAATATGACACCCAATCCACTGTGGGTGTGATGCACGTTTACTTGAATGTGATGCAGAGTAACCGAAAGTAGTAGATTTGTGAATGGATCGTGGTAAATGGTGGTTGTTTTAAAGGAGCGTAGAATGTACGGAGCCTAATTTCCAACTGCTTTAGCGACAGTGGGGCCTCAGAGTTTGTAAACCCCTTTTCCCTGTCTTTACTTGTGCATCTATACGTGACCTAAACATGCTTAATTTCCCACCAAACCTCCTCCAACGAGATAAAAGGCAAAAAACTAATTGCAAGCATTTAGTTATTTACTGGGAAAAATGATGCAATGTTAAGTATTTGTGTGTGAACCCGTGCCTTCGTTTTTTTTTGCCATGCAGCTATAACTTTAAATAAATCTTTCCTCCGTTTATCTGCTGTGCAAATGGACTTGGTGGGGATTTCAGCCAATCCCCCTTTACACAACAGGAGAACATTCTTTCGACAACCTGGTTTATCCAAATGGTTTTAACCAAACTGCAGACAGGCAGCTATGTTCTTTTTGGAGAGTACTTTGTCCTCGCAGCTCGGCCATGCGCACTGTTGTTGTTTAAAGTTCTCCTGACGTTGGACTCATGAACATTGATATTAGCCGCAGCAAAATAGGCCTTTAGTTTAGACTATTAGGCACCTGGTTCCTGGTGTGACCACTCCTTGGGAGGAAAATCTCCTTTTTGCAAGCCATGACATACATCTTCACACCTGTGTTGTCAAGATCAGACTTTAATAGCCTAGAGCCAGATTTCTCGTTTTTTTTTAATTAGGGCAATGGGTCTCAGACTCACACCTGATGTTATCCCATAGACTGAAACATCTGACTAATTCTAGAGGGTTACATACTTTCGCCACAGACAAATTGATTTGTTCTAAAGGGTACACGAACATTCAAACACCATTGTAACGAGACAAGTAAAATATTTGTCCTGTGTTTAATTTTTCAGACAGACTACTAGAAGGGAGCCTTTCATCAGTACAGTTTTGGCTCTCAGCGTCCCTGTGCCGTCAGGATGTTGGAGGGCCTTGCTGCCTGGGTGCTTAACACATACCTGGGAAAATATGTCAGCAACCTCAACACCGATCAGCTTTCCATTGCCCTTCTGAAAGGTAACTACACATGATTCTATTGCATCTGTACATCGGAATCAGCTCTATCCTAATAAGAACAAGTGTGCAGTATAGGTTCAGTTTGGTTCTAAGCGGATGCAGTACAGCCAGCGTTTGGAATATTTACCTGGAAAGGAATGAGCCGGTGCTTTCTGTCTTTTCTCAGGTGCAGTGGAGCTGGAGAACCTTCCTCTGAGGAAAGATGCCCTCCGAGAGTTTGACCTGCCATTTGAAGTCAAAACAGGTGAAACTCACTGCCACATATTTATATAGTTTATACCATCAGCCTTGCAGCTTGTTTCATTTTGCATAAAAATACAAGATCGCCAAAATTGTTTGGTGTACAAAGCAATGAACTGTATATTGGAGCGAATCTGTGCCTGGGCAATCGCTAAATGAAGTGTGATCATTGTGGGAGACTATACTGTTTTACAGAGAGGTGATTCTGGCCTTTGTGTAGCTTTATTGATATTGAAGTGCTGCAATAAATAATAGAAAACCCTATTAGTATAATGCAACACAACACAGTTACATCCTCTACAATGATCATACAGTTCAATCAGCACCTTAAACAATTTCAACAGAAACTGAACATCAAAATCTTCCTAAAGTGAGGATTTAACAGAGTGCATTCGTTTCAGCTTCGTGCACCCGGCTGAGCGTCTTTGGTGATTTAAAAATACTACAGGGTTTACTACATATTCTTCTTTTACTTCTCTATGTATAATATTTTTAAAATATGAATTAATTCTAATCTGGTTCTGAAGTCTTTTCACACTTCTTTGCTCAATGTAATTTTAAACTACTTGAAATAGTTCAGATATTTACAATATTTACCAAATGTTCCTTCAAGATTAGCATATTTGTTATTATTCATTCATAATTTATGTGATGCTACAGGAGAGAGGAAAAAACCTCTGTTATATATGAGCCATCTGCTTTCCCGGTCTGTAAAGATCTGCATCACCCATTAAATTATACATATTGTTCGACCACTACAAATCACAACATCACCAATCAAATGTGCAGAGAACTAAATCGGGATTTTCCTGTCTGGGGACGTGCAGAGGAGTAGCATTCTTTGCATTCATGCCTTTTTCACAATGACTTGAGTGTGAGGGTGTTTTGAGAAGTGCTTTTTATAGAGAACTTCAGTAAGTTTGATCTTTCAGAGACAGAAAAAGGAATGAAAGGAATGCTGATGTGTAAAGTTTGCAGATCTTTAACTCCTGTGAATTCTTTTACAATTCTCTTTAAAGCTGCATTAACGTTTTTTTTTTTGTATTTTTTTTTTTTTGCACGATAAACAAAAGCAACATTGTCTGTGCAAATATTGCTTTCACTTTTATATACATCGTTTTGCAGCTTTAGTACAGTTTAGGATAAGATTTCTAGCTTCTTAGCAGCTCCCTTCTCGTGAGCAAACAGATGTTTGTGTGTAAAATCAGTGGCCGTTTTTATTGAGGCCCTAAATTACAACTTATAACATTTGTTTTTGTACTTTAACAAGCAGTGAATGACATAAAGAATAGTTTAACCCAGTGGCCATAACTGAACTCTTTGAATGTACATTTTTACTGACACCCTCCCTTGTTTTAGGCTCAGACACGTGTGACTTTTCTGTGGCCTACGTTCGGCTGATCTAGTCTGAATTGTTTGTCATATTTGTCAGCAGTTGGATGTTAGTGACTTCTTCAGCTTCAGTCTGATCCACGCATCATGTTCTCTTTCCACAGGCTTCATTGGAAAGATTACTCTCCAGATCCCCTTTTACCGGCCTCACAGTGACCCATGGGTCATCTCCATGTCCCAGCTCAACCTCATCATTGGCCCGGCCCAGCTGCAGGATTACGATGCAGAGAAGGAGCGAGAGGAGGAAAGCGAGCGCAAAAAACGTCTCCTCAAGGCTCTGGAAGACAAATTCAAAGTAGGCAGATCCACACAGCACAAAAAAACAAATGTCTTTCTTTTTGTTTTGTCCAAACAACTAGTAGTTAGTTTTCAGGTCTTGAATGAGCATTGCAGCCTAACATAGACAGCAGTTAAGTATAACACATCGTTGTCCACATCAGCTTATGATATTCATTAATGACTATATACTTTTACCATTATTAATGATAACAATGTATGTAAAGATTATTCTGTAAGTAATCAGACCTCGTGACTATTTGTACTATGTGTCGTGTTTTAGATCTGTAGACGTTAACATGCTTTTTTTTCCTCCCTTAATTGCTTTATGTTTGGCTCTTCCAGAGTGAGTGTGAACAGAGAGGAGAGTCTTATTGGTACTCAGCCACTGCCTCAGTGGTCACCAGGATTGTGGAGAACATTGAGGTAAGCGATCCACCATTAAATACAAGACCTAGTTCTATTTATTTCACAGGCAATGCATGTGTTCTGTTGATCAGCTGGAACAATGCCCCTCTCCAATAAACACTGTTAGTAAGTTGTGTAGTGTGTCCATAGGAATGAAAGAAAAGAAAACAGGCATCATATAAAGGAAAGATGAGCAAAATATGAAACTGTAACAACACAAATTATCACAGACAACATTGGTTTAAAGGATAGTTTCACGGTTTCTCCACAATTGTATTTAAAAAAAAAACAACAACTATTCAGGTCCACATGGGAACACACCTCATTGAAACTTGCTTGGTGTGATGAAGTGCTTATGATACAGTATGATACATGCATCCTAACAAAGGAAACCTTACTAACACCAAAGTGTCAGCACAGTCCGTATCCTTTTAGCTGTAGTAAACTTGCCCACAGTGTGTAGTTTTTATAGTTTGACCCCGAGTTACAGATTGGACACTGTTTTTATGTTTGCAGCTGAAGATCCAAGATGTGCATCTTCGATTTGAGGATGACTTCTCCAACCCAGAGAAACCGTTTGCCTTTGGGGTTTGCATCAACAGTGTATCAGCTCAGAACCCCTCCAGGGAGTCGGCAAGTGTTTGTAACCTCATTTTGTAAAAAAAGTTTTTTATTTCATTTGGGCATTTAATAGATCAGGAAAGTGTATAGTTTATTGTACATGGAATGAAAAATATCTAATACCTGTGCCACTGTCGGGTATCAGGTCCAATGTTGCTCTTGTCTACACCTTTTACCATGTTAACATCAAGTTGGTGGAGCTATGGCTGTGGTTTGGAGGTGCTTTAAGATCAGTGATAATGACATCTAGAAGTAATGACATCATCAAGTTTGCATCCGCTTGACAAATTATCATCCAGCATGATGAAAATGTCTCACAGAACAACACATAAATCGAATGTTACTACATTACCATGACAACATATGAGGTTGTTGTTTCTGATGAAAATGCATCAAATTAAATAAGTTCACTTCCTCTTCAAGGGCATTTGTAAGTTGTGGTGGTGTGTTTTTTTCCTAGTAGCCCATTTATACCAGCTGCCTCTGGAAATATCTCTTGGATTAATGACTTGATTCCTGACTTGACTTGATTCTATGTGTTTTTAGATCCAGAAGCTCCTCCGACAAAAGCAACTGGAGATCGAAGACTTCTGCGTCTACTGGGACACAGAGTGTGAAATCCTTGGGAAGCTGCCTGCAAATCAGATCCAGGTCAGGCGTGTGTTCACCTTTACTTAGAATCCGGCTCCCTGGACACAAACGTTTGGGTTTGCTTCTAAGCTGAATCCTAGCTGAGAGTTTGCCTTGTTATCTGGAGTTTATCCTACTTTTTACCTACCTTGGTGAGACAGGGGAACAGAGACATCCCCGCAACTTGAGGCACACAGTGCAGCATACAGCGTTAAATGTCCAGAGTTTATAAGTACTTATTATAAGGTCCACGTCCAGGTGCATTAAAGCAATAGGTACCCACTTGTATGTAGGACGTAGACCCACAACACTTAAACACTATGCGAGAATCATAACATATAGTAATTTATGGAGCACAACAGAAAAGCTGCTTGATGGGACAGTAGTGGAGCATAACGATTAAAACTGATTTTGAATGAGGACCTGGGAGGATGGGGGGAAAAATCAGGTAAATGTGATTGAATTGTCTAGGCTCTGATTCTCTTCAGAACAAGATACAGTTTTATATGATACAGTTTGTTTTTTATTAACTGTACAGGAGGCGATGACCCAGTGTATGCAGAGCCGCGAGCATCAGTACATCTTTGAACCTGTTTCTGCCTCGGCACTGCTCAGAAGAAACGCCTCCAAAGAGCCTCTGAGGTCTCGTCACTCTCCGCGGATTGAAGGCCAGGTTCAGCTGGAACCCATGTCCCTACGCCTGTCGCAGGTCTGCGTAGCACCTGATGCCCTTCTCTTTTGGAGCAGGCAGATTTGGGGGGGGGGATGAAAACAATACAGACAAATATGTTTCAGAGAATTTAGGGAACTATAATACAAAACCTGCCACAACAGCATTGCTAACATGATAGTTTGTATATGCTGTGGATCATGTCAGCACTGCCAGTTGTTTACAGCACTATTAATTAATTTCATATTCTTGTAAACTACTGCCTTTGGTTTTGTTTAGCAGATGTCAGATCATCAGTTTCAGGAGCATTCGAACACAAAACTGACTGGTTGTGTGTCTGTGTTAATTGTCCTTCAGGTACAATACCAGCAGATCATGGCCTTCCTTAAAGAGCTGGACCGCCGGGAGAGAGAGATGCTTTACCGAAAGTGGAGACCTAAAGTCCCTATTATGGGGAAGTAAGTTCACACTCACGCTATTTTCCTGCTTAGCCATAAGAGTTTGGCACATTGGATTTCACTACATTTAGTGTTTGCCTAATAAACTGTGAATCACTCAATCAAGTTTTTTTTCCCGTAGCTGTCAGCAGTGGTGGATGTTTGCCATCCAGGCCAACCTGAGCGAGATCAGGGAGCAACGGCGGCGAGACAGCTGGGAGTTTGCACTGCAGCGGGCCAGAGACGCCCAGACCTACACCAGCCTCTACTTCAGAAAGCTAAAAGCAGTCCCACTGACTCCTCAAGAGGAGGTACTGCCCTGGAATACACTCAGATACAATACATATATACAGTACATATCAAAATAAGAAGTCTGAACAACAGCTACTAACACTTTTTATTATGTGTTGGAATATCCATCAAATTCCCACTCAGATTACAAGGAGAATTATTTGACTTCTTGTGATAAGTTTAAGATTTTCCACCTAAATATTTAATGTTCAGTTACATTTTTAACAAACAAAACAAACCAAATAGACCCATGGTATCAAACTGCAGCCAGACAGGTTCCAAACCACAGTCACACCTTTAAAAACTATAGAGTTACCACTTATCAAGTTTGTTGCTGTGAGGTGACAGTACTAACTACTGCAACACCATACTGCCTGTCTTCTGTTATTGTACACTTTGTGTTTTGGACTCTTTGTTGGGGGGCAACATTCGCAGTGGAATTACTGTTAATTATACATAAAAAATAATCGGTAAATAAAACTGAAGACTGCTGGAAATCAAGTGTTAAAAGTTGATCTGAAAGGCTGAAAAAGGGCAGATAGTAATTATCAGGGATAACGATAATGTTGCACAGTTGTAGATATGTAATTTGACCGAAGTAGCTGAGTAAAGTTTTAATCTCTGACTTTTCACCTCCACACAACTGCCCAGCTACAGTCAGCTCCTCCAACAATTTGCAGTTCTGTGATAGCCGCAAATAATTTAGCCCTTCAATTCTTTATTGTCTAATCAGTCTGTCCATGTACACTTGCTGTACAGGCTTCCACTTAAATTTGTTTTTAACATTTTTCGCCTGGTCTGGTGCACCAAGCTAAGTGAGTTTTGTATTTTCTTGGTATTTGAGGTCATGTAGAAACACATGAACTCTTTCTCTTTGTCACTTTGTCAACTAGAGTGAGTTGGAACGAGTGGAGGAGGAGCAAACGTTAGAGGAGCTGCAGAGTCTCAGAGAGATTGTCCATGACTGGTTTCGAAACCAGGAAGAGTTCGCAGAGGTAAGCGTATGTATTTCCTACAATTGATCCATTGTATATAGGAAAGAACTTGCTATGCAGACATTGTTGGGAAGACAAATGACTTTCCGCTTTCCTTGGCAAGACTCCTGTTAACTTTACTTTGCCCACAACTATTTGAAAATGGAATCATTAAATGTAGCAGATCTAAGAAAACGCAATGTTGTTATAGTGTCAGTTTGTATTTTTCTCTCGTCTCGTCGTTTAGAAGGTGCGAGAGCCCAGCAGTGATCCCCAGTCCCATTCACCCACCACATCCATCCCTAAGAGTGGGAGTGGGATGATCCAGTACCTTCAGTCATGGTTCCCAGGCTGGGGAGGCTGGTATGGAGATTCCCAAGATCCAGACCGGCCTGAAGAACTCCTGCCGAGTCCATCCTCCTGGGATATTCTAGGTGAGAGAGTCATTCCTGTGCGATGCCAGATTGTTTTATTTTTTTCAATTAAATATTCTATTCTAATTCTTTGGGAAATTGGTGTAATAAGTCTAACTTTTAGATTAAGCGTGATTTTTTTGTATGATCTTATTAAGTGTTAGTTGCGTTGTTATTCCTGATTATATCCTGTAGCATCAGTTTGTGTCTGCTGACCCTGATGGTTTAATGCTTCTCCAGCAGAGACAGAAGACTTGTTTGACCCATTGGAGGACTCTCACACGCTAAACACGTTCACAAAGCGAGACCACCTATTTGCCCGGCTGGAGTTCTTACTAGAGAAGGGGGGAGTCACGCTTTTCCACCAGGACAGGAGGGGGGGCACGCTTCACGAGAGTGGGGTCATTCAATTGGAGTTCTCAGGTATACAAAGGCAGCGTTTGGACATATGGAAACATATTTTTAATTCATCGTCATTGTGCCAGAGCTGTTGGATATTTTTAGTACAAATACAGTTTAGTGTGGGTGATGCGCTTGAAAAACTGTGTACTGCATTACAGTGTAGGTACAGTGTAGGTAGGTGGCTTCAACTTTTCAAATGTAATGCTATTTCTGGTTTGTCTGTTTTTAATCAATAGTAAAATGGGTTTGTGGTTTGTGGAGAATCCATACAGCGCTTATGCTAATAAGCGTGTTGGGGTTTCTAGTTCCTTTTTTTTCACTGTGGTGAGGTCTTTTTTTTGTAACTTACTAAAATGAGCCACAAAAAAACGATACATGTATGAATATATGCTCCATACCAGCACTGAACTAATTGAAGAAGAAGGACAGATTCGACCAATCACAGTTGTTTCTGTCTGTGCATCCTGCTATGGAGTAGGGGCCTCCATAGGGTCTGCACCTACACAGTACTTACACAAAGTGTAAATCCCGCTAAATGTCTCATTGTAAGTGTGTAGTCTAATGATTTCAATGCGTATTTATTTACTTTGACAAACTGTCCACAGGTGTGAAGGTGATTGTGGAGTCTCTCCCACGGTCTGAGTCCTCCCTGCTGTCTGTTAAGCTTGGTGGTTTGTTCCTGAGAGACTTGACTACCCAGGGCACTGTCTTCCCTGTCCTGGTGTCTCCCAAAATGGTAAGCAGTAAGCAGCGATGGTTAAAAAAGTTAATTGCATTTTCCTCAAGCACTAGATCTTTTATTTTACTTTCTTTTACGTGTTGTATCACCAAGTTTTTTTTTGTTGTTGTAGGACAAAGTCATTTTTGCCAATAGCCAGGCATCTGGCCAGTCCAGCACTTCCTCTGGTAAGATCTTTGTTTTCTTTATTTAAACAGTACACAGTACACTGCCCTTATCGGTTTGAATTATTAGTTATGTTTAGCTAACTAACTTCTATAGTCATATAAAGTCTATAGTGATATTTTATAGATTTGTATACATCCGGACGTTTACCATGCAGTTATCCTGTGTTGCTCTGAACGCAATGAAGAAGCTAAAAAAGGACGATCAGTGGACTAAAATATGGATTGAAATTTGGACAGAAAATTCAAGCCATCAGTGTTTACGGGGGTTATACAAAGAATTATTTCATTAATTATTGATATTACATTAATATTTCATGTGTGATATGATGACTACACCCACTACTAACCCACTTTTGCATAGAAAATACCAGTTGAACTTCTCATTGTCATATGAATGTGGGAATAATCATTTTTGGGTGGCCGATTGTGTAGTTAGATAATAAAACATACAATTTGTGTGTTTTTCTGTTGTTTGGGTGTAATGCAGAGTGCTTGTCCTCACCAGTGTTTGAGATGATTTATGAGCGTAACCCTGCAAGGTGCAAGTTTGAGAGAAGACTGGAAGTGAACACTAGTCCACTAAACATCATCTACAACCCACAAGCAATCAAAAAGGTGACTGAGTTCTTCTATAAAGGAAGAGTTCACACATCAGGTAAATACAGACCAGGTTTGCCTTGTTTGGTGCTTGCAATTAGAAATGTACAGATTTAAATACAGTTTATAGATAAGATTTTTTAAAAATGATAAATCAAACCAAATATTTAAAGAATTATTAAATTAACGAGCCAGTGAAGAACAGCGCAGATAAAAATAACTGATCAATCACTGATAAATGTGTATTGAATGTTTTTCTTTGGTCCCTAGGTTTTGGGTATCAGTCAGAGTTGGAGCTTAGAGTTGCAGAGGCTGCCAGGAGACAGTACAACAAGCTGAAGATGCAGACCAAAGCAGAGATTCGACAAACCATTGATCAGCTCCTCATTGGAGAGTTTATTGTAAGAGACGTTTACAGGATGGTCACATGGAATAATTGTCAATTGACTCATTTCTAAATATCACTTTTGTGCTGGATTTGTAGGAAAACAGTAAGCGATGGACAATGAAATTGGACATCTGTGCACCCCAGGTGATTTTTCCTGATGACTTCCAGTCAGGGGACCCGATGCTTGTTGTTGTTGATTTAGGGAGGATTCTCCTCACAAACTGTCAAGGTAAAGCAATTAAAAACTTGTTCCCCCAAAAAAACCAAGTAAACATTTTATCCACAAATAATGTGTCATCAATCCTCTGTGATATTAAACTCAGCTCATATTGTTGTTTTGTTTTGTTATGATTTTTTTGAAGATGACACTAAAACCAACTCAAAGCCTACGCAGCCCGAGGGGGAAGAAATAAGTGATGATGAATATCAGACACCCCTTGCCACACCACCAGAGTCTCCACCGCCTGAACTAGACACATCTGTGAAAACACAAGTCAAAGGCCCTGAACTGCTCAGCCTCAGATCCCCTGAAAATGCACAGACATACAGCAGAAAGCTTTATGAAAAATACTCTTTATCCTTTAAGGACCTACAGATAATGGTCGGTCGCTATAAGGACAACTGGAAACATCTTCAAGAGACTGAAGTAGGTCCTACTCACGTGGTGGAAAAGTTTAATGTGTTACTACAGCTTGAGCAGAGACTGCGCTATACATCAGATCCCCAGCTACCTGGAGCTGTTCTGTCCGGCACTCTACCAGACCTCAAGGTTCATATAAACTTAGAAAAGATGACTGCCCTTAGGAGTTGTTTGGCTAGACTGAGCAGTCCACCTGTGACCGAAGGGGACAAAAGCCAAGAGAGGGGCTCTAATATACAGTCTCCCGACCCGCTTACTCTCCGTCATGACAAGATTTTTCAGAGGGAGGACAGCTCCTGGAAGCTGCAGGATTCAGCCAAAAATCTGACTCAGAGTGTAATGACTTTAGAGCAGCACACACGGGAAGTCCTGGTGGAATCCCGTCTACTGCTGGCTGAATTCAACATTAACTACATGCAGCTTGGGGTGGAAAGCGATGGCCGCTACATATCTGTTCTTAAGGTGTTTGGCACAAATGCTAATTTTGTCAAGCGGCCTTATGATGCTGAAGTTTCTCTGACTGTCCACGGCCTTCTGCTGGTGGACACATTACAGACCTATGGGTCCGACTTCGACCTGCTTGTGGCTTCTCATAAGCATCTTAGTTTTGACATACCTACGGGCAGCCTCAGAGAAAGCCAGCCTTCTTCCCCGGTATCTACCGCTGATGGCAGATCTCCTGAGCATCAGGGCCAAAATACTGAGCATAACCTTGGTTTGACCAATGATAGGATCTCGCCTAGTTGCTTTCTCAAAGATCAGGAAGCTCTCATTAAACTTGAGTACCAGTTTGTGAGCTCAGACTGCCCCTCCATGAATCTGGACAGCTCCCTGCAGGTGACAAGCGTGCAGGTCAACAGTCTGGATATCATTCTCAATCCTGAGACAATGGTGGAGCTACTCAAGTTTCTCCAGAAGTCCTTTCCCAAAGAAGAAAGCACCTGGACCTCATCAGTGCAACAAAATACTGTGCAGTCTTCCAGTGAAGAAGAAGAGGGGACATATCAGGCCACCTATGACCAGAACAAAGAGCTTACTGTGGAGATACACCGCCTTAACCTGCTTCTTCTTCGGACGGTGTCCACTGGCACCGTCCTGACTGCTGAGAAGAAAGGGTTGAAGATTGCCACTGCCAGCATAAGTGGCACAAAGGTTAATGTTTCAATGGGCAGTCGTTTGGACATCAATGGTTCACTTGGATCTATGCAGTTAGTGGACCTTACTCATGAGGCAGGCCGAAGCCAGTTTGTGGTCAGTATCGGCAATGTTGAGGACAGCTCCTCAACTCTTGGTGGATTAACCTTCCTTGCTGACACGAGAGGTTCTCATTCAGAAGCCTTAAATTTTAGCCTTGTGGAGAAAACCCATGGGGAGTGCGCTTTGGAACTTAAAATGGCATCATTGCACTATAATCACTCAGCTAAGTTCCTGAAAGAGCTAAGTCTCTCTGCCAATGAGGTGGAAGACAATTTCCGCTCCATGTTGAAAAGTGCTGCAACCAAAGTGTCGACAGTTCTAGTCAACAAAACAGCAGAGTACAGTGGAATGGTTTCCCTTTTTGAGACTCCCTCACGTAGATCTCGTACTCAGAGTCAGAGCTGGGCTTTTTCTTTTGAGGATGAGGAGGATGTTCCCATGGGAGAACCTGAATCCACCTTAGACACATTCTTGGTGAAACTGACCCTTAATATCAGCATTGAATCGCCAGTTGTTTCCATTCCCCGTAAACATGGGCACCCTGAGCTATTGATTGGCCACCTCGGAAGCATAACAATCCAGAATTTTGTTACTGGGCAGGACTCTGAAGGGGATAAGTTGCAGGTGTTGGTCAAGGATATTCGGTTGTACTCACTCAACATGAGTCATTTGGTTTTGAAGAGGCCACCCAGGGGGGACAACACTGGCACCATGTCACCGTCTCGCAATGGGAGCATCAGTCAGGATGAACCACAGCTTACACGTCATGATTTCTTTGAATCTCTCAGCCGGGGAAAAGGTGAGTGTTACAGAGGTTGCAAGCATACTTTACCCAGCTTGTGACACAAGTTTACAGTATTGACTTTCTTTCTTAGCCTTCCATATATTGAAAGACACCACGATACAGTTCACGTTGGAGAAGGTTCCCCTTGAAGAAGACGCCCAGTTCACCCTCCTCACCACAGAGGAACCCTGCAAGAGCACTGGGATACTGAGAGTTGAGGGCAAATTTGTCAACCCTGTTCAGGTACACACTATATCAGTATTGTATATTCCTTAATATAAGCCAGTATTTAAATAATAGCCATATCTCAAATACTAGCAGTATTAACTGAATACTGAAGCTAAAATGAACGAAGTATAGTCCCCAGTAAATTCCCTGTAACAAATAGAGAGCGAGTTAGATTTATTATCATTCCAACATTTCAACATTGCACTAGTTAAATTACTGCTATAACCAAATTGTTTTTAGTTTCTCTTTTTAACATAAAAAAAAACTAGATTTCACACATTAATTCTAATGTTCTATATTTTTTCATTCTTTCCGTCTATACTGATGGTTTGACTGAGGATATCGGTAAAGGGTTTATGTCCATTACTACCAATGTTTTGCAGTAGAGTACATTACAGAGGAACCCTAGATGTAGTCTTCTTCTGCAGGTAGCCTGAAACATGTAGACTTAATTTTTCGAGTGAGGGTGTGTACAGACCCTCTCATTCTCCAGGACCTATTACACCTTACACTTATTAGTGCTTGGAGTTACTGGCTGTTTATTAACTGCTACTATTTTTGCTATTTTGTTCATAGGTCTTCCTGTGCAAGCCTGTGTATGAACAAGTCCTTCAGACAATGGACAACTTGTCTTTGATTGAGGAGCACCGTGTCACACCAAGTCAACCTCCAACACCCCCACCGCCGACTCCTTCCTCCACAAGACCTCACCGCTTTTCTGACCTCGACGGAGGCCTGTTTGCAAGGGACTCTCCCCATATCACCTTTTCCCAAGCATCGCTCTCATCTCCTTTGCCACTACAGGTTCACAAGCCTGCTCTTCACTCTTCCTCATTTACTCAGCTAAAGATTACTTTCCATGTTGCTGAATTGCAAGTCCAGCTCAGTGCTGATCTTACTCAGGGCACCCAGGGCTTAGTCAGTCTGCGGTTCCAAGATCTGGAGGGAGATTTCACCAAAGACCACCCTCACTTACTGTCAATCCAACTGGCTCTGCGTTCGCTTCTCATGGAGGACCTCTTGGAACATAACCCTGAGTCAAATTACAAACATTTGATGGTTTCTCGTGGGGCCCCCAAACCCTCCAGCTTTAGTCCAAAAGAGTACCTTTCCCAAAGCTGTCCATCATCATCCAATGTTCTGTGTCCAGACATGCCTCGCTCATTGCCTGCCCACATGGAAGAGGCCCAGAATGTCTTCCAGCTCTATCAGAGGCACCCCAGCACCCCCGCATCTAGCAGCCGCAAATCCAAGAGGGACCCAGACTGTCCCAGCACTCCACCTCCCTCCCCTACCCATCATACATCAACTCCTGACCCACCCCCAAACTTTGATGACTCGTTAGTTCATATCAATGTGCTGCTGGTTGACCAGAACCACCCAGAGTTCCAAACGCGGTATGGCAGTGTGGGGCGAAGTGTGGATGTTGACTTTAACTGCCTGGATGTTTTGATCACACTGCAGACCTGGGTGGTTATACTGGACTTCTTTAGCATTGGCTCAACTGCCAATAATCATGCAGTGAGAGTTCCCCCTACATCACCTCAACTTGTCCCAGGAAACCCTCTGTATGAGCCAGAGATTGATGAGGAGGAAATGGCAGAGCCCATTAACACTAAACTGGATCTAAAGGTTAGAATGTTATCCACATCATATGGGTCAAGTTGGTTGAAAATATTTAGATTTTATTTATTATGTTTGCGAGCTGTAAGATTAGAAAACAATGCTTTATGACAAAGCCTGTCCACCCTTTTATTTTTAGGTTCATTCGTTGTCCCTTGTGCTGAACAAGAAACTGAATGAGCTTGCCAGAGCTAGTGTGTCCAAATTGTCTGCCCATCTGGAAATGTTGGGTGTGTATGAGAAACTTAGAAACGCTTTATGCAACATAACTGGCTTTGATGTAAATTGGTTAACTAATGTTAAGAATTGGATCCTATCGTATGTTGTCATCAACATTTCAGATGGCGACCTGGCCTTACAGGGCAGTTTAGGAAGTTTGTCCCTGAGTGACCTGACACCGCATGGAGATCTTTACCGAGAGCGCTTCACCACACAAGGAGGGGAGGCGCTCATTTTCAACATCTATAAGTACATATCACAGCAGTTTCAACATACGTTTACAAGAACTAGGACTATTCTGTGTCCGAAACCACCCCCTACTCACCCATTCCCTTCATTCACGCCACGTACACTGCTTTTACTGATCCCTTGTGGGATACTTTGAGTGAACTACATAGTGAATACATTCACACACAACATTTGGACCCTACTACAAATTGGCGAACACTATATAGTCAGTAGGGGGTAATTTTGGACTCAGCCTCTGTCTTTTTTTAGTATAAGTTTTTAATTCTCCTTGGTATTTCGGTCCATTTAGGTATGGTCAGCCTGATCCTTATCTGGAGCGCGACTGTGACATCAAGGTGTCTTTGCAGATGGCCTCCGTGCAGTATGTCCACACCCAGCGCTTCCAGGCTGAGGTGGTGGCTTTCATCCAGCACTTCACTCAGTTGCAGGACGTCCTGGGCAGACAAAGGGCTGCAATGGAGGGCCAGGCTGTGAGTGCTGCCTGCTGGTTCTCTCTTTACCATGAAAGCCATCTAAGCAACGCTACTTTGCTGTATGAACGTGCTCGATAGAAATGAGAATGTCTGATGTCTCTCCCTGCAGGTGCGGGATCATCCTCAGCGGGCATCCAGGGTTCTGCTGGATATTCAGGCCGGCGCCCCAGTCATTCTCATTCCAGAAAGCTCACGGTCACCAAGGGTCATTGTGGCCAACCTCGGCCAGCTCAGGGTGCAGAACCGTTTCCTGCCTGCTGGTGCTCATGGAACCTTTTCCCTCCGAGACAAGGTAGAGAAACTCACGATGGCACATGCCTTTTTCCCTTCTCTGGTGAGTCATACTGCCAGGTTACTGACTCCTGCATTTTTCTCTGATTGTCCACCGTCTCCAACTTCCTATGACTAATTTTACTGCATTCATTTATGCATTTAACAATATTACCCCAGATTAAAAAATTCAGAATTATGTCATGCCAGCCTAATCAAGCAATGGAAAACCTGCACTGATCGTTTTTCATCGGCTTTCATTTTAGTAACTTATCTAATTTCTGATTTGAAATGCTCAGTTAATACATATCTGCCCGATGGCTTACTGAAGATTGTGATGTGTTGTTCCATAACTAAACCTTGCAGTGCTTCCCACACGTTTTGATTATACTTGTGGTGGTATCTGACTAGGCGGGAGGGGTGTGGTGGGGCTTGTTAACAGGGCAGGACACTACAGTAAATGTGCTTATTTAGTCAAAGATCATCAAGTATTTTAGTTTGTATATACTGTATTAACTTCCTACCGACCTTGGAACACATTATTATCCAAGAGCTACTTGCTTTGAATTAAATACTACTGAATGTCCCGATTCAGAAATATAATTCATTTTTGGATTTGTTGACATCGGGATATTTTGAAACGGATGCAAGGTCAGCTGACGGTTTTACAAGAGAAGAGGTTTTAAATCTACTTAGCGAGTTTTGGGGACTACAGAGAGACTCTGGTTCAGATAGACGGAGCAATACTTCTCACCTTCTCACCAAACTTTGCTACACTACATAGTGACTTTGAATCCTGGTTCTCTGCCAGCACACAGAGAGCAAACACACCGACTAACTGTTTTTTGCCTCCCCACACGTTTCGGTCATAAATTTAAATCATTTAATATAACGAGCAGCAAATAAGTGGTCTACAGGTCCAGGGGAAATGGGGAATTTTTAGCAGAGAAAAACAAAACACACGTCCAAAGATCTTTCAGCAGGCCACCTAAGTATTTTAGCATGTGTGGGGAACACTGCCTCCAATCTCCCATTGTAGTTGATTGTGTGTCGCCATTATTTATTTTAAATACAGTTTTTCAAAAATTCTCTCTCCCTGTGAATAAACCTAACGGTGAATAAGATACAGTGATGACATTTTTAGATAAGTGCTTTTATCTAATTATCAGTGATAAAATCAAACTAACGGTCACCTGTGAAGATCAAGGCCTTGTTTATGTTGTTTTCTGTTTTAAAGACTAGTGTATTTTTTGTTTTTTGTTTTGAAATACTAGGTAAATACTTACTGCTCTTTCATATTCATTTTGTGTTTTATTAAGAATGTAATACTACATGCAAATTCATACAAGGACCCATCACATTACAAGGTACCATGGAATTCTTTTGTTTTAATGTGAAGAGGATTGTAACAAGTTTTTACTATTTAAATTTCACGAATTAATGATTTACAGAACCAGAAAATATCCCATTTTCACACGAGAGACGGTTTAATAATGACAGTCACTGATTTATTTGACACTACATTTAGTTTTGAAGTTTTTTAGAACATTTGTTTTGATGTATAGACAGAAAGGGAGCCTTTTAAATAGATACAGCTTTAAGTGATCGAATGTCATTTAATTGTACTCACACATTGTCCAGCCCGGACTTTTCTGCTTGCAGTTGGTGATGTGATGGACTGAGGTTTCTCCTACAATAACCGTTGCATGTACTGAATACACCAACTTCCCAATCTCATTGATATGGCTTGAACAGTGCCTTTTTGTGATGACAATGACAAGACGTATTTAAAAAAAACATTTTTTTTAATGTGATGGTCTTTATTCCCAACCACTTTAAGTTGAAAACGGAGACTATTAAGTTGACATAAAATTTATGATTGATATTAACATGTGTCCTGAATATTGAACTTTGTTGGTTTATTCCCCTGGTAAAGGAGAAAACTAGACTAATTTGTGTCATCATGACTTCTGTGGTATTAAAACTTTCATAATTTATTTAATAGTATTCCTCTAGGTGCAAAATGGCGTCCTAGTAGCTTTTTCAAGTCAATCATGTTTAAAGTAGCCTCAGAGAATAATATGCAGCAATTGTTTAAGAAGACATGGTTGAATTTGTCTTGACAACAGAATCAGAATGATAATTTGCTAAACAATCACAATCATATACTGTACAATGATTAGAGACCTTACTGGTGAAAGTTGGTGTATTGTCATAAGATTTGATCTTGAAAAAAACATTTTTTTTGGGTTGATTGTGCATTGCTGTATTTGAGAATGTCTGTGTTTTCCTGCTGTTTGACCCACTAAATCAGATTGTTTAAAAAAAAAAACCTGTGTCAAGCAGCAGGAGCTTTGACAGAAGTAACTATTCTCTTATACTGGCACTGGCAGGACAACCTGCCTTGGCCCCTTCAAAGTTTGTGGTGGAAATTGCTTTAAATTCTAAATTAATTAAATTAATAGAATTAATCATCAGAATTAAGTTCCTTCAACTTAAAAAAAGCTGCCAAATGCTTTTGTATTCTTATGTTTATCATATTGTTAACTGCACTTGATGTTTACCTGAATGTCTCTTCGTTCTTCTGAAAAAGGAGCGCGTCCAGAGTGCAGCAGGAAAAAGTGGTGAGCAGGAGAAGCCTAGAGCATCCACCTCCACCTCCACTAGCTTCACTCTTGGTAGGCCACAGGTCTCAGACAGAGGGAGGGCTCCTGGGAATGACGGCCCTCACAGCTTAGGTTTGTACTGCTGCAAAATCTGAAATAAAATCAGTGCAGCTTCAAGTACTGCATGTGTTTTGTAGAGCTGAGAATTGCAAATTTGGACCAAGATGATTTGAAGGTTACTTTGAAGACCTTATGTTACAGTTGAATGGTATTTACTTTCCTTGAAAGAGTCTCTTAACAAAAGCCTTCTTAACACATTTTCTTCTGAGTTCCAGACAAAGCCAGAGTTTTTGTTGCCGTACTCTTATCATGCTGCATCATGACCTGGTATGTTTTTCCCCATTAGAAGACCACGTGTGCCTGCTGGACTGTATTGCTCTGGACCTGCAGGAGATGGATATCTTTGCTGCAGAGCGTTTGCCCTCTGAGCCTTGGGACAGTGGTGGTAAACCTCCCGAAACATCCGACCTCATCTTTCCGTCTTACTCTGTCCGTCGCACTAGAGACAACCTGTTGAAAGACTGCTGCCGCCTGAAGCTTAAAGTGGAACGCAACCTGGACAAGTATGTCCTTCATTTCTCGGTTTTAGTAGCGTCAAAATGTATCATTAGTTTACAAGGAAATAATAATGTTTTATGCATTTTAAGGAATTACGACCGTACTCCTAATCCCAACTCACGCTGCCTTCATTGACGTTTATAGGGAGCTGAGCCATGCGGTGCCTGACATGTCCATCCATGGCAGTCTGTCCTCAGTACACTGCTCTCTGGACCTGGAGCACTACCAGCTGATCAGAGGGCTGCTGGAGAACAACCTGGGAGAACCTGTTGAAGAATTCCTGCGACCCTACAACCTGCAGGACCCCAGCACCTATGTTAGATAGCAGGCAACCACACGTAGACATTGACCAAACCACTAACCAACTTACTGTAGTCTGAGCAACATATTGATACATGTTATACTGTATATGCCTGTCGCAAATTTGAAAAAATCCCCTTGACTATAATAATGTTTCTATCTGTTTTTCTGACATTTTTGCAAAAGAAAATCACATAGAGACTGTAGTTTACATTATATTGGCATATTTAACACATTTTTACAATGTTTTACATCTTAACAATTCTCATAGTTTACTGAATCTGATTTGTTGTCTCTTTTCAGACGGTGTTAAGTGGAGATGTTTACACCAACTTGTCATTTCTGATGGACATGATGGATGTCAGTCTGGAGCTGTTGGACAGCCCCACAGCCAGTAAACACAAATGCTCCTTAGCAAGGTGGTCATCTTACCTCTCTAAGAAAAACTATTTAGATTTGCCGTTTGTTTCTTTTGTTTTTTTTTAAATCTGTAAATATGATGTATATTATAAAGCATGCAAGGTCATTCAAATATTTGTTATGAATCCACCCAAGGTCAACAGAAACTGGATTTTCAGTTGCTGATTTGCTGAAACAAAGGATGAAAAGTTTTTTTTATTATTATTATATAGTCAGAAATTAGACTGTATACATTATTTCTCCACAGGGTTTCTTAATTAATGAATGAAAGAGAAATCAAAGCTAGTTGCAAGTCTTTCTAATCATATTAACATCTCTTACAGCTTATAAGTAATTCAACTAAAAGCTTGCATGGAACTGTTTTGGTTTACATTTGAGAGAGAATACACATATATTCATACTGAGGTTAAAAAGATGCCTGTTTCTGTTTCTGTTGCAAAGGTTTGACTTCATGAAATCCAAGCTGCTCTTCGAGGGTTTCTCCAATGGATCCAAATCTGTCAACCTGGTGTCTCATTCTCTGCTGGCATATGACACTCGCCACACTGGGCCGAATAAAAGATCTGGTGGAGCTGGTTCGGCAAAGCACAATGTCTTTGACTGCATCCTCCAGGCTTCTAAAACAGGCACCAACCGGGCATCACTGCAGCTGGAATTGCATTATAGGTGCGACTGGAGGATTTTCAAGCTCATGGTTAAGGTATAAATGGAAATTTGACACAGTTTTAGATGAAATCATAAGCTGTATTCCACTTTCCCGTAGATCCACTAATGACTCCTCCTGCTTCACTGTGGTGCTCAACAACTTGAGGGTCTTCCTCATCTTTGACTGGCTCAAGCTGGTGCGAGACTTCCTGCAGGTCCCGGTGGAGAAGGTGTCAGGTGGGACCGAGACTTGTCAGCGCTGGCCCAGTAACACCAGCGCTGACTCAGGCTCTACCCCCACCAACATGACTGGGGCCTTCATGCCAAAGACAGTGAAGAGCGGTGTGGTCACCAAGAGGTCCACAGTGCCGGTCACTCAGGACCGCTGCCTGGAGGTCAAGATCAACGTCACAGGTAACGAAGGATGAGTCACTGAAACCAGGATGTTTCTGCTTACAGTAACTAAAATGCAACAAATAATGTCTGACTTACACATGGAGGCCACAAGCACCTTCAGATCTTTGTTTGATTGCTACGCATCAATAAATCATGAGGATAAAAGACAACTATTTAAAGTGTGCTTGTTATGGGCTGGTTCCCCAGATAAATAAACTGTTGCTACTGCTACTACTATTATTTGTTATGAAAATGTCCATGTTTTTATGTTATTAAATAATAACCGACAAATGATCTCCTAATTGTTAAGTGACCTCACCCGTGTATGTTTTTTTTTTTTTGTTCTTCAGGCACAGAGTTCGTGGTTGTGGAGGACTCGTCCTGCCTGGATACCAATGCTATTATTTTAAAAGGAACCACTGTTCTCACCTACAAACCCCGTCTGCTGGATAGACCCTTCTCTGGCAGCCTCGCAGGAATAGAGGTGACCTCTCTCCCCTCTCTCACACTAATTTGTGCTTAAACACTACTACTGTTAGTTACTGCTACCATTTGTCTGAATTATTTCAGTCAGAGAATCTTAATCTCTATTTGACTGTCATACCCTTAAAATAACAGCAGCTGCCCCTGCTACAGGCCAGAAATGCAGAAGCAGTAGGTTTTAGTTTCGAATATGTGAGTTAGTACAGCAGTGCAATACTCTTTTTATTAGCTTTGATTAAGAAGTCTTATTACCCCCCCAGGTGTTCTCTTGTCGTCTGGGCAGTGAGCAGGAGACAGCGTTGTCCATCATTGACCCAGTCAATGTTCAAGTGGAGCTGTGTGGGAGCCCAACATACCAAAGCAGTTCCGGTCTTCTGGACGCCTTCAATGTTGAGGACATCCCACCACTGTTAGAGGTCAGAACTTAGCACTCAACCAAAGCGTATGTATGTATATACATTTGACATACAGTATTTTTTTCAATAGTCTTCAATAGTTTTCTAATTAGCTCTTTCCCAATTACTCTAACCTCAACAATTTCTAATGACAAGGCAAGAACATGTTTTTGGAGATTATTGCAAATGTAAAATCAATAACTACAATCTGTCGTAGTACTTTATGTAAGTCTCTGAGTAATTATTGCTTCAGGTCTTCTTTGGTAAACGCATACAGACTCTCGTTATCTGTTCCCAAGATGCAGAGAGACAAGAGACAGTAGTCTGACGTCCAAATGATGTTGCTCATATCATTTTCTCTTGACAAAGTAAGAGGTGGTGTGGTGTTAGTTGGTGAAGTTACGACGTGACACTACATCAACAGCTGAAAGAGAAAACGTGTCAATGTTCTTCAGCTGAAATTAAGATCAGGTGACAGGAATTCAGGTGCACAGAAGCTGGTAAGGCTATATGATAGTAATCGAGAGGTGGATGACGAGATGAGCTGGCTGACAGTTGTCTTCCTGCTTAAAGTCAGAAATGTAGACAATAAGACGCATACTGTAATATTAATTGGTCATGTGACTCTTTGGCAGATTCAGTTCCCTACTTTGGACATACGTCTGTCCTACAATGACATCCAGCTCTTTTTGGCCATTGCCAAGTCCATCCCTACCTCCAGTGCTGCAGGTCCAACCGACTCTGATGCAGCTGCACCCAGCACCGAGCCCGCTGCTACACCCAAGGACATCTTCAGGCAAAAGACCGAGGCCCTCATAGGTATGTAGAGTATTGTTCCCTTGGCCTCTGATTTAGTGGAATTCTTTAAGTTTGTTTTAGGCAACAAAGCAAAGGCCTAAATATATTTTAGTGTAGTAATCATTAGTGTCACTTTATACCTGTGTTATCCTGTGTATTTCAATTTGATGTCTGAACATATTTTATATTATTTACCGTGGTTACAGGTCATTTGTGCCTATTGTGTATTGTCTGTTTGCGTCTTCACACACAGTCCATGTGAGTCTGCTGTGCAGTAATACAGCAGACAGCAATTCCTGTGAACATCCATTCATCCATTTTCTGAACCATTTATCCCATCGGGCCAGTCTGTCAAAAGGCTGAGACACAGAGAAAAACAACCATTCACACTCACATTCTAGCAAACCTATAAATAAAATGGAACTACTCTGTATTTGTTGTTTATGCTATAGCACAGGGTTATAATCATAAACTGAAACAAAATAATTTACCAGAAAGAAGAAACTGGAAAACTAAAATAAAGCTATGTCTGACTGCTCGGAAAAACATCTAAAATATAATGTAAAAAAGATAAAAAATAATTAGGATCATCATTCTGTATATTGTTTGACTCAAGAAGAGGACAGATGTTTTGTCTGAGCTCTGCTGACACCTGCATGACTTTTATTCAATATATTCGATTTAATATTCACATTATAAATAGAAGAAGTCAATATGTCAGTCTGAGAATGTTGGAATAGATCCAATTTAGTTTTGAACTCTGTACAGACCCAGAGTGGATGAGCAGAAAACAAAAAGGGAAATGCACTCGTTGATCTAGTCAGTGAGATGGCTGCTGTCTTTACCTGTCAGAAGCCTTCGAATGATCTAAATGCTGCACTTGATGTGAAAATCCAACTGCCTGAGCACATTGCACATTATTAACCTCACTGTGTGCTACTCAGATCATCACACTGTTATTAACATATTTAGTTATTCATATTGTTGATGCCTGTGCACAACATGGCCTGAAATAAAGGACTTAACACTGAGTCACAGTCTCTTATGCAAGTTCAATTATCCCCAGCTATATTGAGTAAAACTAAAATTGAAACAAAATAATCTAAAATTAAATAGAAATTAGTCCATGAAAAATAAAATTAAAACTGCTAATGATCTAAAACTAAATGGAAGTTTGAACTTAAATATAGTATCAAAGTACAGTAAATACCTTTCTGTAGTACCACAGCTCCACTACAGAGCATCCACAAACGTTTCACTTGTGTTTTTAATGTAAATCTAGTATCTAATATTTTACATATTTGTACACTTGTGATATGACTCCTGAACCTCCTTATTCCCTCTGATTTTAACGGTATATTCACATCAACTGATCATTTTATTTTTGCTTGTGTTCCACAAATTCCAGAGTGTATTGATTGTGAGATGGTTTTTATAACGGTAGTGCAACAGATCAAAATCAGCTGAATCAATTTCTGAGCAAGAAATATTTTGGGCAGGTTATTTCACACACACATTCATGCAGGTCATTAAATAACACTTTGCATTTGAACTAAAGTTTCACCTCCATTCAAAGTGAAAAGAAGTAAATACAACCCCTGCAGCAAAAAGGCATTAAACATTGAGCATTTCTTTAAATGTTAATGCAGTGTTACTTTTTACTTCACGCACAGAACAAACCTCCAAACGATGACATGTATTGTACTAAGTCAGTGCTTAGCAATACCCCTTTGGCGAGTATCACAGCTTGCAGACACTTTTTATAGCCACCTAAAAAGAGGTGTTCTGTTTTTTTTTAAATGTCTTTGTAAAAATGTTTTTTGATGTAGGGTTTTTTTTTTTTTTTTTTACTTCCTTCTTACTTGGGGACCTGTGACAACTATTGCCTCTTCTGTGCTGTTGGAAATGTCATTAGCTGACTATTCCAATGATAATTCCTGAGGTTGACCCACCATCAAAATCCTAATGAGTCAGATGAAGCTTATCAAGTTAACAAAGTGTTCTGCAAGTAAAAGGTTCTTGTTTGTGTTACTGCATACTGACAAACTCTTAGTCCTCTGCTTATTACTAATCTCAGAAAAGCTAATTATAAGGATGTGTGTGTCTTCACAGAGGGCCAACTGAACCATTTGCAAGATCTTGGCTTCAGGAAAGAAGACTGCAAAAGAGCCCTGATTCTTTGTAAAGGTGCGTTTACAGAGTTCACAGTTCACAAAGTGACATTTTCTGAACATTTTCTATAGCATACTTGTATAAAGACAGAATAATCCCTTCCTCAGGCCAGCTAGATCAGGCTGCCACATGGCTGCTGGAGAACGCTGAGAACATGGCAGGCCATCACAGGTCCAGAACTGACTCCGGCTCCAGCAGCCACTCAGCTCCTCTGTCTGGGTTAGAGGTGAAAGCTGAGAGTGTCTGCATCTGTTTCATCGATGACTGTCTGGACTGTGACATACCACTGGCTGAGCTCACCTTTTCCAGTAAGTGGCTTTCCCATCAATACGACTGCATTATCGAATATATGGGGAACAATGAAATTATGTTTGGTGAACTGACATGCGATGTGTTGTAATTCTATTTACAATAAACTGAGCTGCTGTAATAAATACTGTCATACCAGAGTTTAAGAGCTGTAAATGTCCATTTATAGGCTAAGAGTGAGTCCCCACAGGGCAAACACACGGAACAGCGTTTTGCAAATAAATCATTTTTTATTGCAGGGCTCTATGTGCTGCAGCGCATCGGCTCCACTCAGGAAGGCAAGGCCAGCTTCACTCTGTCAGGAGACTACTACAACAGAGAGCTGTCAGGTAATGAGACATACGAAGTTTATGTGACGTGCATCATTTATAGATTTTCACAGCATGGAAAGAATTCAGCATCGCATTTGTCCATATTCATCAAAACATAAAACAATAAGATGGAGTCACACTCAGTCCTTTGACATAAAATACTTTCCTAGACAAAGATGGGAGTCAGTGGAGTCTGTTGTGTGATGGCTTATAGTTGTGCGTTTGCGTGCTAGGCTGGGAACCCTTCATCGAGCCCTGGCCCTGCTTACTCTCCTGGCAACAGCAGGCCGCCGGTCGTCTTCACCCTCCACGTCTCAAGATGGGAATTAAAGCCAAGCAGAGACTCGATGTCAACATCACTTCTGTCCTGTTGGGTGAGTGGAAGTCTGCGATGTGCTTTTTTGCTTAAACAGGCAGAGTTTTGATGCCGACAGTAAGATCACTCAGTTTCATATGTTGCTGGTTTCATATACTGTGGAACATGTCGTTGTCTAAACCTTTTAAGAACAATACAACACTACCAAGAGATCCTGGATTGCTGACTACTGTAAGGAAGAGGAACAGACTCCCCAGTCTTCACCTCCCGAGCCCTGGATGGGCTCTTCAGTTGACCCACCCACCTTTGGACAGAGTGAGTGTTAGGTACACACAGTACCACAAATAATCAATGGTTAAAGAGGAAGTGAATAGGTTTTGAATGGATGTCCAGAAGTGGCATCACGCAAAAGAAATTATAATGTATTTTTGAAAATATATATATAAATGAAAGAAAAACAACAGCCAAATTAATGATGTGGTCCTTGGTTATTTGAACATTGGCGCTGAGAGACATTGTTGTCGGCGCAAATTTTAATTCAAGTTTTTATTTTTGTCAGCAAATCCCATGTACACAGCCAAACCAACAATGAATGTGTCCTGGTACAAATATGTATTTATTTCAAGTGTATCTGAAGGCTGGAAAAGGTAGATGAACCCTCTGGCATAACACAGTAACATAACAGTTATCACTAATACAACAGCACTGTTTTGTTGGAATTTATAGTAAATCTATCATTCAAATATTAACAGCGTAGCATGGAAAAAGTATGTGAACCCATCGGAAAATGAAACCGACAAAAGCTGATTGAAGTCCGGATTTGCAAACCACTGTTACAGCTGGTGGAACCAGATTGGAGATGTGGGTCAGAAGTACTTTGTATTAAAAATGAATAAACAAACACTCTCAGACATTATGGGTTTGCTCTTCACACACCATACTTTACAAAATAGTTGATGGTTTGAAAAATGGTCAAAAGTAAAGGCTTAGATATTTATCCAGCCAGTGTTAGAGACCCCGCATACAGCACATAGTCTTACCGCAGATACTCCAGGCATCTGAAACCCAGCTGTTAATGTGCTATAGGCCAGTAGGTACCTGTTAAAGTTGTCTGCGAGGATTCTGTCATCTGGCTCATTGGTGGACTTATACTCACAAAACGAGACAGTTGGGGAAAGATCTGGGTTAAAATACACAAACTGACTAAAGTATTATTTTGCAACAGAAAATGAACTGTGTGTCTCTTTTCAAAGTCCTGAGCTTTAACCACATCCCCACAACAATATGAACCCACATATTATTATATATAGTTGTAAAGTGTTTTAAAAGTTTAGCCAGTGGAACTGCATCTGAGACCCACAAACAACAAATGGAGGAAATAAGTTACAGCACATTGTGGGTCTTGACATTTTTATGAGATTTGTTGACAAAAACCTTTAAAGTGTCTGGTTAAGGATTAGCAAGGAATTGATTTGTAACATTGTATGTGTTCCTCTTGTGAGGAACTTGGTTGATGGGTTGCTCTCTACAAGAGGTTTTTGCCCCAGACATTTGAAGCACCGTTCAAACAAGTGACCACCAGAACTGCCACCCATCAGCAAAGTTCTCTGGGTCTTTGTGTTCAATAGGAAATGAATGGACGTGATATGTTGGTCGTTTTACTGAGCACATGTAAACAGAAAGCAGATGACTTGAAGGGAAGCATGAAGTGCACTGTTTTATAGAAGTACTGATTTGCAGAACAGAGCACTGAATGAGGATGATGAGCCTCTAACCCTCTTGTGTGTTCCCTCTGCATGTGTCTCTGTTCTGTCGTCACTGTCTCTCTCTGCTGTCAGGTGCTCCTCTTGCTCACCTTAGAACTAGGAGCACAGCCAGCTTGAATTGCCTCGAGCAGCAGATTCACTCCAGAGGTACAGTTCACAGTGTAGTCGCCCAGTCAGTCTCCATCACCTGCACACTCATTCAGTCACCCTGAACGGTTCTGCACGATGGCTTAGAGACCCCGCGGTGCTGCCAGAATACGTTTGATTTGTAGCACGATAGATCAAAAGCCTCAAATGTTTCCTGCCAGGAAATTACAATTAAATATAATTAGATCCATATCCAGAGAACTTTCTTTAGAGACAAGAAGAATAAGTAGTTTTGCAACACATGATATGGTCCTCTCTCGAGCCCCAGTCTCAACATTAAGAAGTCAGTCTGGGATTACGTGAAGAGACAGAACACAGTGAGACATACGGATTTCAAAAGGCCTGTGGCAGGTTCTCCAAGATGCTGGAAGCCACTCATCTTACCGGGGGAAGTAAACAGTGCCTTGCAAAACTATTCCTAGCCCTCGAAACGTTCCACATTTTGTCACCTTACAACCACAAATGAAAATGTATTTTATTGAGACCGACAGAAAGTGGTACATAATTGTGAAGGGAAAGAAAAAGGATAAATATTCAGCCCCCTTTACTCTGATACCCCCTAACTAAAATCCAGTGGAACCAATTGTCAAGTATCAGAATGACGTGCATTTTTGAGTTGGACCAAAGTGTTGCATTACTCCCAGTTTATACGTAAAACACACCAGCTTTAAAGGTGGGAGCCAGCTGCAACAGGCTTGGCTCCCATCTCATGCCCCCCGTAGTTGATGATGCTTCATGAGTGGAAAGGTGCTGGAGGTGTTACAGCAAGAAGCCCATCTGGTGCTTTTGGCTGCAGTGGAATCGTCGCCACTCCTGAATAATGACTTGTACATTCAGGAATAACTAGTGATGACTGCAGTATTTAGAATAAGTCTTCCCACTATCACTACAGTTACAGTGTGTCTTGTCTTTCCTCCTCCTCCAAAGTTTCTTTATGCTTTGCCAGAGCAGCATGACTAGCTTGTCATTGTTTTCCTCTGCATGGCCAGTGATTATGAATGCTTGTTTATACATTTTTGTGTGCCCAGTATTTTTCTTTTCACTGCTTTGGGAGTATAGACATATTTCAAAGAATTAAAAAAATGTAACTAAAGGATGATGCAGCACTGTGGAAAATACTGGTCACAGGGCTTAAACTGTCGCCTGTGTTTCTTCTGATGAATACACTAAAGCAGCGCTCTGCTAAGTTTTTATTTATAATTATATTAATTTAATCATTCACTGTATATTGGCATCTGGTGAAAGCTTAGAAATTGTGATATTGCCATGTGATGGCTGGAGCAACATGTTTTAAGTTTACAGTAATAAACCAAGTAATTTTTGATACGCAAATTTGACATTTACATTTGCCCTTTATGGTGTTGTTGACATAAATTGGGTGTTTACATGAAAACATTTAAATTTAAGCAATTAGCCAAATCAAAAAAATTAGAAGTATTATTATTATTATTATTATTATTATTATTATTATTATTATTATAGCTGTGATTTTTCATTCCTAAACATTTTTGCCTTTTTAAAGGGGCACTCTCACTGTGATGATGTCTGTAAATCTAGACGCCCATTAACAAACTGTTCCTCTGCAGAGGAGGAATGTAATGTCACTGAAAACACAGAATAATCCACCTAACAGCAACATTCACAAAAGTTTTTGTAATCTTCAAGCCTAAATTGAAAAAAATGTCATCAGGAGTTGTTCTCTTAGAACCTCGAGCCACAGAAAAAAACTGTGTACAACAGAAGTCACAGGTTAACTAGTTTTCCCTGTAACATTTTCCGTCAGTGCCCCTTTAAAGCAAAAAGGCACCAGAAAATGACCGTAGCTGTTTTTTGGGTCTCACAGCCCAAGAAAACCAAATACGTGACTAAAGTGAACGTGTACATCTGATGTTACTGTTGGATAATGTAACAGGCCGAGCATCGTCTCCCTGGTTCAGTCATCCTTTCTGTTTCCATCAGATGTCAAGCTGTCCAAGAGGAGGCAGCCGTTTGTACCATATGCTCTGTGCAACCACACAGGATGTACCATGTGGTTTGCCACTCTAACTACCACCCCCACAAGGTGAGTGTGCCCACGTACACGTGCGCTTTAAATCATGTGAAAGCAATGTGAAGGTGCACCGACTTGGGCCGATCATGAAGATAAGTGCATTTGTGAATTTGAAATGGTTTTCCACCATCCAGTGTCTAGGCTCAAGAAGAACTCTGAATGGCATAGTGAGTCTATGGAAAGTCAAGTTATGTTGGATATTAACAATTCAAAATGATAGAATTGGTTTGAGTATGTTGGGGGACAGACAAAAAAATTCACTTTGATCTCGGAGCAAAATTGTGCCATTATCACGTCGTAAGCACTTTTAAATATTGTTACGGTAATTATATGAAAACATGACGTGTTTTTTAGGTTTGCAAAAAGTCAAAACCAGTAACAAAAGTGAAAATGTAACACGTAAAAATTGTTATCCTGATATTTCAAGGAAAAGCTGTGGCATCATCCATCTGTCCTCAACCTCATGAGGCCAGTGATGGACAGTTTGTCTTTGAGTTCCCGGTTTCCGCCATGAAGTTGTGCAGAAAAAGTCAAATTCAATGCGGAGAAATGAAAAGCTTCCGATCTCAGATAAATGTGCCCTGGTAAAGCTGCCCACCTGTTTCACACAGGGTGGCGCTGTCACACAGCAGTAGTGCCGACTCCATCTCGGATGTTCACGGTCCAGGAGCTGATGACACTCACAACGTCAGCCAGTGGAGAGAGGTGCTGCCTGGGGAGGAGATTCCCTTTGAGTTTGAAGCCCGCGAGAAACTCCGCCACCGGTACTGCTCCGATTTACAGTTATTCAGGAAAAATTGTGCAGGATTTGTTAAACTCGGTCTACTGCAAATGATTGAGTGGCAAATGTATTTTCATTATTTTTAATTTTCTTTTCTTCCTCCTGTGCCCCTGTAGACACACTCATGAGCTGAAGCTGCACCAGTTGCTGGTTCGGGTTTGTGGATGGGAGCAAGTCAAGCCAGTGTCTGTGGACAAAGTGGGCGTCTTCTTTCGTTACGCAGCTCCGGACAGAAACAACTCTTCCAGCACTGTGAGCAGTGTCTAAAAGCTCGAAACCAAAATTCTTTTTGACAATGTGAAGGTTTTCAACAGGTTTTGATCTTTTTCCACGCATCCCTTCCACAGGTTGGCAGCCCAATTAGCAGAACCAACATCATCCACCCACATGTTTATGTAAGTCTTCAGTCATTGAGCAGTGGTTATGCTCCTTATACACCGACTAGCCACAATAAGTCATGGAAGACTATGAACAGTCTGCAGCTACACACACAGCAGAATGTGATACACTGTGTGCAGAGATGCTGGAAGTACACAGCATTAAGACTCTAGTAAAAACTATGATTATTAAATTTTTTTTAATACTCAAACATAATATACAGATTATGTACATTTTACTTATAAGTACAAAATTAAAAGCAAAACATTTACCGTGATTGATAAAAAAAATGAGGCTCAACAATCATTGTTGGTAATTGTGGATCTTATTTTAACCACTTTATATGGTGACACGCAGTTAACACACATCAGCATTTATTAGCTCATAATAGTTATATAGAAAAGCAGCAGGTGGTGTTAATGTTGTGGTTTATTAATGAATACCAGCAATACAAAATGAAAAAAAAACAGCTTTGCTATCCTTGGCTTTAATAAGGGAAATGCTTACTTAATTGATTGTTTCAGCAAAGTCTGTACGAGGAAGTGTTGGATTAATTAGTAATTTAAAGAAAGTTATGTGTTGTTGGAGAAGATGAGTTGGGGCAACAGAAACGTGATAATGACGTGGATCTCATACAGAGCCGACGTTACAGACCACACGGGGAACGTTTTAGCTTTCGATTAACAGCATGACACCGATAAATATGGCACATTAGAAATAATGGCCTATTTCTAATAATAGTAATGATGATTTGGAACGAAAGCAGCTGAAGTTAATGCTCCTTCTGAATTTGTTGTTTTGTGTGTGAATCGGTTTGGCCCCTCAGTTCTCGGCCCTGCCTCCAGTCAGAGTGGTCTTCTCCATCACAATGGAGGGCAGCGCCAGGAAGGTCATCACTGTCCGCTCTGCCCTCATGGTGAAAAACCGACTGGATGTTCCCATGGAGGTCCGACTGGACAGCCCCTCTGCTCCTGACAGTGAGACGCTGCTCTTATTTATTAAAGGAAATAACCTGTGGTGACAGTTATTGTGTTAATTGTAATTATTATTATTTATTTAGTGTATTTCAGCCTATTTAGTATAATGTCATTTTATTTGTTTATACTTAAACTTAACTTAAACTAAGTTAAGTTAAATACTTAAACTTAACATAAAATATGTTAAAAGAAATAACACTTAAACATGTCCTAATAAACGTATTTAGTTTTTAATGTTATTAAATCAATAATGTTTATTTTAATTACATTACATATTTTATTTCACTTGATTTTCTTAATTTGAATTTATATAAAATTTGATGTATTCAAATAAATCACCTGACAATAGTACTATTTATTTAATGTCTGTTGTTTGTTTATTTTTATCTAATCTATTTTATATAGTCTTTATTATATTTATATGTAATTACGGAATTTTTTGTATCATACTAATAGCGTTTCATCTCTTTCGATGTGTCTTTGTAACATGTCAGCTGTGCCTCTGTGTTGACAGAACCAGTGGTGTTGCCTCCTATCCTGCCTGGCCAGGCCTTGGCAGTCCCGCTCCACCTGACCTCGTGGAGGCTGCAGGCTCGGCCCAAAGGCCTTGGCTTGTTCTTCTGCAAGGTCCCCATCCACTGGACCAGCGTGGAGCGGCCTGGGGAGATCAGCAGCAGCAAGAGGGAGTGTCAGTCAGCAGACTTTGACGACAACCTCAAGCACAACTTCAGGTAAACAGCCACCCAGAGACTTTGTTCTTGGTTCTTGTCGTCACACTGGTACAATTCCCCTCATTTATCTGCATCCGGCAGGTTTTGTGTGGTCATCAAAAAGGAGAACTACCCAGAGCAGCAGCCAGCCAAGAGGGTTTCTGACAATGCAAATCAGATCTATCGCCAGCCAGGCCACACCATCTACCTGCTGCCCACGATGGTGCTGGCCAACCTGCTGCCCTGTGACTTCAACTACTACATCAAAGGAACGTCCATCAAAGGCTCCCTGAAGCCGGGAAAAGAGGCCATACTTCACCCCGCTGACACCTCCCAGAACATGGAACTAGGTCTGGGCTCGACACTGTTTGGAGTCAAATTCCTCAGCATCCTCCTTGTTCTCACCCCTCATGTTTATGATGTGCCCTTCAGGAATCTTGCTGGAGAACTTCCCCGTGTGCAAAGAGCTGCTGATTCCTCCTGGGACTCAGAACTACGTGGTGCGCATGAGGTTGTACGACACCAACAAGCGTCTGCTTTGCCTCACCATCCGCATCATCCTGCGAGCACAAGGAGCCCTGAAGATTCTGATTTCTGCCCCTTACTGGCTTGTCAACAAAACGGGTGATGTCATTTTATTGTTGGTACTGTCATCAAAGTAACATTTGTGCTGATGATTGTACATGGTAAAAAAAAGTCAACACCCTAATGCTGTTCTCCTCCCTCAGGCCTGCCTTTAATTTTCCGTCAGGATAATGGCAAAACCGATGCTGCGGGTCAGTTTGAGGAGCACGAGTTGGCTCGAAGCCTCAGTCCATTACTGTTCTGCTACACTGACAAGGAGCAGCCTGCTATGTAAGTGTGTTTGTGTGCGAGACCAAATCACTCTCTTTAGTTCTACGGACCAAACCTAATGTCTTAGCTTGTACACCTGGCAGTGTCCTACCACACAAACGTAATCTCACCTTACATTCCATGTTCCCCACATCTGTCTGCTCCCTAGGTGCACAATGCGGATTGGGAAAGGGATCCACCCTGACGGAGTTCCAGGCTGGTGTCAGGGCTTCTCCCTGGATGGAGGGAGGGGAGTCCGGGCAGTGAAGGTTATCCAGCACGGGAACAGGCCTGGCCTCATCTACAACATAGGCACGTTGGTACATTATCTATCTTAGGATCTGATGTAATGATGGGCAGTGTGTTGAATGAAGACTGGGGCTGATCCTGATCTGTCCTGTTACCACTGTATACACAGGATTCAGATCAGCGACAAGCGTTTTATTGAACTGGCGCTGGCTACTGTATATAATGTCACTAGAAGCATTATAATCCTCTATGGGGATGAATTTAAAGTCTGATAAATTGTAGTGGTCACTTAAAGAAAGCATTCACGATCTTCTGGGAGGATTTCCTGATGCAGCCAGGCCTGAACTTTTCTCACGATATTCTCCCTTTGTTGCATATTTAATGTAGAAAGCCTGCTGTATCCTGGCAGCTTCTACTAATAAACATTCCTGCACTGAATGCGAATCCTTTTTTTGTTCCGTGTCTCCTAAACACAGGCATCAGTGTGCGGAAAGGAAAAGGACGCTACAGGGACACGCACATCGTGACCTTTGCCCCACGCTACCTGTTGGACAACCGCTCCACTCACAAACTGGCCTTCGCTCAGAGAGAGTTTGCAAGAGGAAAGGTGAGGAATTCCGGTGGCTACAGCAGGTGTCAGGATGCATCGTCTGTATGCACATTGAGCTGACTGGTTAATAACTGTGTGTCCTAGGGCACAGCCAACCCAGAGGGCTACATCTCCACTCTGCCAGGATCCAGCGTTGTGTTCCACTGGCCCCGGAATGACTACGACCAGCTGCTGTGCGTGCGCCTCATGGACACGCCGAACTGCACCTGGTCTGGAGGCTTCGAGGTCAACAAACCAAAATCCTTCCACGTCAATATGAGGTGAGCTACATATGCCACAAAAGTCAAGCACAAGGCTCTTTCAGCATACATTTAAATTCATGAAATAATGTATTAGTTTTTGTTTTTTTTATTTTAATGTAGTCAACCCTCCTCCCTCTCTCGGCTCATTATATGCACCACATAAGCCATTTCATTAGTTTAACATTGTCCACGGTTAGTCATAATATGAGGGGCGGCTGTAGCCCAGTCGGTAAAGGCAGTCGTCCACGGACCACAGGGTCAGTGGTTTGATTCCCGGCCCCTCCTGGCTACGTGTCGAAGTGTCCTTGGGCAAGTTGCTCCTGGTGGGTCAGGTGAGCACCCTGCATGGCTGAACGGGTGAATGACAAGCAGCATTGTAAAGGATAAAAGCGCAGTCTTAGCCCCCATTTACCACATGTCCACTTTACTGTCCACCAAAGAATACTGTGATTATTGTTCCATGTCGTAGCAAAACCAGCTGGCACTGGCTTAAGGTGCAGAGAATTATTGGCCAGGTTTTAAGTGGATCTCGATTTGAACAGGGACACCCTGGGAAACTGTTTCTTCCTGCGGACAGAGATCACCCTAAAGGGAGCCACCTTCCAGATCTCCTTCACTGACACTGACCAGCTGCCTCCACCTTTCCGCATTGACAACATCTCTGAGGTAAGTTACTTGTCATCGGCTTCACTGACGAGTATCAAGACAAAACGAGACTCTATGCCTGAATCACTTACTGGTCTCTGCTCTGCTTTCAGAAACGCTGGGTCTGTGTAGTAGTGGATGTATTTAATTATTTGAATGAGGATAAAAACAGCCTCTTTTAATTCTTCAAGACAAGATTGTTTCTTTATCTGTTATACTCAGAAAGTTGAGAACAAAGAGTGTTTAAGTTCAAACCCCACCCACTTTGACATCCCCACACCTGTGATTGGCCAGTGGCCGTGACTGTGCATGTTTTGTTCCAGAAAGCTACAAAAGACGACAGATCGATTCAACTCTGATTCTGTATCCGAAGGAAAATTCAATACTCGATAAGAGAGCACAAACGGCAAATGTCCCTGTTTGAATCCCTCCAGGTGCCCATCCAGTTCTGGCAGCATGGTGTGGCTGACATGCGGCTGCACACGGAGGTGAAGCCAGGCTCCGTGCTGGACTACGCCTGCGATGAGCCCACACTGCCCCCCTACCTCACACTGATTGTGAAGGGAGCTGGATCCTCTGAGGTCACGGCCGACACAAACTTCTTCAGAGAATACAACAAGCTGTACTACGAAAACTTCATCTACATCGCAGCCACACACACTTTCTCACAGTATGGACCAGTGCAGTGACTCACTAATAGCAGCATCACTTTGTAGCAGTGAGGTTTCTCATACAGAAAGGTTGAAATGCTAAAGTTACGTTTCCTGTCTGCAGGAAACATGAGACGAGACCTGTGGGGAAGAAGCTTCTGGTGAGCTCTGCTGAACTCGTTCTCGATGTGGACACCAAGACTCAAAGGGTCATCCTGAAGAAAAAGGTACAAATCTTAGTTTTAAAGAACCCAAACGTGACAGACGTCCGTCTACGGTTGCTTTTATTCAAATCTCTGAACACTTTGTTGTGTCGTGGACACGTGCACCTTTCTAAACCGTGTCCACACAGTTTAGCTGGACACATCTCCAGAAAACTAAAGCAGACACACCTATTGGAGTGTTACTTAAAACCATTACACTACTCATTCCTGTCTTGTGCAGGAACCAGGAAAGCGCTCCCAACTGTGGAGGATGACGGGGACCGGCATGCTGTGTCACGAAGGTTCGTCTCCACCGCAGAGCAAGCCGGCCCAGCCACGTCCACTGGACTCGTCTTTGGTGCTGGACATCGCGGGACTCGCAGCTGTTAGTGACAACAGGTCTGTACAGCTGCAGCGTGTCCATAAACTCACCGCAATTCTCCCGGGAGGCTGCTACAGTTCATTGTGGACACTTGTGGACTATGAATTTAAAAGTAAGAAGCGTCTCTCTCTCTCTTTCTCTTTACTGCTGTCTGTCCCAGTTTTGAACCTTTGATGCTGAGGAGGCCCGACTCACGCCGCAGCACCACCCAGACTTGGTACTTCAGCTCTGGCATGCTAACCTGCGGACTCCCACGCCTGGTCGTACAGGTGGGTACGCTCAGCCACGTTGATGTGGATCAAATGTCGTCATTCTGGGTTTTCAGGAACCAAATGATGTGTTCTCATACTGTATCTTTCCTTAAGTCTCTCCACTAGATTTTCTGTAGTTTCATTTTAATTGTGTATTGTACCTCCATCACTCAGGTGAAGGGTGGGGAGGCAGGCCTGTATGATGGAGCTGAAGTGGTGCTGGGACCAGACTCGGGGCTGATGGATCCCGGCCCTGAGCAGCAGTTCATTAACCAGAAGATGAGACCAGGTTCTGGGGTGCTGTCGGTCCAGGTGCTTCCAGATGGACCCACGCGGGTCCTACAGGTGAGAACTCGTATATAAGTTTATCTTTCTCTCATTCTATTCAGCTTGTTCACACACTGAATCACATGCTCTTCTGTGCTCTGTCGTGACAAACCTTTTAGCTTCCGTGTTGTTCGTTACACTATTTGTCTATAGATCAGTGACTTTAACCAGAGGAGAATGATCCGGAACTCACCCAGCACAGAACAGGACAGGAGCAAGGAGGAAGTGAAGAAGAAGGAGCCTGAGCAGGAGCTGGAGGTACGAGTCAGTTTGTATTTCATTTTTCTGGCTAAAAAAAAGTTCTGCCTTAATTGATGTCATCTTAATTTCCTTTCCAGATTTTGTTGAACTTGGATGAAGGTCTGGGTGTGTCTCTGGTCAACAAGGTGCCTGAGGAGCTCGTGTTTGCTACACTGTCTGGTATCGACGTCCACTTCACTCGAACCGCTGCCAACGAGGTGCTGGAGCTCAGCATTCAGAACATCCAGGTGAGCATTCGCATAATTAAGATCCGTACGTCCAGAAGCAGCGGTAGCATTCCAAGTCCACGTGCAGGGCTCATGTGGCTGAAACTAAGGATCCCACCAGTTACTAAAGCACAGCTTCACATACTTGACAAGCATCAACAGCACTGTTGTAAATGCCGCTGTATAAATACTTGTCATGTCCTGGTGTCAGGTGGACAACCAGCTGCTGGGCACCACGCAGCCCGTGATGCTGTGCGTCACTCCCACGTCCAGTGACAGCAGTGGGAACGACAGCGGCCCGGCGCTGCAGGTCAACTCTGTCAAAGTTCCCAGCAACCTGATGTTCACACAACTCTACAAGGTGAGTGTGCGTGAGTCTGAAGCCATCCTTAGATTAGAACTTAGTTCCTGGTTTCTGGTGCCCATCAGAAACATGTGATACTAGAGTCATGTGACCAGGGCTGGATGGTCTATCACATTGATTCAGTTTATCTAAAACTGGATTTCTCTAAATCCCCAGATAGAGATGCTGTCACACCTTCTCTCTTCATGCACCTGCTTCATATTAGAAAAATAAAACCATATCTACATAGAAGCCGTTGCATTAGCCACCTGTTAGCAACAGCTATGGCATGACAGTCGTATCCATGGTGAAGATCTGCTCTGAACGCATTTAGGGACAGTGAAAAGTGTGGGTCACCTGTGTTTTGGAAGCCTTCAGAGGTGCAGTGCAGGAGCAAGTTAATGTAAAACATTATTAACATTAGCAACATTTTAAATGTATTGTACATACACTGCACGTTCAATATGCAACAGCTGCTCCAAATGTTACTGTTTACAATATGTAACAGGACAACAGCCTTTGTAATGATGTGTTTCTTTATCCATATTGCACATATGGCCTCAATGGCTGGGGAACAGTTTCTACAACTTCCTCATTAATTTGTGGGACTAATGATGTAGCCCTGATGTGTTCACAGCACCTTATGGTGACGGCCCGCCGCTTCACCGTCATCATCGAGGAGAAACTGCTGCTCAAGCTGCTCAGCGTCTTTGGATATGGGCAAACAGAAGCTGGTGGGTCATTAGCTGAATGGTGTCGTTAAAATCTGTGCGATGTTGTGGTGGCGTAACACTAAAACGTGTATTGGTAATGAACGCAGAACTGGAGAAGATTGATGAAAACATCCACGAGAAGCCCAACGAGGACGCGGGACCTCCCAAACGTTACTACTTTGAGAACCTGAAGATCAGCCTCCCTCAGGTCAAACTGAGCGTCTTCACCTCTCACAAGCTGCCCCCTGATCTCAAGGTAACGGAACACGATCATCATCATCCCCTTCTACTTTTCTTTCTTTTCTTTCCATGCAGAGCTCCGTAAATGCAGTGGCACATAGTTACATCACCGGGCTTTAAGGACAAATGCTGCCCACTGCTTAGACGGAAAGAACTTCTAAATTGGAGTCGGGTTATTTTTATCTCAAGGCCAACAATTTGGGAAATGTGCTGATTCTCTTTTTCTTTTTTTTTAATCTGTGTGTTCAGTGTATCACTGCAGTCATGGTTTTCTTAGCTTCAACACTGGAAGCAGGTACTGCAGGGTTTTAGGGGGAAGTTAAATTATATGATTCAAACACCAACAGTTGGTGCTGATGTCTTCTGATCAAGGCAGGCTTCTGTGTTTCCTGTAGAGAGAACATAAGGACTGTATCACAGCCAGAGACGCTGCACAGAAAGGAAACAGTCCCAGCCAAGTCATTTGTGGGTGCTGATATTGTCCTGGTGATTAAGATGTGGTTGTGAAAGCCTGCTGCACTGAGAAACACATAATGGAGATGAGTGCAACAGTCTGCTCTACTGCTCATTATGAAAGAGAAGATTTGAAATATGAAAATTAAAAACTTGACATTGGCTCACTCTGCTGTTGGACTAGTTTGGAGGATTTATTAGCATTGAAAATGTCTGCAGTGACCAACAGCCGGTCAAACCCGTCAGGTGTCACTTATTTACAAAGAAGTCTCACATGACATCATGCTGCTGCTTCTTCTCCGTTTTCTTTACGTGGATGTTTTATTCTGCCGCTGCAGGCTCTGAAAGGCACCTTGGGTTTTCCCCTGGTTCGGTTCGAGGACGCGGTCATCAACATGTACCCATTCACCAGAGTCCACCCCTACGAGACTCAGGAGATCATCATCAGTGACATCCTGAAGCACTTCAGAGAGGTAAGAGGGACACGTTGCATTGATGGGTACAGTCTGCATCATATCCATATCATATAAGATTCCATAACATACCAACAGTAACATCATCGCTAAGAAAAAAAACACCACTGCACATGATGACGTGTTTCTTACTCCTCCTATAATCAATGTAGTTTTTAAAAAAACCAAAGGTTCAGTTTGACCGTTTTGGAGAAAACCCACTTAACTCCTCAAACGGCATTTTAATTCATGAGTTCTCTTGCAATATATTTTTTTTCAATTTCCCTGTTCTACAATGTATTAAAACAATTCTCAGGTTATGGAAAACACTGCAAATACAAGAAAAAGGAGAAATGATCTGACACAATAGATGGTTGGTTTTTTTTTAAGGAGGATTATGGCCCCTGCTTCATGCCTCATGTGGAAGAGGATGGAGTGGTGGATATTACTGTAAATAAATCGCAACGCCTGAAAGCGCCACGTCTTCAATTATAGTTTTGCAAAGGAAATATCATGAGCTGCTTCACGACTGGCCACTTTGTGTCCGATCTTTACTGTGTGGTGGTTTCCTGTCTGCAGGAGCTGATCAGCCAGGCCGCGCAGATCCTGGGTTCTGTGGACTTTCTGGGAAACCCCATGGGCCTCCTCAATGACGTCACCGAGGGCATGTCTGAGCTCATCAAGTACGGCAACGTGGGTGGTCTCATACGCAACGTGACCCACGGTGTGTCCAACTCCGCCGCCAAGGTAAGTTTCTGCTTAGCTGCGTTCGGCTTCTGTTTTGCTTCTTATTTATTCGTTTTGTTCAGCAAGAGCTTCCTGGTCTCTGTGTCAGTTTGCAGGCACTCTGTCAGACGGGCTGGGAAAGACCATGGACAACCGGCACCAGAGTGAGCGCGAGTACATCCGATACCACGGGGCCACCAGTGGAGAGCACCTGGTGGCAGGGATCCATGGACTGGCTCACGGTACAACCTGGGAACATTTGGGTGTCTGATTACAGGTTTTACAGACGTATCAGTGTATGAGAATCTGCAACTTTGCGTCTCCTCACATAAATCTTCTCCCCGTCTGCCAGGTATCATCGGTGGCATGACGAGCATCATCACCTCCACGGTGGAGGGGGTGAAAACGGAGGGCGGGGTCAGCGGCTTCTTCTCGGGTCTGGGTAAAGGTCTGGTCGGCACCGTGACCAAGCCAGTGGCTGGAGCTCTGGACTTTGCCTCAGAGACGGCGCAGACGGTCCGCGATATGGCGAGTCTTAGTAACCACAGGTGGGCGGAGTCTAATACTAAATAGCTAAATGACGGGGGGACACAAAAAGTGTCTCTCCCCCTAAAAATACAAAGACTTTTCCTGCTCTAAAATTAAGTCAAAATTGAGGTTAGAATTAAATCTTAGCAGTAAAGTTGGTTTTACTCTGGAGTAATTTTTTTCACTAACCTTCAATGACTAATTTGAGCGCTTAAACATAACTACACAGATTTTTCCTCCAGTGTGAAAAAACATTCGCAAACAGGAAAGCGTATTAGGAAACCGGTTTTCCCCAGGTGGATTTCTCCTGGAGAAAGCTGATTTCTCTGCTGTTGTTTGTAATCAGCTTTCTGCAACATTGCATGTGCATAAGAAAAAGATGAAGACCAGAAAAGAAATTCAGGAAGCAGTGTTTTCTGTTACTACATAATCTGACGTAAACGTAGATTTCCACTAGGCAGGTTTCTTAGCCGGGTGCTAACGTTCGCTGACTGGCAGAGAAAGCTGATTTCTCGGAGTAACCTGGTCACTTCAGTGCTGTCAAAGATTTGGGATTTTGCGTGGCCGCTACAGGACAACTTGCTCTTTCGTAAAACGAGGAGCTTGGCGAGAAAACAAAAGGGCACAGCACAGTTTTTGTGAAGCAGCGACCGAAGCTGAGGATCAACAGGTTGACTATTTTTTTAAAGCAAGTCTACAATAGTTTCATTATTTGATAGAACGTCTGTCAGGAGCTCGTATCACCACTGAGAAAGGTTTCACTTGCTGTAGCCGTCCCTCTAGTTAAACATTGACATCCTCATATATTCAGTGTGAAACAAGTGTGTATTTTTGTTAAAAAGGTTTCTTTCCCCAGTATGTATTTCTCAGAGCAGGGTGTCAGAGTATCTTTGTAGCAGTGCTTTCAAAAGGTGCTGGAACTTAATGTATTAGTGCTTTCACAGAAAGTGTGTGTGTGTGTGTGTGTGAAGAGTTTGTGTTCTTGCTGTGTTGTTCAGGCTCAGCGTGCAGCGGGTCAGGAAGCCTCGCTGCTGTAAGGGTCCTCAGGGTCTGCTGCCTCGATACTCAGCCGTCCAGGCTGACGGCCAGGAGCAGCTCTTCCACCTCACCGACAACATCCACTCTGAGTTGTGAGTGTCTGTCAGTTCATCTTGTGTCTAACACCCCGATTACCTGCACTTCCATCACACTGAGGTGTTTACTGTCTGTTTCCCAACGCCAGCTTCATTGCTGTGGAGCCAATCGACAGCTACTGCGTCCTCATCTCCTCCAAAGTGGTCTACTTCCTGAAGCCGGGCGACTATGTCGACCGCGAGGCCATCTTCCTGGAGGTCAAGTACGACGACCTCTACCACTGTCTGGTCTCCAAGGACCACGGGAAGGTGTATGTGCAGCTTACCAAGAAGGCTGAAAGCACCAGCAGTGGCGTGGCCATTCCAGGCCCCTCCCACCAGAAACCCATGGTAAGATGTTGTGTCCTTAATCTAACACCTCTCCGTAAAAGCTTGTGCACTGACGCACACTATAGTTTCTGAAAGTTCAACAGAGTGATACCTCTTCACTTTAGAGGATCTTTTCATGTCAAATTTTTGTTTGTATGAGTAATTGTATTAAGCTTATTATTGTAAACTTAATATTTTTCAAGCAGGAGCTCAAATTTTTAGATCAAGTGGCTCCTGAAAAGGTCTATCGGAACAAGCGGGATACAGATTTAAGTTTTTAATTAAATTATGGGGTCAGACTCTGTATCACTAATTACAGGAGGAGCAGGGCACATCGAAGAGAGCGAGGACAAAACCGCTAAATGTTACAAATTAAACGTATTTGCTGGCAGTTGCTTTCTACAACAGAAATAAAAAAACTGTCTCAGCCGATCGTCCCTGTGGAGAGAGACGCTTTTCTTTGTCATTCGTTCAATGCGTCCACCTTAAACAGCTGACTGCTTAGGTTTCCATCAAATGTTGTTTAGTGATTTGACCATCGCACTAACTTCCCATTAAATTGTGCAGGAGGCAGAAATCTCAGTTAAACCTTGACATAATCAACTTTGCACAAACCGTTTGTTCGGATCCGTTTCTGACCTAACGTTAGAATCCGACCACAGTGTTTGTGACGGTGAGCGTGTGAATGAACAGTTGTGTGAATAGCAGCAACAACTCCCAGCTTTGTGACACAAAGGAAGGATTAGAAAACCGTGGCCCTGCTGTAACCTTGCTACTGGCAGCGTTGGCGTGTGCTCTTTCACAACCTGGACGCCGTGCGGCGATGATCAGAGAGCAGACTCTCAGGATCAGGCCTGTCAGGGCCTGCGGGGCTCGTGAAGTCCCTTTTACATGCTAATGAAGCTCTGATCCCAGCCTTAGTTCTGCACTCTGTTAATCGTGTTACGATCCTGTGCACAGGTCCATGTGAAGACTGAGAGTCTCGCCGTCAAAATCTCTCAAGAAATCAACTACGCCAAGAGTCTGTACTACGAGCAGCAGCTGATGCTGCCTGCCAGCGAGAACGAAGACTGCTTGCTGCTCGAGTCCTGACCACGTGTCTGAAGGACGATGTACTTCTCTAAACCCGGAGAAGGTGAAAGTTTAATTTTTTTTTTTATTTATATTTTTTTGTAGGCCTCAGTTTTATACAACGTTTGAGAAGCTGCAGTAAAGGGAATAGTCAACACCTGTGCACCTGTTTGACAAAGCACATACATAGAGAGGATTAACATCTGCAAGGCAGTGTTACTCTGACTATATGTAGAAACACTGGTTCTCGGAGTTTCTGATGATGGTGGCAGGACTTCTGTATGTTTGTGAATAGACAGAGATATAAATAGAGCTACATATTAAACTGTACATACTGTATTAATTATGAAGTTATAGACAACAGAAGCAGACATAATGTGAAATGTAACAAACTGCCTTTACAACTTTATTTTGTGTATAAGAGAATATAATTGTGGGGGGACCTGCAGCCCCCCCACCCCCTCCGCCTCACACCAGCTGGAGCTGCCTGTCAGATCTCTGGCTTTTCCAATCACACGTGTGTCCATGTTTGATGTAACGCTTTTATTTGTGAGCAGTTCTTAATGAGGCCAGTGCTCTTTGTAACCAGACTGTGGGGACGTCCCTTTAACCAGGCTTCAATCTGCGCTCAATGCAAGAACTACTTATTGCAGAGCTTTGCTTTGAGATCTTGTTGTGCTGAGCTGTGTGAGGAGAGGAGGGTTGGAGGATCAGGACAGGCCTCAGTGTGTGATTCTGGGAAATGTTGTTCACTTTGACACTACTTTAAATAAAGAACCACGACTGCAGCACTCACTGTGTGGAGCCAGTTATTTCCCAACTTTAAACACATTCACAGGATTTGCTCTCAGCTCTCGCTACTTTGAATTTGTGAATGGGCAGCGGTCATAATGACAAATCACCTGAGATTGTATTATATCGGTAAGATTATCTTGACAATGACTAAAAGATTTAGACAGTGTACTTCTGGGAAATAGAGTCCTTGTTAAAATGAGGCAAACACCATTGAGATGCCTCATTCTGCTGTATATTTATCTGAGGCCATGTTATGTCCAACTCAGCTGCAAACAGCCACATGAATTCTACTGTAGCTCCCAATGAAAAAAGGCTAAACGTTAGTTTTAACAAAGTGATTCTATTTTTATTCTTAACTTCCATTTATGAAGTAAAAAAAAAAAGGTAATCAAATAATGGCAAGTCACTACTTTCCGTAACAAAACAGGTCATTTTTCCTTCTGGTTTCTAAATAGCAGTCAGACACTATCGTTAGCTGCTGAGCAGACTAATTAGTGCGAACATGGATGCGAGGATGCAGCAGGTTTTTAAGTTGGGCCTAATATTTGACTCAATCATAAAACAGTCCCTGCAGGAATTTGCAGTGTTGCGATTGACTCTTGCAATCAACCAATCCACTATGAATTCAGCGCCATATTGCTATTAACATTCATAACAAATATTGTTGTTTTTTTTTTAGAAAAGGTGTTGGGAAAATAGACCTTTTACGTCATGACAATAAGAAAAAGGTCTGCAAAATCCTAAAGGGACTGAGAAGACAACAATGTTACTGGCGACATTTAGTTTAAAGCTCGACACTATTTTGATATAATAATTAGCTTTTTGTGCAAACAGAAAGTTTCAGCTTTGTCAAAAAGGATGATCAAACATTTTAGTGAAGAAAATGTAACAAGTCCGAATGAGTGTAAGATCTAGCTGTACTTGTTGGTCTATAGCTGAACCACCTGGGGACCACGTTCATTTCTCACTATGATACAGAAAAAGAAATCCATCAGAAACAATGCTCACAGTGTGGCGTCATGTGGTGCAGCATCAGGATCTCTGTGTGTCTGATGCCGTCAGTGTCTGTCCCCTGTCCCAGGGTTAAAGTCGTGCAGCACCTTTAATGCTCCATCAGCTGCTCCAAACAGCCAAATGGAGGTTTAGCCACTGCGAGGGGGGGGGCAGGGTGACACTGAAGAGCAGGTTCCTCAGGTAGATGTGGGTGGTGTTGTGTGGGAGGGAGGAGCCAGCGCCTCGGTCACGTCAGCTCGCGGGTGAAGCTCAGCAGCAACATGGAGGTTAATGCGAGGGAGCAGCGGCTGGCTGATGCCTCAACTACTGCACACAAACAAGACAGAGCACAGACTAAAGTCAGAACCACACGACACCATTTTATGTTAGACGTTTTATGCATGTCGTTTTCAAAACTGTTTTAAATACCATGATACTCAAATTCATGATCTTTACTTCTTTTGTGTTCTGGCTTATCCCGTAAGCTCAGGGTCACAGAGGATCATTGGTCTGCATGTGAATTTGGCACATTGTCATGGCAGATGCTCTTCCTGACCCAACCCTCCCCAATGTTACCAGATTGGGATGCGGTTCAGTGTCTTGTCCAGAGACACTTCGCCTCTGACCCTATGGTCGGCAGGCGGCCACTCTACCTACTGAGCCCCATCAGTTCGTGATAATGATCATTGGTTTTTAAAGAAAAAAAGTATGATACATTTTATTTATAAGCCCCTTTGTAAACACCCAAGGACAAAATAAAAGAAGATAAAGACAAAGCAATACACAGAATTTATGCTGAGCAAAGCAGGATTAACAACCAGAAAGATGTGCAAAGGTTTCTAAACCTTATTGGCTGTAGAGAATTAAATTTGTAATGTTGAATCTTCATCAGTGGTTGTGATTTGCAAGTGGACAGGGATGTATACACACAATACACTATTGTGTTAAAGGTAGGGCTGAGTGATTTATCCAATTAATTCAATTTGTTTTTTTGAACAATGTCCTTAATTGAAAAATGTGTGTTTTGGAACATGAGTCCAGCTGCTCCTATTCTTTACAATGCGGGAAAAAATGGCAGCCTTTGATTTCCACATATGGACGTAGGTACCAGTGACCAAAAGGTTCAAATCTTAAAAACAAGGAGGATCAGGTTTTTGGCCCAGCCACAATTCAAGAGCATTAATTAGTTGTACCAGAAAAGGTATTAATGCCACATAAGTATAATAATCCCACATTAGTATAAAGACCAAAAACAATGTCCAATTTGATTTCTTACACAATTTTGTCACCATTGCATATTTATTATTTATATATTGAATAATGAACACTTTCAAAAATCACATACAAGTGCTGTACAAAGGGTTTGTTGTTTTTAAAGGGATAATTGTTTTTCCATGAATAGTATTGTCAACATTTCCCATTCAGACACTTAAACCAACCCTGAATCTTTTCCACTCAAGTGTTGTTAGTTGTCAGCCTGCAGCCTTCAGGAAGTGCTCAAGCAGCGAGTCAGAGGAGACCGGACTCCTTCAGTCAGCGCCTTTTGTTTCACTGATGCTTTATCACACAAACGGATGTTAAAAAAAAAAACGAACTTACCAATAACATGTTTCTTCAGTCTTGGGTTTTCTGCGGAAGCACACGAGACATTTGTCATGATCACACAGCACAAATAACTCATTATAGAGGACAAACTTTAATTTGGCTGACGATTAGAACTCCCCTCGTCCCCACCGCCCACACTAACACTTACCAAACACAATGAGCCGGGTGTGGGTGTCTGTGGACCCCAGTGGATTCTGGGCCGTGCAGCGGAACATGGAGCCGTTCAGCTCGGCGGGAACTCTCTCCAGTATGAGCTCCCTGCCATCGTGCCGCTCTGTGCCATCCAGCAGAAGTCCACCGACCCTGGTCCAGGTAAACATTGGCTCAGGGAAGACCTCTGTCTGTTGACAAACACACAGATAACGGGGTCACGACAAAAACTGAACACTGATCTTTGGGTTATTTACATAACCCCGGTTTTCCGAGTAGCATAAACGAGTGTCTCACATTGGGAACAGCTTCATCGTGACCTCATCAGAAGCTCCGATTGCAGTCTGCCAGCCAGCATTGGCTGGAACTAAGCATGTCTGTGTCAAAGAGGGACAAGCTCTCCACTTATAAAAGGGATGTCACTGCACAGACAAGTCATTTAAAGAAGCCCACCAGGGGGTGCTTTCCCACATTCCCACCAACATGGCAGTCAGAAACAGCTGTCAAATACACCTTAATGGAGGAAAAGCCTTCCCTTCAAACGACATGTCCTTGTAGGAATGTCAGTCACTGCCACGGAGCACTGGGCCGGAGAAATCAGAGCCACTAGGGAATAAACACAGAAGGACATGAGGCCACTGGTGAGCCAGTGCATCCAGGTCATGAAGGGAGAAAAACAGGGGACACTGAGAATTGTCCCTCGTGGCAAAAAGGTCTACTGACGGCTGGCCCTGGCACTCCCACACCAAGCTCACCACAAGGCTGCGGGCACTGGGGACCACCATTTCAACAAGGCCCATCAGCTCTGGCGCTGCCTGCGTAGACGCCATCACCTGGTTGCCGGACAAATTCGTCTGACAAGCCAGTTGGTGACCGAGCTCCTCGAAGGGGCTAAAGTGTGAGCACACGATGACTCGAGATGACACACGGACAGGTTGCACCTGTGTTTTCTCATCTGCTTCAGTGAGAACATTAGCAGTAGCCACGGCCACTAGCAGGGCCAGTACTGTGCCGTACTGCTAAAGCTAACCTGGTCAACTGGGAGGGTTCCACAATACAACAAGTGAGTATTGCTACTCTGATACGTTATAACGTTGGAGGGTAGCTAACGTTAGCTCGGGGAACATTTGGTGTTACCACTTGGTTAGAGCACCTGTGAAAAGTATTGCTACTTTCCATAGTCCGAGGCTGGAACTGCTGTTTGTTGAGTATAAGCAGATCTCAGAGAGACACTTGGCTTAAGAGATAAGTATAATGGAGATTCTGCTCGTAGCAAGAAGAGGTTTTGTTTTATAAAGGGAGACCTTGTCCCTGTTTGACACTGACATGGCAGAGTGCAATAGAAGCTTCTGATGAGGCCATGCTGAAGCTTTTCCCAACGTGGGACACGAAGAAGAACTCTGTGTACAGCTGTTGTTCAGGGAGCAACATCTGCAGAATATATCAGAAGCCCTCCTACTAAAATGGTGGCACATGGCACTTAATTTGTTTCCACTACATTGTTTTTAGCTTCAATTAAATTTCAGCTTGTTGAATGATTTTTTTTTTTTAATTCTTGGCATTCATTTTTAATTGATGGAGCACAGTGTGTAACATTGTAGCAGTTTAATATTGACTCCATTTTCCCCCTCATTCTTTCTTTTGCAGCAGATTTCAGAAACACTGAATTTTCTGCCTGATTTTTTCCCCCTTAGGCTTCTGTTAAGATGATTTGGCTTTTTTAAATTCACTTGAGACAACCACCAACTCTGACTCGTCTTATCCCAGTCAGTTTGCAAATACTTAGGCTTTGATATCCAGTCAAAATTATAATTCTACAACAACAGCAAAACCTGCACCAACTAAAAAAATCCACTGATCAAATGAAAAGCTTAGCCACAATCTTTAAAAGTACTGTTACCGTTTACATTTTGTCCAAATCTGCACCATGGCTCACGCTAAAGTAGTTGCCAGCAGCTGCTGTTAGTGCTACGAAGACGACGACCACCTGCCATCTTTTGATATTTCATTACATTTATGTTTTTTGTTGAGTAACACTGATATCACTGGGGAAAGATGTGTGTTAGGACCCAGGAAATTCAGCATTCAGTGAAGTCCGTGGAGTTTTTCAGACGCAGGTTAACCTGCTGAGTCAAAAGATGTTTTTACTTGTACATTAATGTCGGACGTCAGATTTACGGTTTTGCACATTTCTGAAAATGTCCATGTAATTAGAGTCCAGCAGGCTGTCCAACAAGTTTCAAAACATTAAACAGAACTTGAACTGCAAAAATGAGAATTTGTCACCAAAATTAAATTTACCTATAAATCATTGTGAAAATTAACAGATTTAAATAGAAAAATAATTTGCATCAGAACGAGTTTTGGAACATTTCCAAATGATGATGATAATGTGAATCCACTTGACGTCAGTTTGGGCAAACACCTTGCACCTTTGACTTAGATTTTTGCTTGCCTTGTACCTCACTTGTAAGTCGCTTTGGATAAAAGCGTCTGCTAAATGACTAAATGTAAATGTAAATGCTCCTTCTTATTCAGAAGCTTTGCTTCAGCCTGTTGTTCCTCATGGCCAAAGGAAAAAGGAAAGAAACTCTCTGCAAACAGCGTGTAACATCTGCTAATCTTCGAATATGAATATGTCCCTCTCAAGGTGAATGAAAAACACTAGAGCACTGAAGAGTGAGCTCTAACAGTGCTAGTCGGGAACTAACAGGAAGTCATCCACACAAACTACACTCTGATTTATAAGGTTACTGTGCACACAAATCCTAGAATTTTAACATCTTATGCTTGATGAGAATATGCAAACACCACTGCACTGAGCATATTTATTATAATGCCATAACACAACATTTTAACAGAACTTTAACATTGTCCCTGCTTGGAACAGCTTCACTGTATCCGTTGACAAAATGTAACTCAAGTCTCTGGAAGCTGATTTTCAAAGTGGAGAAAAAAAAAGTGAAACCAATCGCTGCCTGGAAGGAACAAACTCAATCCCAAAAAAAAAAAAAAAAAAGTGATCAGGGTTGTGCCTATTATATTCCGTCCTCGTGTCTGAAAACCGGGATCAAAAATGTGACCAAAGGGCAGGAGACACTGTAGTATCAAAGAGCCACTGCGTTGGAAACTCACTGCATAAGGTCCCAACTGGAAGCCCTGGACCGTGATCCGCACCGTCTCTCCAACCATGGCCTTACTGGGGCTTGTGGACAGCTTGGGTCCTCTGGGAGCAGCTGTTAGGAAAGTAAAACAGCACACAATGCTGCTGTTGTACTGCAGCACAACTTTCAGCTGTCTGAATAATAAGAGTCACAACGGAATCACAACAGCACATGTGGCTGCTGCTCAGGAAACACTCAGTACGTGTCCACCTCATTTCAATGTAACCAGTCGTAGTGAAGTAGTACAAACTGTGCTGAAGGCTCAGTATGACCCACTTAACGCTGACTGTTCTCAGTTCAGTTTGAATTAAGGAATTGGAACTGTCTGTCCCCCATAATTCATTGTAGCCCTGAATTTGTCCTCCAAAAAGAGGGTTTGTGTCAAATCTCCAGGATTCCTGACACATGACCTATGGCATCAGCGGTGTTAGGAGGACTAGGGGTGGAACATTTCGAAAAGGTCAGAGTTCATGTTTTGGTATGTTTGTGGTAAAGCAGGAGGGAAGCACTGCCATTTTTCAGCATCTCTAATGTTTCATATAAGTGGCCGACAGGTTTCACAGCTGTTCCCTTCAAATTCTGTATATTTTTGTAATATTTTTTTAAATAAACTAATAACTACCTATACATCATTACTGGTTAATCACCTGTCAACAAATAAAGTGGTAAAAATCAGCTCCACCTTTGCCAACAGTGATCTGTGGTACTTATTTCTTACTGTACATGTTTTGATATGTATATATTCTTTACAATACATTGTTTTCTAAGTGGAGTACTTTTACTTTAATACCTTAAAAAAGGTGGATAACCTGTTTACTTTTATTTGAGTGAAATATTTGAGGTGGTACTTAGTGGTGCTACACTCAGCCCAGTGTGTCTCTTGACAGCACAAAGAGAAGAGATTTAAGTATGAAAGGACAACTTCTTCTTCTCTGCAGCATTTAAACAGTTTCTCTATTCAGATTCACTTTTAATCTATACCAAAATTATTAGGGTGTTTACAGCCAAAGATATGCAGACATTTGCTGCGGTGGAGGTGGTGGGATTTCACCATATGGTTACGGGGTGATACACTGTGTACAAAGGTGGTAGAAGTACACAAACTCAATACTCAATCAAAAGGGCAAGATGTCTTTGTAAAAAGTTCATCATCAAACAGAGTGGACTGAGACATGTCCTCCAAACCGTGACAAACTGTGCCACCCCTAATGTCGACTCCTAGGAGTGTGTCTAACTACAGTTTTCACAGTACATTACAGCATTTTTATTGTTGTTATAGCCTGATGATTGAGTGAGGTTTGTGCGCATGACTCACCCAGTGTGACCTCGGCCTGCATGGGCATGGACAAAGCTGGGTGTTTGACCTCACAGCTGAACAGGGCCTCGTTGTCCAGCTGGGGGTTGAGGCTCCAGGTTAGCATGGCTCTCACCTCCGTGGTGCCATCACGTGTTGGCTGCTGCTGGTGCTGGAAGTAGTAGAGCGGGTCGCTGCTCTGGACCCAGCGGGGAAATTCTCTGCTCACCACTGTCTCTGGGATCACCTCTGTGGTTGGCTTGGGGTCGAACTCTGACATTGGCTCTTGGCCCCGCTCCGGGCCTTTGGGGCCATCTTGGCCAAGCCGGGCCAGCTTCCCCTCTTTCTCCAGCAGGGAAAAGGACTTCTTGAGTTTTGTGTCGTCAAGGTCTCGACCGGTGAGAACCTGGGAACCCCAGAGTCCCCCTTGGCTCCTGCGCTGGCTGTGTTTTTGACCTGGGCCCTTGCTCTCGCCTCCTGCTGAGGCGAAGGCTTGGGGAGTTGGCACTACATCAATAAGCTCACCATCCCGCTTGAAGTAGACCTGAAAGACAGGGACAAAGGTAGATGGGGAAAACCCTGTGTCCCTACTGAGAGATGTGTTCAATGGTTCTCTACTGCCAAGACGGAACCAATATTAATTCAGATCATCTGACTACCAGACATGTGTCTTGACAATGGCTATTTGATCAGGCATAAAGAAAATGAAAATGCAAAGAAAAACGAAAACAGCTGTATAAGATCGACAGCTGGAACTTTAAAGAAGCAAACAGAGGAGAAAACAGCACAAAAGGTTGCGTAAAAATTCACGACCAGCTGCTGACACTTCGTCCCAACTGATGCTTAACAATGCTAATGCAATTAATTTATGTACTTAAGTAAACTTAGGCAAAACAAAACAGAATATTATCCCATGCTAGGTTACCACCGGGTCTGTGACAACCGTGATATAGAATGTAGTTAATATCACAATATAGTTGCGTGGTGACATGTTTGCAGATGTAACATGGGTAACTCACATGTTTCTGCAAACAGAACAAACAAGGATGAGCTTGCATGTTGGAAGGCACTGAGGAAGAGTTTCCAGAAATAAAGGAGCTTCCTGTGTCTTCCACCATCTGTGATTTTCCAGTTTTATTAGAATCCCCTAACAACAAAGGTGGAGACCTGAATGAAATTTGTTCCAGCACCTCAAGCACAAACAGCACCAACATGAGAAGATTACAGCACGTGTTAGAGCAACAACAGTAAACTCCCCACGTTCAGAAGGGCTTTGTTTGCCAGTGGTTGTCTCTACAATGAAAGAACAAAACGCTGAGCACTGACTCAAGACAGGATGCGGATCCAAATTGTTAACAAGGATTCAGGATAATGAAGAAAAAGAACCTACACTAGACACGACATGCTGCGAAGGAATGATTTCATTTTTACAGTTTTCGTGTGACATCACTACCTTACAGGACCCCTGCCCGAGGGCAAAAGAAGGCTTTTTGTCCACTGGCCTTGACAATTTTTTCCTACTTTCCAGGTCACTTTAGTTCCAGGTACAGACCGTGCCAGTGCAGGCAGTACCATACAATCCGTTTACAGCTGCCAGCAAAGCAGATGTATGAGGCCTATATGTAACAGGTGCACTGAATCTCTTCTGTCCCTCTTTTCCACAGTATCGCAGGCTGTTATTGGTGGTTCAATGAAGCTGTAGGAATGGTTCTATTTACGTTATAAGATGTGTTAACATGACCAAAAAAAAAAAAAAATCACTTTTTTGCAACAACAGGCCGAGAAACTAATGCTCATGGATCCATTCACAATAAAAACACATATAGCTGTCTGTACTGTAACCTTCCATCCTGGCAGTGGTGTGAGGGGTGGGATTCGCCTATGTAGCCATCGCTAATGTAGTGTTGGGTCATGTTCATGATGTCTTTGTTTTGATATTGTTTTTATTTTAATTGATATGTGATCTGTATACATTTTCCTTAGAGCAGTTCTGTTTTTTGACCTGCAGGGCTCCCTGATTTATGATTTGCACCTAGCACAACAGATATTCTGTATGTGTGTGTAAATATATTTACACACATTTCTTTTCCTACACATACACACACACACACACACACACACATACACGCGTGTGTGTGTGTGTAAATGTGATTTGATATGTTTTGTTCTCTCTAAAGCTCCAATGAAGACAAACTAGTGCCAAAAGTCAATCATGGAATGAAGTCTGTGCTGCAGGAGTTTTTTTTCCTGCTTGCTGCTTAAAATTACTGGGACATCTTGTGCAGCTGAGCAAACCTCCTGCATTTTTGAGTGTTAACTACTCAATTTGCTACAACACTTTCCTGTTCTTGTCATTTTACGAATCATCTATAACATTATCCAAACACAGAAACACATAGTACACGTTAAAAACAACCTGTTGTACATACTGCTGCTTCTCTGTGGGGGCGGCTTACAGCTGGATGCTGCTGTGATTATCTTGTTTATTTCTCCGACCACATGGTCACGTGACTACAGAGCTATAGCTGTCTTCATTGTTATTTACCACGGGTACCATAAAACCGCCATTATGCAGAGGGAACCTCGGCAACAGTTAGTCAGCCCACTTCATAGATTACCATGAAAGTGTCTTTCTTTCATGATTATGATCACGCGTTACACTCTCTCCGTTTTGCTTTCTCATTGCAGGACACATGACACACACTTTATTGGATTTCATCGCATATGCAGCTGTCTTCTAATCCACTGCTATTACTTTGCAGCACAGTTTCCAAATAGGGCACAAAGGGTACAGATCAAAGCTGTAAATAGCTTTTTTCATTCCCAACTTTCAAGCTGCCGCAGGAAGCATCAAGCAAAGGAATTGTTGTTTTTTTTTTTTTCCTGTGGCCACTACACGCTTGCCCACACTTTCATCCTGCAGTAAATATACCGACATCTTCTTTTACTGTATTAGGATTACTAAAAGGGTTCAGAGAAGTTTTCCATCATCAGAGAGATGGATGTTTCATGAAGTGTTTCATTGTTGCACACAAAGCACTGACGCAAATTTGAGTGTGGAGGCTGAATCCTTCAAGAGAGACAAAGAGTAAAAAGGCTCCATCTCACCATGGGAGCTGGCTTTGCTCCTGTAACAATGCAAATCAGAGAGAAGTTCTGGGCTTCATAGCGGCTGAAAGGAGCTGGACTGTTGGCTGCCACCACAGAGATAGACTTGGGAGGTACTGCGGAGAAAACAAAAAGACGACTATGGCACTCGAACAATCAAAGTACCACTAACAACACTGAGGTAAAATACTTACAAAATAGCAGTTAGGTGCCGAGTGAGTCCCTGATGGTAACAATTTAAATCAATTCAATTTTGCTTTCAAAGAAATTAGTTTTGAAAAATTTAGCTTTTTTTTCCTGGGAGTCAAGATGGCGTAAATGAGGCAACAGATGGTTCAGACATATACACACTGAACAGTCTAAAGCTCACTGATGTTGCAAAAACAAAAATGCAAAAAAAACCAAAACACAACAATTTGTGGGTATTTGTGTGAATAAACTAGTTTTATCAGTCAGCACTTGTGCAGTGCTTCTCCCATTTATAATGCAGGTTAACAGACGCATTAAATAAACATAACACCACCCATCATTTCCACATCTTCTCCTATTACTGTTAATGTAGAGGTTAAACCATCACAGCACATGTTAATTAGTGAGCTTTCTGAGTGCTAGTAAGCTGTATTTTTAGTCCTGCCAGCATTGCTGCTCTCGCCAAAGCAGTCTCACAATATACAACTAACCTGTGTACACCCCTGGTCAAAATCCTAATTAATTACAAATCCTGTTTATCCAGTGTCATTTATTTTTAGCCAAAATCCAAAAGGATGAAGCCAGTTAATTTGTGTACGTGCAGTGCAATTAAACTACATTTATGTATTAAAGTTCAAATTTAAGAACTAGCTGCAACAAAAGTCAAGGTTCCAAGAAAGATGAGGAGACACCATAAGGTAATGTGTATTATACGCCTTTATACAAACAGTTGTCTTGTCTGCAGAATTTCACACTGCTTTCAGCCTCGTCTGACGCAAAAAATTGTCCCCTTGGTGTGAAAAACAGCTACCCACCAACAATCAAGGAGGGCATATCTGCAGTACCATCACTCTTCTAGTGTGCAGCGCTGATGATGACGTCACTGCGATTTCATGCTGCATCACTATGATGACCACCTACGTTAAAGCAGTACTATAGTCTTACTCACACCGGGCACAGTTGCCTTGTACCATGAATGGAATGAAGCGATTATATATCTGCAATGGAAAATAATGCACCTGGTTCCTAAAACTAGTGCAGTAGAATATAAAATATTATTATCGCCATAACCCAATACCAAACGAGGGAGTAAGGGTCTAATTTTAGTTGTTGGACTAGGGTTCTAACCCCCTAAAAAACAGAGAGACTATTAGGATGGGACCTCTACCCTGAATATTGCTGATTGGTCTAATGCTGCACTGAATACTGCACCTGGCTTTTAAAACTACGTTGCACTGTGTTCTGTGGATTTTACCATCGTAAAGATTCCTCAACTTAAATTCCTGTGGTAGAAATGCACCATTGAATTCTAGCCAGAGGATTTATACTTCACCAAGGCACAGTTTCCATGTTTATACTCTTTACAAGCTTTTGTGTGATTTTCATCCAAGCTCATTTGGCTCCTTGAGACTGGGAACCATCATTTCATTTTTCTTTCAGCTCACTTTTCCTCCAGTTGCCATCAGCAGACAAAACCTTTTGACTAAAGTTAGAAACAAAAAAACAAAACAAAACAAAAAAACCCCCACACATCTGGAAAAACCTGGTTCAGATGTCTAAGATGAGGTGAGACTTTTCCTCAAAAGACATGGTCCTAAAAAGTAATTTGACATCAGACATGAATCCATACCTATGACAGTGAGGAGGATGCTGCTGGAGGCTAAAATGACTTTGTCTCTAGAGCCCCGGTCATAGATTCCCACATGGCACTCATACAGACCATCGTCGTGCATCTGGACTTCAGGTAGTCTGTTCATTAAACAAAGGTTATTCGTTTTCAACATTTCACATTTTTAAGAATAAAGTGGAAAAATGTGTTTGATCCAACCTCACCTCCACTACCACTACAGCAACATCCGCTCCAAATGTTTGACTTTGAAACGATATGGATTTATAAAAGACAACACATGGTTTACAGTAGAAACAGTTTGACCTACCGCACAGTCGACTGGTAGACCAGGTCCTCTCGTCTGCGATTGTCCTCCATGTGGGAGTAACTGGTGTTGTACATGGCATCATAGGTGAAAATCTTCTGCTTGACACTGCCTCCTTCACTCACCTGTGGGAGTAAAGTTTAAAGTATCAGTGTCAATGAATTTGAATACAGCAGCTGTAACCACGTAGACATTAATTAAAATACATATCTGTATTTTTTTAAATAATAAACCTTGATGTTTCACATTAAAAATGTATATCAATATGTTGAGGAACATTCCCATGTTGAGGGCCTTGGCATTATTCTCCACCCCATGGATGAGTCGGGTTTAACTGATTCGATGTTTAACCTTGAGCTGAGATAAATATCCACACTTCAGGTTGGATAATTAATAGACAATGTTGTTTTACCTTTGAGATCCTGTGCACATGTTTTACAGGATAAACAGCCACATTTTGCCATAATTACTATACAGATGAGCTCCTAAAAAGATTCAGGGTTTCAGCAGAAGCAACATGCCAAAAGCGATATATACTGTATCTATTACAAGATATGAGTGCATGAATTAGTAATTTTTCACACAAATTATTAATTAGAGAGCAAAAATTATTAAATATTCACATTATTATATTTTGTCTCCTCGTGGTTTCTCCTTGGCTCCACGGATGAGCACAATACTCACCAATGGGTGGTGAACATGCTGAACATCATTTAGTTACATTATCAGACATTAGGTTATGTATTTTTCAATATTCCATTCCATTTTTAATTATTGAAACTTGAAGAACAATCATTTAGAATGACTTGTGTAGAAGTGCAACATTAGTCCAGATTGTTTGCACCAGTTAAATCAGCAAATATATCCATAACTCCAGCGTCTTCATTTTTTGATAATTTCTTTGACGTTTGTTTGAACACGTTCCAAATCAGATTCAGCTCTTTTAATTTCCAAAACTTGTCATAAATCCCTCTTTTAAGACTGAACATCACCTATAAAATAGAGGATCATGTCAGAAAATGGTAACGTATCAGTGACATGTGATCAGCTGCTGTTTGTGTTCCAAACCAAGTCTCTTCATTACTAAAAAAAATCTTTGGCATGTTCTCACCCTTTGAAACTTTCTGAAAGAAATCTGAACTAGACTTCTAATTCAGTAGTAACATTTTTTTCTTAGAATTGTGGTGCATGTACATAGTACTTTAATTTGAGTGAAGAAAATAAGGGTAGGGTACTTGCACTTTCCCTTGAGTACCGAGCGTGTGCACGGCTGCCACCTCTGCCGACAGAATTAAAGAGCAATGTTCAGGCTGCATGATGTAAGAAGGTTAAAAAAAAAAAAAAAAAAAAAAAAAAAAAAAAAAAAACACACCATTCAAAAGCAAAAGTGCCCCATGACTAATGCAAGGAGGTCAAAGGGATGACAATAACTCAGATATCAGAGTGGGAAATATTATAGCATATAGAGGGTGACGTTACTTTGGATCAGCTGTCAAATTTATTCCTAACTAAAAGAGGTTTTCAAGCAAAAAACAACTGGTAAAAGCCACAAAGACTCTTCAATCTCTCATACTTTATGTTCCATTTAAAAATAAATCCATTCAGGTTCAGGTCAGAACTCTTTACTCTTTGAGCAGAAAAAGACAGTGGATAACAGAACCAATTACTTTCTTACAGATGTTCTTCGTGACATTTTATCAATCAAATGATTATTTAATAAACTGAGGACGTAACCTCCAAGTTATTTTTGATGAAGATAATTATTAGTAGCAGGTCTAGCATGTAACACCATGAGCTCAGTGCTACTGTGCCTAAATACAGTCTCACTGACTGGGAGCTCGATTTGTAGGAGCAAATAATATACAGGACCACATCTAAATCTTTCTCCGTTCGAACACAAAAGCACCATTCTATGTGACTGTACACATTTAAGGCTGAAGGAGGAGGAAGTCTCATCAACCATAGACAGAATTGGCAAGCAGCTGATATTGCATCGAGTTAACCCGTCTACTCACCCGAAACCACACAATCTCTCTGAGGTTGCCATCCGTCTGGAAATTGCACTTCAGTGTGATGGTGTCACCAATGACAACAGGGGGAAGGGGCTCAATGGAAACCGTTAAATAACCTGTCAGAGAGAGACGAGTGGGAGAGGTTTGGATACATATGTTTAGAGTATAGCTCCTATAGTGAACAGTGTTTTTATGGCTTTACAAAGCATCATACAATGAAAGCATTACTGGTCCCTATGTCCTGAACTCAGACGCTTCACAGTTTATAACCCTGCAGCCTGTAGCGTTAATGCCCTCAGCTTTATCCCCACTCTGTTGTGTTCAGATCAAAGCTGGATTTCCATTTAGAAAACATATGGTTCTTATTGCATCGGTGACATCTAAGGAAGGTCAACAAACCATACAACAAAAATTGTATGGAGGAGTGGAACCAGTTATTTAACAACCGTCAGACAAATCAACATGTAGTTTGCTGTGTTGACCTTTTCTGCAGAGCATTTCGGTATTTGGCTGCATTCTCTCTTTTTGTTTTTGTACCCATGTTGTTTAATTGGTTGTCAAGTTGGAAGTTTCATAATTTGCCTATGTTTACTCTATTTGTACTATTAGTATTAATGGAGGGAAGTCACCCCATACTGCACAGTCCAAAAGGTGAATATGATTACTCACAGGTACAAAACTGACAGGAAAATACGATACAGACCAGCGTAAGAAAGCACAAACTGACAAAATCAAGAACATTAACAACACTTCTTATATTGCTGTCTGTTCCGTAACCACTTACTTCACCATACAGAGCATAAAAATTACTAAGTGTGGCAAAGCATAATTATCCCCACTGTTGGTTTTCAGTAGCATACAATAGATTAAAAGTTGTAAAGAGAAAACAAAACTGAGAAGTTTCTAAAACTTCAGAGATTAAGACTAGAATTATTTCAAAGTTTAATTTTCTTTTGCAAATGAGTCAAGATGCAGCTTTGTTGTCTGTTCGGAGTCATATTCTCAATAAGTTCATCGATAACCTCCAAGCATTCCTAAAATATTGTGTTTGCAAGAATGTGCCAGATGTATGAACAAGCTGAAAACGTAATGCTTCTCGCTATGGTTGTTGCCAATATGTACGCGAAAACAGGCCTCAGGTTGCAGGTTGGAAGTAAAACCAAATCCACTCTCAGCATAAGGGGGTTCTGTTGTGTGCAGGTGTCAACTCCTTATGAGCCCTTTTAAAAAAAAAAAAAATCAAACTGTAATAAAATCTAACAAACAGGGTTTCAAACAGCAATCAAACAGAAAAGGTAAAAAAAAAATAAAAAAAAAAGAAAAGTAAAAAATGACTGCAGTGCATTACACAGGCACTGCATGCTGTTGCTAATAGCAACTTTGCCAGGAAAATGAGGAGCTGAAATACTGGGACTAGCAGCAAAGGAAATCAGTACATTTTCATGCTGAATGTGTAACACAGAGACATACCTCAAAGCGAGGGAAAAGCACGGCACACATAAAACTGAGGAAAGCGGGGAAGGTCAGAAGCAAAGTTAAACAGAGAGCTGCATCACGGAGTGGAAAAATCCAGAACTTTACAGAAGCAAGTTGCAAGAAGCAAGAGAGACAGCACATGACAACATATAGTTAAAGACTTGGTCATTCCAAACCATTTATATCTTAAAATCTAGGTAATATATTAAAGTTTCCTAAGACCTTAAATCTGTGAAGTGAAACTCAGGACATCTATAGTATTTGCATTTTAATGGGCTACTTAAGTATAAGTTCATATAGCTTCAAGGAAACAATGCAGCAAGATGATGCAGCAGATACATGATTCTGTCAAACTATAAATCTATGAAGGAGGATGACTGACAATCTTTGTGAGAAATGAAGAGAAAATTGGGTTTTACAGGTTTATCTTAAAATAGTGTTGGAAAATAATTCAGCCTCATCTTTTATTTCAGCAGTGGCACCATGCTGAAATGACTTTCAGACAACAAAACTTGTTTGCAGTTGTTACAGCGGCAGTATTTGGTACAAACCCATTATTGAAGTGTTCCAGATTCTCTCTTAACAGTTGAATATTTAATATGGACTCTATTCCTTGGAGAGGATGGGATTAAATTTAGCAGGAATGTACAGCAGACACTGTTGTATTTCTTTATGGGATTCTGGGTCTTGTGGGTTAGAACAGTTAGTAATCATTCCATCCATTAGCGCCTGCTGCCCTGCGACTTGTATTTGACAGTGAAGGAAAAGCCGACAGAGACCCCTGTCAGTCTAATAAACGCAGAGACCACTCACACAGCTCACTGCTTAGATACTGTACACTAATCCCCAGGAGCAGCAGTATTTACAATATACTGAGATTTATATGGTCCCGTGCTGTGACCAGTGGGATTAAATGACTTAATGCAAAATGCACCTTATCAACTGCATGAAAAAAGGCAAATGTTCTTTCATGTGTTAATTACATGAGGAACACGATTACACAAGTGAACAATAAAATGGGAACATGGTATTTACATGTCACACAAGATTTCACTTTACGTATAATACATAGCATATTTGCATTTTCACATGTAATATATGAAAACAGTAACTGTATTTCACACTGATTTTAGATAATAGTAATATTAAATGTGATTTTATACACACAGCATTTTACTTGAGCTTTTAAGATACTTCCCTATGAATCAGTGCAAAACAAATGTGGCACTTTATGTGGTAAATCAACACACAAGCATGGGCAGCTTTTCAAATTTAGAAATTCACATTGCTCAGATGTTATTTACATATGTGTTGAAAGTGAAATTCAAGTACGAGTCAAATCGATTTCATGTGGAGCAGCATTTTACTTAAGAAATTATTCAACTGTTGTCTTTTTGCGGGGCATTTAATGTTAATACCCAAATTTCTTATGCATTGTACACTGTTCGCACTGTAGCGAACTAAAACAACACCCAGCCTGATAGTGTGACGCTGGAATGGAGGTGAACTACTGTCCAGGAACTGAGTGGATGCCCTCTGACATGTGAACTGGGACCAAAGGCACCTTGCAGAGTGGCAGCCTGGGAGTGCTGGGAGGCACTGTGATGCCCTCTGCCATGACGGTCAGCCTCACCTCTGCAACGCAGGGCTGCACAGCATGACGTCAGCCTGCCTACAGATTATTTTTCCCATGTTTTTCCTCTTAATCCTCCCTCTAGCTTTTTATCCAAAGAGCCAGCCATTTGCCAAGCTCTAGTCTCTCCACACACATACACAAACAATGTGGAAGGGAGATTAACACATATCAGAATAACACTAAAATGATAAAACAGCACTCGCACATGATAACTGATTCATAATGTCCACTGTAAACAAGAGAAAGTAATCATTTCACAGAGGGAAAGCATATTTTGAAATGAGATTAACATTAGGGACATGAGATATTAAAAAGCAATATCACTGTCTCTGCTCAGCTTACGTTTGGCTGTGGCCTATGGCCGTTTTTACTTTAATGTGACAAAGAGAGGACAAATTAACAGCTTAGCCTTTACATATGGCTACATACTGTGAAGTGTTTGATATTCTATCCGTCTTCTGTTGTCTTTGCTGGAGAAGATAATGCTGGCTTATGCAGCCAAGTCGCTCTCCCCTTTGTCAATTTTCCCAGTATAAAGGCAGGAAGTGTGCCCTGCTGTCAGATAAAAGGCTTCTTTCTCAAACACATCGGTAGCGAATTGAAAGCTATGATAACTGTTCAACTGGTGCTCCTGCGCTGTGCATCAGTCATGGTGGATGTCCGGTAAAACAAACGCTGATTTGAATAGGAAATGCAGAAGTTTCACCTCATGTTAATGCCCATCTTTGATCACAGAGCTCACTTCTATATTCAGGGAAACCACATCTGTCACTTGTGCTAACAAGCTGCCAAAAGTCATGCCAAAATAGCTCCTGATATCTTGCATACAAAATTCCTTTCATCCACCAAGCAACAGAAACAGAACAAAAGACAGGACAGAAAACTCGTCTTTTTACAATTTACCCCTGGCAAAACAAACAGCAACTGAAATATTTAGTTAAGAGTACACAAGTTAATACTTTTAACTAAATATTTCAGTTGCCTGCCACACAGGTATTCACCAAATTACAATTTATCCTGAGGGTACAAGAACATTTGTACCAAATTTCATAGCAATTCATCCGGTATTAACCCTATGGTGGCTGGAGCAGCTTATACGATCACCTAATTCTTAGGGGACATAATGACCTGCCACAAATTTTACAGTTGTTAAGATATTTCAGTCTGAACTCGAGTGGTAGACCAAAGACTTACATTGTCAGGGGATAATGTGTGAACCATTTCCCAAATAACAGGTTATAGAGCTGGGCAACACCTCAGTACTGAATGTAATGGTTTTAGCTTTGGATATGATAGCATGGATGGAACATAAGAACTGAAAGCCTAATCAACATTTGCGATCCATTTAAACATTGTTTTTTACCGGCATATGTGCAAACAAATTATTCATTTTCCAGACTTTGCATATTTGATAAGTAGCAGTTTCCTCCAGTCGTGACTCTTAAGTCTCCAGACAAATGAATGGGGATAAAATACGCGTCCTTTCTCTTCGACTTTACAAATGATACTGGACCAAATTACTAAAAGTCTGAAAATAAAAAGGCTCAAATTTATAGTGTATGTAATGCCCCCAAAAGATCAGCTCCTTTTGCAACAATGTCAAGAATAGTATTTGGGGCAGTGTGCATCACGTGGCCAATGCACAACTTGCATTGGCCACTACACCAAAATAGCTAAACTGCTCAGCGCTGATCCCGGGGGATGAGAGGCTTGCTCTATAGAAATAATGGTACAAAACCAGCAAATTATTGTTTTTTTTGTAAACTGACAGGATGATGCCAACACAAGCCTGCAGTTTCCCCCTCCTTCCAGTCTTTATGCTAATATAGGCTAACAACACTCACAAAAAATCAGTTACAATGAGGTTAAATTAAAAGTAAGGCCCCTTAACAGGCCATGAGGTAATGACAACAGAAAACTAGTATTATTTATATTTGTTATACGTACTTTTTACTGAACAAAGTTTTGTGCACCTTCCTTCTCTGAATAAACAGTTTTTCCATTAATACATTTTAAATTTGTTGTGTCCTGAGGACATCCTCTTGGATACGGCACTGTTGACAGTTTTTCGTTTACTATCAGTGGAAAGGCTCCAGGCAGCCTCAGCTCTGGGCTTTCTAGCAGTAGGAAGAGAGAGACTCATTCATAATCCAGAATCTAGACTCAGGCTCCCTAGATCATGGACAGAAAATCTGTCAATTCTGCTCTGGGATTAACATCCATGCACTTTGGGGTTTGAACTGCCACAAGCATTTAATCATTTTAAAGTACAGATTACCTTGAGCAATGTGGGTCAGAATCAGACAATGGGCTTTTTATCCACGAGGCGAAATATGTTCAAACAGCATTAGGTAACTAACTAAGCGAAAAAAGCGTTTGCACTCTATTGTCATCAACAGGAGCCACAAGAAAGGACTAGTGCTGCTGGTGTTACAGTATCCCAACAATATTACTGCATATTTACATGTAATTTAAATCCAGAAACTATCAAAGCAGATCAAATGTTTTCAGTTGCTATTTGATATTTTCTGTTCATGTCATCACAGCCAAATTAGCCTTTGACATTTACACTAATGATTTCAGCTGCTATGCAAGGTCCTCGCCTGACCTACTGGGAGCATCTTGGGTCTTGCCCCAAGAAACTTTGATATGTAGCCAGTGGGGGGTCACCTGTGGATTTTAGATGACTGCTCTACAAACACAGCTAAAGTGCTACGCAGTGCCATGGGAATGAGCCCTGAAACCCAGAAATCAGTGAGCATTTCTTCAAGTCTTATGTCCCTGTCCTTACATCTGTCGGTTCTTTGAATGGGTTTTTGGTTAAATACCTAAAATAAGTTAAACAAGATCAAGAGATTTTCAAGTTTTAAGTGACCAGAGGAGCTGGGGATCGAACCAACAACTGCGGGATTGGTGGACGACCGCTCTACCTTCCTGCACCACAGTCGCCACTAACATTCAAAGGTCATCATGCCAAAAATGGAGCTTCAGTCTTTACAGCTTCATCGAGTTTCTAAACTCACTAACTAGCTATATCAGGTCACTGAAGGATGAAACAATTTGTAGAAGAGATAAAGGGTGTTGAGTGGTGGTGTCATAATTTTAAGTTTATGATTTACCAACAGTTTTTTTACTTCTTATGATCGGGATTAAGATTCAAAATCCATAAAAGTGCTGTTTAGCTGTGAAGAATTTTTAGCTGAACACAACATTAAATTATCATAAATATTTGTTTTTGATGGGGCTTATTTTCCAAAATAATCCAAAAGCCAAAGGAAAAATCCCAATGGCTTTTTGTCAAGGGAAGCAGGAAGCCAACTTCTGGGTTGGCCAACAAAGAAAGAGTCCCTACAGCAAACTATTGACACACAATAACAAGAGCAGGTACGATAACTGTGACAATCACCTAACTCAATAAAGTGTCTCTGCAAAATGATCCTGAATTAAACGTATTGATGAACTTAGAACATTTACAATTTATGGCAACATAAAGTTGGGTTGGGTCAGGTCTATAGTTGAGACATATTGTCTTGACGCCTTCCCCACGAACCAGCCAAAATAACAGTTGTTTGATACTTTTACACACAACCCTGAAAAGACATGCACAAAAACACAAACAATTTAATTACTGCAATGAAATAATAAGTTGCCCTCAATGAAAAACAGATCTTGGGGTTTTAAGGATCAGTGGGGTCATCAAAAAAATCTTTACATTACTGATGACAACGATCTCAGCTTTCAGCTCAAGAAAAAAAAAACAGCACCCTGACTTTTCCACCATTTTAAATAGAACTAATTTCATATTTCTATAATTTTAGTAACAGCGTCTAGAACTGATAAATATGTGAATTTTAAAAAATGGTCGGAACACAGCACTGGCAGGCAACAGGATGTATAATCAGTGTTAGTATCATAAAATTAAGGCAAAGTTCAATTATATGAAAACAAAGTGCACCTCTAAAGGAAACTACCTGTAATTACTCTACGTCATTCAAACAGTGCTGAAGTCTCCCAGAGAAGCTGCTCATTGTGGGTCATGTTCACTTACCGGCTGTGAGACGGAGAGTGTGAGCGAAGAGGAGAAGGCAGCAGAGAGCAAGAGAACCTGTCATCCTGCTGTACGCTGCTGCTCAGACCAAAAGACGCTCCATCTATAATCAGAGCAGGGGACAACGTCAGCGTTTCACATCCCATCCTTCACACTGAGGCTGCTTCAGTCTGCCGCTCCAGTTTATAGTCCGAGGATTACAGCAGCTCTCTCTCTCTCTCTTTCTCTCTGCACCTCACTGTACTCTTATCTGCATCTCTTTTCACCCTAATCTTTTTGTTTCTCAACCCCTCAGTCTTCCTTCACTCCTCTTTTATTTTTGACAGTATTTTAACATTATTTCCTCTGTCTCTTACATAGTCTTTTCCGTCTTTGGGTGATTCACTACTGGCTTTATGCAGCCCCTTATCTGCCTTCACATTATAAAATTGTTGGATGAAACAAAACAACATAGTGATGATGTGTTTATGCCAGGAGCCAAAACATCATTTTATCATTTGCTCCTGAGAGAGGCATTAAATAAATGTTCGGCGTGTCTAAAGCACAGATCATCTGTGAAGCGTGAATGCAGAAAGTTTCCGCCGATTCCGCTTCCAAAGTTCAACTGACAATAAGATTTGCAAAACCATAGAAATTACAACTTTGGTGTATGAATAAGGCAGAGTTCTCCCTACCACAGGAAGGCTTAGCCACAGTGTCTGTGCTTAGCTCCTCAGCTGAAAGAATGAAGAAAGACATTTAGGCAGATGGCCCCCTTCTCCCAAAAGCTCAAACACATTATTTGGTGAAATTAATATTCTTTTGACTCTAAGAACAATAAGTGTTGCCAGCTTTCTTCCACTGACATACTAAGGATAATGGTTGAAAACATTGTGAAAAAAAGAGTTGACGGTACAGAAAAATATCCATTCGGCCATTTGATTAGCTTGGTGATTGGCACTCAAACATTTATCCGAACATCAGCTGCTGATTGGCACGTCAGTCCTAATGCCACCTCACCTTCTGAGATCAAGACACATCTCTGAACACGTTTCCCTATTTGACACAATTCCTAAATGGAATTTTATGTCCATTTAGCTTAAGGTGCTCTGCAAAACCACTTTTGATAAAGACTATGAATAGACACACATTGCATTGCAATCTGTATATCTTACTCAATAAATTATTAACAAATAACACTTAATAGTTTCCCCTTAAATTATTATCATCTGTCTTGACGCATTTAAATCTAGGCTATGTGTCACAGTACATTATTAATTTACTTTATTCACTTTTCTACTTGTATGACTTAGAATCCTTTCATAACTGTGCACTTTCTACTCCAGTAAAGCTGGAATGAGCTACTACAGTGCTGGATGAATGTGCCTGCCAGGAGCACATTTTCAAAACTACAATCCCATTTCTTCACTTGTACTTCTTCACTGTATAACCTGTAATAAGTACATGATAATAAATCCCCTGAGTGTGGCGGGTAATTTAACACCCCTCTTTTAGTTTGCAGCGTTTATTTCCTACAAATCACAATAATGTCTATTAATAAGCAAAACAAAAACATGCATTTTATAGAACACAGTTCTACATTATGTGGGTCATTCCTCTTTAATTACACAAAGATGTGAACAACTTTTTTTCTGACAAACGTCGACTGTGGATTGTTTGTGCTTTACGCTGTAGATACAGCTGAAGAGGTTTGTGTTTGAATCTCTGGTTGACTTGCCGTGTTTTATGGGGGAATTGCTTAGTAACTGCTCCTCTTCTTGGGACAAGGAGGGAGATGTAGGCAGAAGCTGCTGGTTTGGCAGAGATTTCAGCACACTGTGCCTGAAAGAGAGTTTTTTTGAAAATGTATAAACTTCCTCAACTAAGTCACCAGAGAGATTTTCCTCCTGGGGCTAGACGGAGGCTTGGCTATTAAATCGTGGGGCTGAAAATTAATTATTAGGATGGCACATGGCATTTAAAAGCCATTTTCAAGTAAAATGTTTTTGGCATTCATGTAAAGGAAAATCTGTAAAAATGTGTGCAGACCACATCAAGAGGGACAAGAAACACCCACTTAAGTTATTGGTGCAGCGAATTAGAATACAAAAAAAATTATTTTAATATAGGGATTTCAGGGAAGTTTAAAAGCACTGATGTACATTTACACCCTAGAATAAAGCAAGTTGAAAAATGGTGAAGTCGCCCTTTATGGTATTAGCTGTAGTTAGTGTGGAGTATACACTTGATTGTGAAAACCACTTATGAGCTCCCAGTGTGCGTTAAAGTGTCGGCATACTTCAGACAGATGACGGTGTGAATGCTTGTGTGTCTGTGTGCCGTAGTGTCAATGTGCAAGCAGTAGAATAAAGCCTAATTACCGTCGTCTGCGCCATTTTGTCGATGATTTCATTCAGCAACATGTCAGCAATGTAAACCTGGAAAATCCAAGACAAAATAAATTCAAAGTGCTGCACTATCATACTGAATCACAGCTGAATTATGTAAAGGCTGTAATACTGAACATTAACGTTTTCTGCTTTATGGAGCACTTTATGGGACAGCTGATTAATTTTGCTTTATATCTTTACTTTCTCCAAAATGTTTTTTATCATACACCAAGCTGCTGCGTGTCCCCTGCTTTAATCTTGTTGTTCCTCTTACACTTTAGCTCCTTCGTCTTCTTACATACTGAAGCATATATAATTAGACCCTCAAAAGAATAAGTCAGTTCCACACTGGTAGAAAAGCGAACTGTTAATACTGCACTCTGATACAGTTCATTATCCTGAGATAGTTGATTTAATAATAATTTCTGATAAACACTACTTACTATGTGTTGAAACAAGGAAAGTGAATCACTGTTTATTCTACTGCCCAAATTATAAGAACTACAAAATGAGGAATTTTTTTTGTTATGGAGAAAAACACTTGAAAATTTCCTGTTGGCAAAGCTTCATTAATCTAAGGAAAAGGAAGATTCATCAAGCACGAATTAAACTTAAACCCCACATCTGCCCTGTCGATCAGTCACAGGCTCAGACTTTCTCCTGCCAGGCTGTTTGAGCAGCCAGTAAGAGTTTTCTCTGACAATCAGCATTATTGAGACTGTACTCAGTTGTAATTCCTCTTCATCTTTCTCACTGCTTAATTTCTGCATCAACGCCATCATGAAACATATGAACTTGCTTTCACTTACCATGGATTTACCGTTTTTCCTCTGGCGGCAAAATACATTGGCAGGAAAAATTATGTGAACCCTTGGGACCTGCCTTGCTTCCACTAGTATTTTACTAGAGTATTTCCATCTTAGGCTATTTTTAGTCCGGCACAATTCAACGGGCAATATTGTACTTCTCCACAGACACCTAGTAAAAGAGGCGAGGGAGCAGCTCACATCAGCACATCTTTATCAGCTCACACTTCAAAGGCAGGCATCTGTGATGGTATGAGGTGCATTAGTGCCCATCTGCAAAGCCCCCTTAATACTGAACCGTGTATACAGGTTTTGGAGCGACACATGCTGAGAGCCCAACGAACTCTTTGTCAGGGAACACCTTGCTTATTTCGGCAACACAATGCTCCACCTCAGCGTGCATGTATTAAAACAGCGTGGCTGAGTGCTACACACTGGCGTTTTCTGCAGACCTGTCACTCAGGAAAAACATTTGCTGCGTGACGAAGTGAAACATATGACGAAAGGAGGCCGTGAAGTGGTGAGCAGCAGAAACTTCTTAAGACTAATTTAATCAATGATTTCAAAACCAAAGTAATTTGTCTCCTCAATTCCCAAACACTTTCCTTTTTAAAAAAGCATATAAAACTGTGAAAATAAGGGGATTCGATTAAAAACGAGCTACAAAAACAACAACAATAGAAACCATTTATTCTTACCATTTTTTTTAATTGTTATTCTTAGTCTTTACAATTCAATAATAGATTTTTGGAAATTGTTCATTTTTCTTTTCATCTACATTTCACGCTACATGCCAACGCACCGTGTGTCTGTACAAGGAAGCGCTTTGTGCCACTTGATCGCAGAAATGGTTCCCACACTTTTTCTGGGCGCTGCATCCAACACCAGCCTTCAGAAACTCCGGCAGTTTGCCTGGAATAACCCAAAACCTTTAGTACCAACTGACCGGGACAAGACTCAACCTCACCACACTTTCGAAGTTTCAAAAAGACAATACAAAATGTGTTCCATCTTCTGAATCATTTAAAAGAAGAACAAAGATGGCGGCCGACGGACAAGCGTAGCAACCCGGACAGAAAGTAGCAACACGGGTGAACTGGTACCATATCGCGTCCTGAGAACAACGCTATGAGTTTGAAAATGACACGTAGTTTTCCAACATCACCGAGTCGAGCTGGTGGAAATTTTCCCGAAAATAAGATAAAACTCATATACTCTATAAAAACCCGTGTGACATTTGCTAATTACTAATTTAACTTTGCCACAGTAACGCTCAGCTAGCTAGCGTTAGCTTTTCAATGCTAATGTAACCTGGTCCGAGCTAATGCTTTAAGTGGAACAGACACCTGGACGAAGAATTGGGGGGGGAATAAATATTTCAACTCTCAAACCAGTAACTGCTCTACTGGTTTTTAAAGAGAAAACATGAAAAAATTCACCTGTCTCGTCCTTTCAACTGAACGCCACGTTAGAAAAGACCACGTACCGCAGTAGACCGCTGTTTCTGCAAGTACAGGTGGTAGCCAATGGGAGTCGGTGACAATCGGATGACGTAATAATCTAACATTCCATTGGCTATCAAGATTCGTCAATTAATTTCTTACCGACATTTTTGTTGTAAATATTTTAAGCCCATCTTTATTCAGCAGACATATATATATAAAATTAAACTGTATATTATCAGTCAGTCATGCATTAGAATATCAAAGCAACTATAAAAAAAATTATAAGCAAGAAATACCTATCACAGATAGTGAGAAAAAATGTTTAAAACTTGTAATAAAAACATTTAAAACGTAAAGGCAATGCAAAATATGTCACAAAAATCTTAGGTCAAACAAAATACTTGAGTTTCTTGGAATGAGACTGAACCCACCATTCTCCCTGCACCCCAACCACATGTTTTCACTCTACGATTATACTCAGATTACTCAGGTTAGGCCACAACAGCTGTATGTTGGGTATTTATCAAGTACCTTATTTTATTTATTTCTTCTTATTATTTTCCTTTGTTCTGTTCCTTTTCAGGTGTCGCCACAGTGAATCATGTGCCTCCATCTAACTCTGTCCTCTGCATCCTCTTCTCTCACACCAACTACCTTCATGTCCTCTCTCACTACATCCATAAATCTCCTCTTTGCTCTTCCTCTAGACCTCCTGCCTGGCAGCTCCAACCTCAGCATCCTTCTACCGATATATAAAATAAGGTTGTGAATATATTTAGTATCAAAATTATTCATTCCCTTGTACCCAACATGTCTATGAAAATGCAGAGAGAGGGCACCAAAAATGACAATGCTGCATGAGATTGCTCTGTTATCCAGTAATGCAGATAGGAACTTTAAAAGTGACAGTTCACTTGCAAAAAGACATAATCCTGTTGCACAACTCAAAGTAAATTGCACTCTGGCACAGTATGGTCATCGTGTACCTTGCTAGTAAAAATAATATAAAATGTAACTGGGTTTCAAACTCAAGTCTGCTGTGGGTTAGTGACACAGAAAAGACTATGTTCCCAAAAAATCCACATCTCTCTCATCTGGAGGAACAAAGAAACGGAGAGGCAGACTTTCATCTGACACCTTTGGGTGGCTTTGAAAAAAGAAACGTTTCCATGTCTTGAATTAGTTGCATTGTTTAGCAGTGCAGCTCCCTGTGTATGCTCAGTCTTTAAGGACAGCTTAACAATATTTAAAGCTGTGTTTGGGCTGTTCTGGGTCTGGCATGTTACTAAAAGGTCTGATGTCAAAAATAGGATCTTGCCCCCCAAAGGGTAAAGAAACTGAAGTACAGCTGCTGTGTTACTACATTCACTTCATTCTGGAGTCACGTGATCCACTTCAGTTTACTTAGAAATCTGCAAATTACGAGACAAACTGGGACATTTGAAAATATCAGACTGTGACAAGAAAAAAACTTAAAGCAAACATTTCACAAATAATAGCGTGCAAGTGAAGACTTACAGCAAAAGTGTATGTAACTACGTTAATAGAAACGTGTGTTTCCAGATTAATGCTGCAGCAGTGCAAAGTTAAACGTGCACAAAGTGACGTTAACGGCTTGTCTCATTATTTGTCCTAATGAAAGCAATCTGATTAATCATGGATATATATATATATATATATATATATATATATATATATATATATATAAAATCAACTCAAACCCAGTTTAAGTGGAAAGACATATTGTATAGAACCTGCTCATAGACGTGTGTGAAAGCAGAGCGGCCTCTTTCTTTTGTATGATGACATTCAAGTCACTGCTGTTTTACGTACATGTTTTTCATTTGAAGTAGAACCAGCTCCAGGATCACGGATGGCTCACATGGCATGGAGCCTGCACACTTGCTGCTTTGACGGAACCTCTGCTGAGACAAAGGTCTATAATGCCGGGACTTGACATGATACAACATAAACCACGTGGGAATCGGTACATTTTGTAAGACTGTTATGCAATGTTCTCATTTTCATACAAGCCAGTGTGAGACATGTAAATCCCAGCGAGAGGGACGTTGAGGCATCATCGGCTTCAGCAATCTGATTTCTTACTATGTGAACTGGATTATGTGAGGGCAAGGTACAACTATGAGAGAGATTTGAATTAAATCCGTAAAGATATGGAGCCTTAGAGGGTTGTTGACCCAGCCCCCCAACCACACACACACACACACACACCTGTTACTGTTCCATATTAGGGCAACTAAGTCTCAGGAGGTTGAGCAGCCATCCACCAATCAAAGGGTCAGTGGCTTGATTCCCAGCTTCTCCTCATGTCCATATGTTGGATTGGACAGGATACTGAACCCCAGAAAAACATTACATATGTGCAGAGTCTTTACAGTGGTTTGATCATGGGCAGAACTGAGAAATTTATACATTTAGAATTTTTAAAAAGTAACTCTTTGGAAATGTAAAAAGGTATAATATCAGTTGTTAGTTAAAGTCAGGAATGGTTTTATGTGATGATCCATCTCAAGCCACACTGAAACATATGCATTAGCTCTGAGTTAATGTTAGTCGTCAAAATATATTATGTCCAAGGTGAAAACTGAAAAGCATTGTGATAATGAAAAGATATGTTTTCACACATATTTAGCACATTCAGTGTTGCACAGTGCTGCTTTACCGTCTCAGATATGAAATAACATCTCCGATAGCAGAAAAATAAAAATACTGATACATTTTTCAACAATGCTGCCTGAAAACCTACAGACTGATGTTCCACAGTGACTCGTTTTAGTGGATCTGACAGATGGCTAAACTCTGCTGAGCTTCTAAAAATAGCTGCACATCTCTGAGAAACTATCAAGAAATGAGTCTGTCTTTGCACTGATAAAGGAATCTTGGTCTGTACAACAGCTTAGGCCCTGTCAACATGTCGCACGATTATTGTCGTGCTTCTGGCATATTTACTTATTTGTGACCCAAGTTTTTTTTCTTATTTTAATAAATATTGCCATTCACTATTGTGCTAGAATAGAAACAGGTGTGTATAAAGTACATGTGCATACATTTGCATTTTTAATGAGAGACAACAGAAAGCTCTGCTGAATCGTCTGTGAATATGCACTGACTTTACAATTAATTTTTTAAATTAAAGCCTATAGATATAAATTGCTTGAATGTGTCAGTATCTCTGGATACGATTTTTCGAAAACCTTTTATAAGCTGACTCACGGTTTGTGATGCTTAACAAAGGGAAAAGACAAAAGACGTGTTTGATTTGGAGACTTAGAACGTTTACAGAGCTCCGTCACTCCGCCTCCAGGGCGAGACTTTGTGTTTTGCGTTGTATGTTTCTGTGCTGGAGTAGGCCCTGAGCCACCGAGCAGTGAAGGTAAGATGGCCTAGGAAAACTAAACACATACAGAAGGATTTATAATGTGCGATGGTGGTTAAGTGATTGTATTTTATTAAATCATTTGTGTAATTTATTGTACAATGTGGGTTCCACACTGGATTCGTATAATTTCTAGGTTGCATTAGTGTCATTCACACTGGAGTTATATACAGTAGGTCCTCTCTACCTGTTACTGCTGGAACATGCATTTTCTCCTTAAGATAAAAGTTTATTGCTCCTCTTCAGTCATTTTCATATTTCATTGTACAAAGCCCCTGTAAAAAGCAGCATTTTAAAATGATCCATGATTATGGCAAATAGCCTGTCATTAAGGTTAATGTTTAAAAACGAAGAGGACACTGATCACCCACAACATTAACAGGATGTGAAGAAGCATTGGTTCAAAAAGAGTTAATATTAGTTTGATAAAGGAAAGTGTTTGTCAGTTGGACCATTGAAATTTGCAATGAGCCAAAACTTAGACTGTATGACTTATTTAAGACGCATTTTGGTACAGAAAACTGTAAATATGTGAAATATTATCAGTCCAAAAGGAAAAGAAACGGGATGTTATGTTGGTGATAAAGAACACGGTCAGATCTTTCAGCTTTGTGAGCTAAAAGAAGTAGAAAATAAAATGCACAGGACTGCAGCTATGACTCCACTGTGGCTAATGTACAATGCAACTAAATATTCAGATGTGAACATTTTTTCAATCATGCACTCAGATCCACAAAATGAAAAACTACCACAAAATCGTACATTTCTAATTAGTTTTATTTAAAAGTGCCAGTGTAAACTGCAGCAGTGAATACTGAGATCAGCTGATCCCATCACAGCTGCAGTGTGAAGGTGAAGAAACAGGTTTTCTACAGCACTTTTACAACCTGTCCAGTACCACACGAACAATGTCACCGAGTTAAAATATCCGTATCATTTGTTGATTTTCTCCTATATGCTAAACTTGTTTGCATATGTTGCACAAAAACACACTGAAAAAGATTGACGTACAACATGTAGTAATAGTACAATTTGTAAACAAACTTAACAGTGTTGTACTGTATAAAGTATAACAAATAAAATGCTGCCATCGATATTCACAAACTCACTTTTAAAATGCAAACAATTTGTTAAATATAAATACATTTCAACAAAGATCCAACAGCTTTCGGCTTGTTACCACAGCGAAAAATTTGGCGTGAGTTTTTACGCTGGACGTCCTTCCTGCAGCAAACCCTCCCATTTAATTATTTTTTTTTATCCGGACTTGGGACCGGCACCAGGGTGGCCCTTGGTGGCTGGGCAGGGCCACGGCGGGTGGGGTGGGATTCGAGCCTGCGGCCTTCTGCATCCCAACCCAATACTTTACCACTGAACCTCCAGGCCCCCAAATTTAAAATTTGATACAAACACAAATTTGTACAACCTGTCACCTGTATCACCTTTGTAGATGTGCAACAAATGTGGACAATAGTTTCTTAAAAAAAAAAAAATTACAACTTCATTCTGATCTATCACGGCAAACTGTTTTTTTCAGATTGATTTGCTTCACTATGGTCCTGAAATGTTTTCACTGCAGCGACACAGCGGCAGCAGCCAAACAGTGTTCTGCATCAGAAATAAGAACCTTTCATATCATCCCTTTAAGTACCATTATTGCTTTATATCACTAAAAAGTAAACACATGAGCATGAAAAAGGAAATGTTAAGGTGCCAAAGCTCAAAGTGTAAATGACATGCACATGAATACTAACTGTTAATCTGTGTAAAACATGGATTTAAGTGAAGCATTTTCTAGAATGACTCAGTTCACGTACATGTTACATGTTTTTATGTATTACTTTTGTCTTTTTGTTGAGTGCTTTTCAATACATTCCATTTTGTTCATGTAAACCCAGATATAATAAGTATTTAAACTTTTAACTCCGACAAGGTAAAAGGTTTTTCTGCAGTGTGGAGGAACCGCGGAAAGCTCTGAAATATAAAATACATCTTATCCTTACTGTAAATGTGCATGGAAAGCAAATCACACAATATTTTGTTCTTCACTGAAAGCAATTAAAAAAAAAATAAAATCTGCATTGAGCAGATTTACTGGGAGACCAGACGCAGGGCTCTGTCTTCAGTTTTAGACGCATCTACAAACACCTTTAAACCAGCTGCACAATCTAATGCAATCCAATCATTTTACAAGGTTTTCATTTCAGAAATAATTCTACTCTGTGCTTATTATATTATCAACTCTGTGCTTATTATTGAGGTCAAAGTGGGAAGTGGAGTTGTATTGAAGTGCATTATAAGAAGAGGTGGTTCTAACGTTTTGGCCAAAACATCAGAACCAAAACATTTGATCTACAGTGAATGAGGTGCTGAGCTGTTCCACACTTCATTTTACAAAAAGCGAAAAAACACAGACAAAAGGAAATGCTGACATTTTGCAGAGTTCCTTTAAAATGCATGTGCACCCTGATAAGTGGATGTGTCAAATCTGTGCTGAAAAGCAGGTACAAAGCCTCAGCAAAGCCAGCTCTGAGAGTTTGGTGTGATGCAACAGGCAGCAACGCAAACTTCAATAATAATAAGAAAAGCTGATATATAGTTTAATGTCATGGTGTATGATCACATCTGGCTGTTGGGGGTTTCCAACATTAATGGAGGTAGCTGTACCTGCTCGTGCCGTTCTCCCGTCATAACCAAACTACGAAAATGAAGCAGAAAACCAAGGAAACATATCAAATAGTTGCTAGGGAAGTTTCCTTGGCTCCTTTTGATTGGACTCCTGCTGAGTCCAGTTGAAATGTCTAGAAGTAAACTGGTGTTGGGGTCCACATTTGTAGCTAGAGTCAGGCAGGAGACATGCGCGTCCATCACTGGCTGAAAATCAGAGGAAGCTGCCAGACCATCAGCGTGTTTTCGCTGGAGTCTGAGCAGGCGTCTGCCGAGGCCGTCTGTCCGATCCTGCGGTATCCTCTGCCTCCAGAGAACACGGCTGCGGAGGTCACTCTGTTGCGCCTGACCTCCCCCTCCTTCCCAACCTCCACAGGCTGCCCCCTCACCCACACGTCTGGGTCCTCGCTCACTTCGTAGATGGAGCCGTCCTCCGGGCTGTGCTCCAGGAAGTCCGAGGGGGACCTGGGGCCCCCATGTTCGGGCTGGGCTGTCAGCAGCTTCCCTGGCAGCTGGCAGGTGGAGTGGAGGCGGTACTGCAGCAGTAGACGCTTGGGTTTCTCCTCCCTCAGTCGAGGTACGTCCTGCTCCACCCTCCTCCCCACTTCTTGTACCTCCGTGTCACGTTTGCCTCCCCCATCTTCTGCGTTTGCACCCTCCTCGCTGCCGTTGAAGATGGAGTCCCGTCTGAGCAGGTCGGAGGCCAAGGTGCTTGAGGTCGCCACCAGGAAGTCCACCGGACCACAGTGGGCGTTAAGAGATGTCATCCCTTTACCTGAGGGGTAGGACGGTTCTGAATTAACCCATGTTGTCTCACATGTTGCGTGTGAAGGATTAACACAGTTTTTACAGTGTTGGACAAGTGCAAAAGTGCCAACTACTAAATATATAAAGCTTTGATTCCGTTCTAATTTAGGTGAGTTTAGTTTATTAGCTCAAATGTCATAAACTTTACAATAATAACTGAACTATGCTAAAATCAAGCAGTAGAGCTTTATCTTTGGCCATAATGCACCGTGAACTAATGCCGAAAAGTAACGGAGTGCAGCTCATGTCCTATAAGGACAGGAAGGAAGAAAAAAGTAGTGACTACTCTCACATTGGGTCAAACCTTCCAAAATGTTTCTGGACTGGACAAAAATGCAATGATTTGACCATTTTGGTAAAGCAAACAAAGGATGTGGCAAAAAATTTAAAACAGTTTCTAATCTAATTTACTCTAACGAAAAAAAAGTGACTCTAGACTAAATATTAGATTTGTGACATATCATAAAAAAATCTGTGAAAACAGGAGAGTTTTACTAAAGTACACAGATGGGCTATTTAGAAAACACACTATAACAAGCAGATGTGTAGTGATGGAAAGTGGCTTCAGGATCTGGCCTCTCACAATATGGACTCATAATGGATTCATGATGCAGTGTTCAGTGTGTAGAAATACGCAGTGAGGATCGTGGCATTGCTTTGGTACGGCTGCTGATGGAGTTCAGTGGTGGTATTCCAGCATATCATGTGCTCATGATTTCATGCTGCTATGCTGTTGCATGGACAACCTTCGAGGCACAACGAGCTCCTGCTGTGCGTGTGTGTGTGTGTGTGTGTGTGTGTGTGTATGGGCGTCTCCACAGCTTTAGTCACAGAGAACATGCTGCAGTCATTGGTACTGTAAGTAGGACGGCGGCTGTGCACGGCACTGACCTGTGATCTTGGGGATGCCCTCCAGCGTTGGTACGGGGAAGGTGAGGATGATGCCCTGACTGGTCCCCACCCACATCAGACCCTGAGAGATCAGCAAGCTGGTCACACAAACCTGACCTGGATACAGACATCCACACATTGTACTTTGAGACTCTGCGTATTCATCATGATTTTGACTGTTGATGTCGTGTCTGAGCTTGCCTGGTGTTAGATGGGTGGTGCGGGTGGAGATGTTGACTTCCTGCAGTTGTTCCAAGGTCTCGGTGTGGAACAGGTGAAGGGAGGAGCCCTGAGTGAAGGCCATCCAAACCCCCCCACCTGAACGAACCATGTGGCTAACAGTGACTCCTGGATCCGAGTGTGCTTCAAAGCTCTGAGGCGCAGAGACAGAGAGTCACAGTCTGCAAAGTGCTACATAATCAGACCATTTAGCATTGTACCAATACAGCATTGTAACAGGGGTCCAGAGAGGCTGCATGGTTTTACGTCAGTGCAGGGGATTACGGAGGAGGGACGGTCCAGTCATGGACATTCATTAAGTCCTAAAATACTGAAACTCTCAGCCGAATGAAAATATGGGATTTTTCATCCCCGTCATTAACAGCTGTAAATTGTGAAAGCAACACATGCGAAAGCCAGTTAAGAAATGGAAGAAGGTTCAAATGTAGAAGCAAAAAAAGTGAAATTGTGGCATTTGAGTGTCTTTTAAGTACAAGGTTGTTGTTTTATGCATTTGGCCGTGATGGCACAATGTTTTGTGCCAGTCAAGAGGAAGGTGACTGAAAAACATTTCACATAATGTAGATTACTGAAACAACCACTGTTTCAACTGACATTTCTGCCCAGTTTGGCCACTGTGTGAATTTCTAAAGCAAAACATCGAAATCTTGGCAAATTTGCTGAACCCCTCTCATTTCTCTCATTTCATTTACAAGCCTGAACTGTGAATGAGAGAACAGCTTTTCCCTCAAGAGAATATTCACATTCCAGGGCAAAATTAGAGGTCACACACACACACACACACACACACACACTCAACAAAAGTACAAGCACTCACACATACACCAGAGAAAGAATGAAATGACATGTTCCTCAATTCAATTTTCTAGCCTTCCCCACAGAGACTGAGCTGAGGTAATCAGAGAGGAGACGCACTGCCTCTGGCAGCCTGTGATCCCCAGAAAGACACACTCATCTGTCAGTCAAGCTCATAAGTCCCTGGGCTCTGTGAATGAGGCACAGACACCCACCATCTTCACCTGATGCCTGACACAGGACCATCAGGGCGAGGAATTTCAGCTAACAGCTTACGATGGCAGACCGCGGGAAACATTCGCTGTTCCCCAAGCTGATCGCTGCTGGAACAAGGATATAAATATTTCACTTGGCAAAATGAAATGAATTTATTTTAGTTAAGCTACATTAATTTTCAGCTTCTGTGGAAAACTAGGACAGCAGTCCTGCGCCGTGAGGCAGCAGCGATGAGTTTCTGGCACAGGGTGTTGAATGTAACGCAGTAGTCATTTGATTATATGTGAAGCACTGGTATGTTTTTAAAGGCAAAACTTGGCAACAGGAGCATAGCAGACCGGTGCCCCACAGCTTTTTTTTTAGCACCCCCCCCCCTTCCCGGCCCACAAGCAGATGTGAGATACAGTGTATTTCAAAAGGTACCAAATGGTAAAGTGGGAAAGTGTGAGAGGGTCAGTGTACTTTACTGTGTACCTGTATGTGGAGGCTGGATCCTTGGATGACAGTGACTTGGTTGGCACAGCTGGCCCATACAGTGTCTTCTAGAGTCAGCAGAGTGCGGACCGGCTCAGAGCCCAGAGACACCATCTTGCAGGAGTCCGGGTTCCACAGTCTCTCTGCGAGTGAGAACGGTCTGTGGTTTAGTGCCTATTAAGATCTCTACGCTCACGTACTTACAGGAGCAGTGTCGTTTCAGCGAGCGCCAACCTCCAGTCTTCCTCGGATACACAGCTACTTTGCCGTTGGCCAGTCCGGCAAAGAGGAAGGACAGTGAGTGTCTGAGGCAGCGGACCGGACAGCTGTCAGGGTTCACCATGGTCAACAGGCTCTGAACAGCTGTGTTCACACTGCTGTACACGTGGATGCTGTTAAGACAAGGAGACACTTTACAGTCACTTTACAGTGGACACATCAAATGGACACTTCAGATGGATCTCTGGAATCAGGATCTGGTTAGCCTAGCGTAGCATAACGACTGGAAGCAGGAGGACACAACTAGCCTGACTCTACACCAACAGACACCAACACTCAGTTTGTGTCTGCAGACCGACCTGCCGTCCTGCAGCCCAGCACAGATGATGTTCCCCATCTTGGCAACACTCTGGGGCTTCTCAGCCTCCTTCCCCTCTGTGCTGGGACATGGCTCCTTCACATACTCCAGACAGAGGACTGAGGACCTCACAGGGAGAGTTTTCACCAGACGAGGAGTGGCCCGGTTGAGGGAGAAGATCTCCACTTGGCCGTGGTTGGAGTTGCCTCCTCCACCAGCCACCTGAACACCAAGGGAACAAAACGGGATCCAGACATGACACAAATCCGTTGTTAGGCGTAGTACATATAAAAGTGAACAGATAAAAGAAAAGTACTCACCCAGAGGTATCCCTGCGGTAAAGACATGCTGGCAGTGCAGAAACCCAGCAGACTGGACTGAAACGGACTGTGAAGAGCTGCCTCGAGCTGCACAGACAGAGACAGTTTCATTTGCTTTGGACAACTTAAAGGGATTAAATACGGTGTGGACACCATTATTTCAACCATCGGCTTTGCATTATTGTGATCACAAAACGCTAAGTGACTTCTCGTGTTAAACAGCGTTTTGCTGTTTGAAAGACAAAAGATGAGACAAAGAGATGGGAAGTAAATGCTACAGTGACCGTACGAAGGATAAAATGGTGCCTTCAAATTCAAAACCAGCAAATATATAAAAAAAAAAAAAAAAACAACCTTCAGGCTTTCTACCATTTCCAATCATAAATAGGCATTAATTTCTATTGACATTTTACACAGCGTCCCAACTTTTCGAAAAATAGGGTTTGTAAATACTGTACATGCTAAAATTAATGTTTAGTTTATAAAAAAGAACGAATACTAATAAAACAGCTGAAAATACACTTTAGCTTTAACAACCATGTATATTTAATAGTATTGATAGTTTTTGTAGTATATATTTAAATGTAATCTATTTTTTAAATCGCAATGTCTATTTCCATATTTATTGTAACTTATATTTATACATGTATTAATTTATTTATACATTTGTTTACTGATGAATAAGACATTACAACATGTATTGAAACACAACCCCCAGCATCACACAGTCTTGGGAGAGGATCAGAAAACTCTGCCAAAACACACACTGGTCTGGGAGAGCGAGAAAAAAAAAAACACACATTCATGAAAAAGGCTTTTCAAGGTTTGTGGCGGTTTGAATTTCATCATGTTGTAATGCTTTTTTTACGGTTTGTTTTCCCAAAAATCATTTTCACGTTGAAATGCTGCGGCCTCAGTTGGAAGCACGGTTATTCAGAGGACACAGCGTTTGGCTAGGAGACAACCAGAGCATACGGCTGCTTGGTGAACGGCAAGCAATATTAAAACGTTGAAAGCCGAACCAATAAACCGTCTTCTGGAATCTTTGTACCAGCAACCAGCAGCAGCTCTTGCCTTCAGTGTGTGTGTTCTTGGTGAGAGAACAGGAAGCTTGCAGCTTAGCAGTGGACAGCTAAACTGAGCTTTTGTCTTCCCATCTTCTTCAGGACATTCCCACCCCGGAGTGTTTTCCTGTTCTGAGTGCAAACACACACACACACACACACACACACACACACACACAGACACACAGGTGTTACCTAAAAGAACAAATATCACTGTCACATATATAAAATTACAAGTAAAGCCGAGGACAAAAAAGAAGGAATTAAATAAACCAGCTGTGCAGTTTTGCACAAATGAGCTGCATATTTTAATTTCTCTTTTTTATGCAAATGATGCAGCTTCAGTGTTGTAGCAGCTGGAAAACCTGGAACACAGCGTATGTGACACATACACATGTCCATATCAGTGTCCTCTCGTCTAAATTCTGTCAGTGGCTCTAACAATAAAGTGTGTTTCGCATAACAGGAAGAAACTGTGTTAAAACAGCTCATTTACAATTTGAACAAAAAAACCTCTTCTAAATATGACAAAAGTGTTTATTAATTTCTCCATTATTTTCCACTGATTGAGTTCAGACTGGGAAGTATGGTGGAGGAGTGCTTAGTGCTGTTGCCTCACATCTACAGGGTCCCCGGTTCGAGTCCGTGGCCCAGCTGCAGCCTTTCTGTGTGGAGTTTGCATGTTCTCTCTGTGCTTGCTTTCCTCTGGTTTCCTCCCACAGTTGCCCGTAGGTGTGAATGTGAGTGTGAATGTTTGTCTATCTGTGTGTGTCTCTCTGTGTTGGCCCGGACAGAGACTGGAGACCTGTCCCGGGTGGACCCCTGCCCTCAACGGTTTCAGATAATGGATGGATGGATGGATGAAGTTGCAGAACTCACTCTGAGCCATCTTGGCGAGGTGGAGCCGGTTCACCCACGTGATCTTACTGACGGGGCTGGGAGTGTTGAAGACCACCATGATGCTCACAGGACGACCACACCTGGCAGCAAAAGCAGAGCAGCCATGAAACCACGTGTCTAGTAACGCCACACGTCTACCTGTTGAAACCTGACCATAGCGGAACTCACTTGTCAGGTTTGCCTGGTACGGACAGACGCAGGCGGCACTTGTTGGCGTTCTGGATCTCCTCCTCCTTCAGGCGGATGAGTCTGTGCAGAGCCAGACACCAGTCCTGAGACACCGTGGTGTTTAGATTCTGGGATACGGGAGGAAAAAAAGGAAGAAGGAACCAGTTAGAGTCAAAAAGCTGTGCTGTGATGTCTGATGGACATGTGGAGTTTAACACCTGAGCAGAGCTTTACATTACTTTGGAACATCACACTGTACCGAAAAGGTGTGATAAAAATAAAGTAACACGTTTTGCTCTGTATGGAAGGAGCCTTTACCTAATAAAAAGAAAATTAAGAAACAGTTGGGATGTTTCAAAGCTTGTGTAGGGGATAGAGACAGTGGTGAAGTCATATAAAGTCTGCTCACATCTGGGATATAAATTCAATTAATTGATGCCATATCTGATAGAATTTGTCTTTTTGGACAAGTAAATTCTGTCCAGAATAGTTTGATACTAGTTTTCTATAATGAAGGTGCTGCTGGATTCTGATATTGGCCTGTAGTAACTGTATATGATTCCGTTTTTGCAGTGACACCTGCCTCTGACTGAGTGTTTCGATATTTGAAGGAATTCGATCATGACCTTCCAAAAATCTCTTTTAACACTAGGTGAGTCTATGCATTCGACAATTAACAGAACTTCTTTTTTAAATTCTCACAAATTACTTAAATTTTCCGTTTCAAAAGTTTTTCCGTGAAGAGTTTGCATGCACCCGTTTCAAGATGAAACCTGGAAAACACCTGCTTCTCTGACGCCCACGTAAAACAACCACATTTGGATTGGGTCTCTTTTTCTTATTGCTTTTTTGAATGAGAAAGCGGAATAAACAGGTGCTTCACTGACTAAAATAGACTCTGGACTTTTTAAATAAGGAAGAAGGAGGAGTGTAATTTGTGGTTCTTTAACATTTTTACTAGAAAGTCTTAAATGATTAAAAGCAGATAAACTGTTTTATGTAACATAAGGTTAAAAAAAAAACTTTTCAGAAAAAGGACATAAAGTTATGTATATGCCACCTATAAAGAAAAGACACACATAAAATAAGATTTAACTAGAATTACTGCTTCATGGTTGAATGCTTCTGCCAACCAGTCAACTTGCACTTGTACATGCATGTCTGTACACTCATAGTCTAATCAGTTCATCCTTATGTGTTTCTTGAGTCGTTAGGCCACATATAGTGAAATTCTCACCTGGCGTTTCTGAGATATCGAATTAATGAGAATACGATGGACATGAAGTGACCTTGACATGCAAAATCTAATCAGTTAGTTTGAGAAAAACTGAATACAATAACAAATGAATAAAAGTGTAAAAAGTAAACGTAGAAGTAAGCAAATAAAACCAAAAACATAATAACAAAGGCGCAACAACCCTAATAAATTCCTCCTTATCTGAAAGAACACAGTGTGTTTCTCATAGTAATATTACATCAGCATTTTCCAACGTTACATATGTCCCTCAGGAAGTACCTCACCGGCCAAATTATACACACACCATTGTTGGTACTATAGTAAATTTCAGGCCTTGCACAACTTAGTTTTACAGGTCTTCAAATGCTGTAGAATTCAGCAGCTATCATTTTACCTAAATCCGGAAAATTCCACCATATTACACCAATTTTATCTTCCCTTCATTGGCCCCCTATTCATGTCAGAGCAGACTTTAAGGTGTTTCCGGGGACCTTTGAAAGCTGAAATGGAAGTGCTCCTTCTTTCTTGTCTGATCATCTTAAACCTCGTGTTCCACCCCAATGTGCAGGGCTCATGTCTGTCCCCAGATTTAAAAAGAAGTCAGCTGGCTACAGGGCATTTTCCTTTCATGCCCTTTTCCTCTGGAATAACCTCCCTGCTGACATGAGGCAATCGGACTCAGTAGATATGTTTATAGCTAAACCTAAGATTCATTTCTAGGCCCTAAACTTCAATTAGTGTGTTTTCCATTAAAAAGAGTATCGCTTGCTCAGGGGCGATTTGTTGTGTTTCCTTCCAATTCTCTAAGGTCTTGACGTTATAATGTAAAGTCCCTTAACTCTGCGTGACTTGGTGTTATTTAAGCCTGCATACAGTGAATTGCAGTAATATAACCTAGATGATAGAAAAGCATGTGTGATCTTCTCAAGATCAGGCTGTGAGAGATAAAACGTGACCTGAAAGATAGTCACCAGTTGACTTTTTGGTAAATGTCAATCGAACACCCAGGTTTGAGGCTGTGGATTTCACCTTTCCAGACAAAAAACACGATGTTTTAGTACCTCTGACTACGGAGGACCAAAACATTGCTTTCTTTTAATTTAGCTGGAGGGCGTTGTGGGAGATCCAGCACTTTTTTTTCCCAAACACACAAAATGGTAAATGTTCTGCATATAAAGTAATTTTATCCCAAGCACCAAACGATTTTAATTTGTTTAGATTTAATCATTTGGCTGCTGTGAGAGTTCAGAATGAGAGAAGCCTGATCAAGCATGATTTAGTGCTTCTTCAAATTAAAAAGTGCAGCCATTGCATTCCGATTGGAACAGAACCCCCTTTGTGTATAAAGTGACGGTACCTGGTAGGTTCCATTGAGAGTGCCTATCAGCAGCGAGACCTCCTCCACCACAGCCAGGTCGTGCTGCAGCTCCTCCAGCTCTTGGTACAGTTTGGGAGGACCCAAGAACATTTTACCTGGAACGCAGGGAATCACAATTACTTCCTGTTTGGGCTTCACATCTAAACAACATCCACTTAACAGCAACAATTCTTTAAACGGAAGCGTCCACGCTGCACAAATCTACTCTGATTTAACCCATTTATCGACAAGCTGGGACAACTCTAAAACGATTCATACAATTTGAAATTTTCAACATTTTGTCTACGTTACAACAACAAACGTAAATGTATTTTATTGGGATTTTATGTGATGGACCAACACAGACTGGCACATAATTGTGAAGTGTTTAGGAAAATGATAAATGGCTTTCAAATTGTTTTACAAATTCCACAGCCCAGTTGGGAGAATCTGTCCACAGGACAACTATTAGTCATTCACTCAACAAATCTGGCCTTTATGGAAGAGTGGTAAGAAGAAAGGCATTGCTGAAAGAAAGTCATGAGAAGACACAGCAAACATGTGGAAGAAGGTCAGATTAGACTAAAATTGAACTTTTTGGCCTAAATGCAAAATGCTGTGTGGCAGAAACCTCCCACTGCACATCACCCTGAACACACCATCCACACCGTGAAACATGGTGTTGGCAGCATCATGTTGTGAAGAAGCTTTTCTTCAGCAGGGACAGGGAAGCTGATCAGAGTTGATGGGAAGATGGATGGAGCCAAATACAGGACAATCTTAGAAGCAAAACTGTTAGTCTGCAAAAGACTTGAGACTGGGGAGGAGGTTCACCTTCCAGCAGGACAACGACCCTAAACATACAGCCAGAGCTACAATGGACTGGTTTAGATCAAAGCATATTCATGTGTTAGTGACCCAGTCAAAGTCCAGAGTGAGAATCTGTGGAAAGACTTGAAAATAGCTGTTCACAGATGTTCTCCATCCAATCTGAGTGAGCTTGAGCTATTTTGCAAAGAAGAATGGGCAAAAGTTTCATTCTCTAGATGTGCAAAGCTGGTAGAGACAAAAGACCTGCAGCTGTAATTGCAGCAAAAAGGTGGTTTTACAAAGAATTGATTCAGAGGAGCTGAATACAAATGCACAGCACACTTTTCAGATATTTATTCCTAAAATAAAATTTGAAAACCATTAAACGTTTTCCTTTCATTATGCAATTAAATACCATTTTGTGTTGGTCTGTGACATAAAATACAGTTATGTTTGTGGTTGTAACGTGACAAAAAGTAGAAAACGTCATGAATACAAGCCACTGTACATGGAAGCTTTCACTGTGAGCCAAATCAAGATGGTAGACAGTCCTAGACCCTCTCTGTATGTGCTGTGTGTCCCTGTGTACAGTGGGTGGTGAAAGGTCTGATGCTGAGCGGTGGATGTACCATTCATGCTGGAGGTGGAGCTGTGGTGTCTGCTCGAGTTGACACGGTCCATGCTCTGCAGGCTGTCCTGTCCCACTTCCACCACTTGAGTCTGCAGCAGAGGTGCACACCACTTCACGGTGTACTTAGGACCAACAGGAACCAGGCTGTTGATGTCAGGGGGACCTCTGGTGGACAAACAAAGAGTTCTGTGAGATCAGGACTCACTCGTAGGCTGTTTTACATGACATTTTTACTTATGACAGAAAAAGAGTTTTTCTCTCCTTCCAGTCCTTCTATGCTTAGCTACACTGACCATCTATTTGACCCACCAGGATTCTAGACTCCTGATCCTGGACCTTCTTTCAGGTTCTAACAACTACTTACTTTAGGTTGACGTTGGCACAGATCACGATGTCGTTGAGGAGAAAGATCTTTCTCTCCTTCGATTTGAGAACTTGACCTTTATCACCATAAACATTTTCAATCAGAAGCTCACAGTGAATCAGTTGCTTCTGCTCCGAGTTCAGCAGCTGGAAACACAAAGAGGTTCAGAAATTACAGCCTTGGGGGGGATGATGTTCTAAAAATGGACAAAATTAAGCTTTACTGCTGCAGACGAGTTATCTGGACGTTAGAGGCCACACTAGCTTTTTTCACCAGCACAAAGTATCTTAGTTGGTAACTATAGTGACAAGAGGCTGATTTCTTTCCACTGAGAGTCATCCAGCCAAAATCATGCACTTCAACTCAACAAAAGCTTTAGAAAATGTACTAAGTAGATTCCCGGCTCCTAGAGGCATGTGTACTGTGTACTTGTTTCTAGCACCAAGAGAAGGTTCTACTCTCTGTTATTTAGTGATGTCATAGTGGGTGGTGGGAGTTACACTGGAGTGCATTATAATGAAGGAGACCTTCACTAATTTGAATTTGCTTCTTTTGGTTCTAGTTTGGGTAGTTACATGTACATGAATATCATTGAACTTTCCCATTGATTTCCCTATATCAAAATATCTCTACTGCTAACTAAAAAAATGCCTCCAGGTGACATCACTTGGAGGAACCTTCATTTCAGATTGTGTCATCTTGTTGCTCACACTATGGAGTTTGTGATCATGGTCGACCTGCTTTTCCAGAGCTCCCCCAGATGACATAATCTGAACCCCTAATGATGAAAAACTCCTTCGGGTGATGTCATCTGGAGGAGTTTTTCACCTAGTGTATGATAAAGTGTTACCTTGTTGAAGTTGCGCTCCCCCATGCTGTGCGCTAACTGCTGGATCTCAGCCTCCTGATCAGCCAGACGCTTCTGTTCATTGAGTTTCTCGGCCAGAGTCTCCAGCTCGGTGAGAGCCAGCTGCAGGGGCAGCCGGTCAGCGTGGGACTTCGGAGTGTTCTTCAACATGTCCTGATAAAACAGCAACGTCAAAATGTCACCACTAACCACAGTGTCACACACTGCACAATGACTTGCATCACATACAAACACGGGTTTCTGATTTGAATCCCATCTAAAACTTTTAAGAGGAACAGAATGGTCCTACTGTATTGCAGAGCACATTTGCCTTATTTAGAGGTAATTTACCGACCCACAGTGCACTGCAGCAGAGACAGGACTGTCTGCCTTTCACTTCCCCATGTCAGAAACTCCAACATAAAGTTTCACAGCCACAATTCAAGCCTTGAAAAGCAACCAAATACTCCAGTTGAGACACGGAGTGTCAGAGGGAGCACACTTGACCGCACACTGCATAATGCGCTTTTCTTTCCATTTCCTGTTTGAAAATGCTGACAAGATTCATGAGCAGGGATATGCAAGTCAGCGTGACTTCAGTGTGAGTTTGTGTTCGGCTTTTCGTTTAAAAGAAGACCTGCACCGCGTGGAAACGCAGTCCACCGACAGGTGTGCACAATCCGGTTGACTGTGTTACAGCGGAGTTAGAATATAATGACAATAACTGAAGGTTTCATTTGAAAGTATGACCTTAAACTGCATGTGGTTACTGCACATGCTGCTCAGAGGTGTGTCAGTCACTCACCTGCAGCAGCAGAATGAACTGAGGGAAGCGTTGGATTGGTTTAACCATGAGGCCGTACAGAGTAATCCTGTCTGGACTGGAGGCCTGCTTCTTCTGAAAGTCACAGGGGGAGTAGATGTTGGTCAGTCTTTATATCACATTTCATATACAGATTAAATTAGGAGTTTTGAGGAGGCACAACTCATATGTATGAGAACATTACATCACCCCTAATTTACAGTACAACTGCCAGTGATAGATTATTTATTGTGCACTAATCTGCAGATGTAGTTTCACAAGAAGAAGAGGAGAGATAAGAAAGGCCTTCAAAGGCAGAGATAACCAATAGTGTTGGATCTGTCTGTTTGGGGCAATGGGACAGCCCCACTGAAAGAGGACCCGATTGTTATTTTCAGGTGAATACCACATTTCTGAACCTGCACCTGGGATCTGCTCCAGTCACTGCCCACAACGTCTTTTGCAGGACCACCTGATCACAGTCTGATCTGTGGCCCCCCTACAGCTAAGTGATGTCAGATTCTTCGGGTAACACCCTGCACAATGCTGCCATTAGTGCAAACAGTAATGAACCAGTTTATCTTATGGTTCTCGTCCTCCTGGACTTTTGCTGTTTAACAACGTCTGTTCGTTCTGTCGATGGGAAACAGCATCTGAACACAGACGCTTGAAGCCAAAAGTTCAAAAGCTGGCAAACTTTGATACTGAAGGAAATGGAGTCGAACTTCAGTTTTACCCCCTGGGGAGGTGTAAAAACATTTTGTATGTTTTTTGTATTTTGGTAAATGTAAATGCTGTAATATCTGACAGTCATTTCCACAGCTACTGAGGTTGTAATATGAAATGAAATACTTATTTTCCTTCTTTCTCGTATGGTTTTGCCTACATTACACAACTTAAACTGCATAGTAACCTTGTTGTGATTTCTGTGGTCGTGGACCCAAGACTGTGGAACTTCCTCTAAAGAGGTACCTGTAAATGAATCTGTAAGGTGCAGTTCATATATCAAAAGTGCTATAATGTAATGTTATTATTTAAGTATGTTTGGCAGCTGAATAGCCAGAATTGGGAAAAAGTACTCACCCTTTTTTGGACACTGTACACAGTCTATTTGTTCTGTTTTGGAGTCAGACGCCTGTGTGCATCTCCAGGTGAACTGAAAGTTCACCTTTCCATGATGTCACTACTTTACTACTGTTTATTATATTGTGCTTGTGTCTAAAAACTGTACGCAGAAGGCTTCCGGACATTCACTTATATTATAAAGTGAGAAAAGGCAGTGGAAGTTGCAGAACCCTCTTAACCTCATAAAACAGCTGCATAATGAATTTCATTTATTCGTGTCTTGCAGGGTCTTCCTGTATATGTGTACTGTGTTTACCTGTAAGCCCCTGTTTGTTCTTTTGCTCGCTTGCATCATTGCTACTGTTAAAACTGATGCTCAAACATTCAGGGCAAAAGCATCAAACCCCAAACCAAACTCCTTTTTTTTTAATGTGCAGTCAAAATAAAAGCACTGGCCTTTCAGTTCCACCAGTCAAACTGAAACTGAGCAAACACTGGCTCAAAATTGCAAAGAGTGTGACCACCTTCAGAAAGTCCAGGAAAGCAGGTTTAGACACGCAGGCCTTCTTGATCAGTGCCATGGCGTTGGTGAAATTGTTGATGTAGTCGCTGTACACATTCAGCACCATAGACTTTGAGAACTGTGGAGGAAAAAGTGCATGGATGAAACACAATTCTGCAGAAAACTCACTGAAAACTCACATGTTCTCTTTTTTTGAGCACACTGTCTGATTAGGGACAGGGAAGCTATTTTTAACCTCACTGGCAAACTGGTGAACCCAGTAGTCCTGCAGTGACCAAAGATAACAAAGTTGAATGATGCACAAGACGTCTACAATATTCAATCTGACGAAACGGTGCAGCCACAGAAGTACATGGAGTCTTGGGAAGCAGCACAGACTGAGCCACTTGGGGGTAAATATAAGAGGAAAACTGAAATTCCAAAGGCTTTGTAACTAATCAAATACGTTTCAAACAGGCGTCTGAGCTCTTATTTTGAAAACAGTCACATGTCTCAGGTAGAAACATGTCACGCAGTGCACCAGCGCGGCTCACGGATGAATTCTTATTAGATTTTGAACAACAGTGGATCAGAAATTACAGACGCAATTCATCGACAGCTTTATGGTATTGACAAAAACAGTAAAAATATTTTAAAAAAAAATCATGGGCCTTACTCCTTAAATTCTTGAGCAATTGAGATTGCAGGACGACCAAAACCAACCATTTTGAATAGGAATCTGCAACAGGGCACTTCTGGGTGTTAGGTTTGTCTCTGTCACAGTCAAACTTTGCACAACATGTGATTTACATATTTCACAGCTCTATGCCAGTGAACCTATGATATTATTCGTTAGCGTGTGGATCTGCACTGTGCACTGAACCAAATTCTGTTGATCCTTTTATCGTCGCCATTTATTTAATAATGACATGTTCAATCTGCTCAATGCCTGCTCGAGCAGTTTGTAGCCACAACCCAAAACTGTGATTTATAGAATTTTTTAGTTTGAACTGTTGAAAGCCCAACTAAGGGGCAGTGACTAAAATCCCCATTTAAATCAATTTTTGAGTTTTTTTTCTTCAGCTTTTACAGATGCCACAGTGCTTTTATTTTAAGTATGAAGTTCCACGTCATCTGCTCTCAGTCTGACTTTGTGCTTGTGGGATTCACACCGTCTACAGTGAGCGCCAGCAGCTTTGATCGTCACAAGCGTGAGATTTCCTGCTGCTGCCTTGAATGTAGTTACACAATTCAGCTCAACAGCTCAAATCGGCTCACAAACCCGTCCTGCCCCCCTGCACAAATCTAATGCTGCTGTTACAGGTCACTCTCAAATGTTTATTGTTTATATATGCTCACATTCTTTACGTGGCCCTTTCGTCGTCAGAGGCTGAAACCACGGTTTAAATGGGCATGTGAGGTGTGAAAGCTTTTTAAAAGACATCATCACTGATGTTCTGCATACGACCATACGGTCAGGAGACTCGAGAAGGGGATAAATGATGGGGGGAAAAAGGGAAAAGGTCTCACCGAGGCCACAAACAGGTCTCCGATCTTCTCGCTGTGATCCCACTCGGCCACGCGTGACGCAAGGGCGATTTGGAACATTGAGTGGCACTGGTGGATCTCCTGCACGCGGTAAAAAGTCTGACGCACCTTCTTGGGGTTAAGGATGCAGTTCTGCGGCTCCAGCAAAGGCTTCTGGTACTCCTGACAGACATAGGAAAGGTCAGCGTGGCACACTGGACATCTGTGGTTTCTTTGAGCTTCCACCAAGTTCACACACACTTACACTACTTTCCGTTTTTATTACTCTGTCCAATAGAAACAAAGCTCTTTAGCATTGGCAGGCAGTGCTACCGCCGTTACCTGAGGAGAGGTGAGACTCACCTGGAGGATTCTCCTGAGAGAGTTCAGGTAGCTGCTCTCGCTCTGCACAATGGAGCTGAGAATGAGACGTCTGACAACCTGAGGGATGTGGTGACAAACATTCACATTAATCTGGAAAAAACACACCTCCAATCACTATAATATCAAAGTAATAAGTTCAACAATACATTTTTAAACCAATTAGCTCGTTAGGTAGCAACCATCTTGGCATGCTACAAACCTGAAACCAATCTCGATTTGTTTGAGCTGAAAGGTTTAAGGAGTTACAGCAGGGTTCTTGGACATTGGTTTTCCTTTATTAATAAGCGAATGGATGCAGACAGGTGATCCAAAATCTGATTGGATCACCTGCTTCATATTCAGCAGTGGTTGTGTGAGAGGCGTAGTCTAGACCTGGACAGGTCTGCAGTCTATCTCAGGACCAACACAGAGAGACAACCATTAACCTAACCAATTATGAAAATGTTTCACTGCTTCTAGCTGAAAAACTCCAGATGACATCACCCAAAAGGAGTTTTCCATCATCGGGAGTTCAGATGTTGGCATCTGGAAGAGCTCTGGAAAAGAAGGTTGACCATGATCACAAACTCCATAGTCATAAACTGAACTGAAGGTTCCTCCAAGTGATGTCATCTGGAGGAGTTTTTCAGCTAAAGCAGACACATATTTTAATATAGGGAAGTCAGACGGAAGTTCAATGGCATTTATGTACATGAACTACCTGAACTGGACCTAAAAAATTTAAGTTCAATATCAGTGACGCCGTCCTTTATGTCTATGGAACCATCTATGGAATTCAACAGTCCCTGCAGATGTTTTACAAAGAAAAGCCTTCCAGAAAAGTGGAGGATTAAACATATTGTACTTACAAAACATGGAGAATTATAAAAGGAAATCCTTTCTCTAAGCCTGTTTAAGATAAAGCTTTGGTTCTCTCTTCAGTGGGAAAAGAAATGTGTGAACTGCGGGGAGGGAATGGACAGTCTGGAATTCCCATGCAGCAGATACCGAGCTTAGTTACAGGATGAATTTCATCAGCTGCCCGAATCAACAGACGGTCGCTCTGATGCACAAACACACACCTGCAGACTGCTGAGCCCCTCCGGCGTGGGGCAGAGTTGTGGTGGAGGGTGCTTTAACTCACACACAGACACATTCATGTAGCCTTCATCATCCTTCACCTCCCCTGCGACATCAAACACAAACACATTATTCGGACGCAGACAAGAAGATGCAGATTTCATTGCAAATCATCCTGTGCCGTTTAGAATATAAATTCTGATTGTTATTTTAAGTGCAGAATATTCAAATTAATGCATTTGGCAAAACCTCTTACTCCAGACACGTCCATGTTTGGTTAGGATTTGTCTTTTTGAGAATAGTGGTGGAAACCATTCGACCACTTTTACTGACTTTTACTGATTTCCGTGAACATGTTTGTATCTGTACCTGCCGAATCTTTCCTCGTCAGGAACGACACTTTCCGAATCATGGCTAACTTTGTCTTTTCTAAACCATCCTTGGTACCGCTCCTCGCTGCTTTCATCAACTGCTGCACCTGGAAGAAGAAAGTAGTACAGATGTATAACTCGCTTTATAGCAAGCGACAACACCTGAAACTAAAGTTGCTTAATAAAACCGAAAACCACTCGCATCTGCATCACGTTACTGATGATGGCAGCTTCTCCTTTGAGATCGTCCTTTGGTTCTGGTTGAGGAGTGTCGGGTGATTCCTGTCCGGCAGACCTACCTTATTGTCACAGCTCTGTCTGATCTGAGCAACATGTGGCGCCAGCTCCCTCTTTTTCCCAGCACAATGCTCCTTCAGCCTCAGCACATCTGCAGCCAGCTGGCAGTCCAACACCAGGCAGCAGAGGAAGAGAAACGAGACAGACGGGGCATCGACAATTAAAAATACAAACCATTTGCCTGAGGTCAATTTGCAGACTGGGTGGCATAAATTAAAGAAGTGCCAAAATAGACAAGCACTAAATCATTTGACTGCTTTAGTGTTTGGACTCTTCTTTTCTGACAGTTTTCACTTCCTCATTTGCAGGACATGTATGACTTTTCGCTGTTGCCTGCTTAAAGTTTGACTTTTACCTCGGACACACTATGACAGCAAACAACTGCTGTACTTGTGATGTGTTTGCAGCCCTGGTGCACTACAGGGAAAAACTAGAGAAGGGTTCATACACACCATGATTTGAACTCACTTTCAGAATGATGAAGCCTACAAGGAACTGACGCTGCAAACATGACAACTGTTTCCAGCCTACACAGACATTTGGAAAGACATATCACTAATGACTGAGGACAAGAAACAGGACAATTTGGATTACACACTGCCAGACAACCACTGCAATCCAAGCCGATGAAGGAGGAGGACAGTCCCTGTTAGTAACGTGAGATTCACATTCAGATTCTTTTGGTTGTCACTGTACAAGTACAACGAAATGGAGGCACAAGGTAAAACAATGTGAATAAAATAGTAATGAATAGGAAAATGAAAACATTACTAATGATAATTAAAAACACATATGCTTGTAAACAGAAATAATGATCATTATTGCACCATTTAAAACGGAAGTAATAGTAGTTACTGCACCTATTATGTAGAAATAGATTTTCAGTGAAAGCTATTTCACAGTCTGGTTGTTCTAGCTTGCACTGTCCTGTAAGTTCATCCCACCAAGTTCAAACACGTGTGAGGAATCCTCCTCAATATTTTTTACCTACGTTGAAGGATTCATCCCACTCAAAGAACGAAAAAGAGAGAGTGGGCAAACCCTGCTTTAGCTTCTCCTCTATAGGCAATAAACCAACTGAATTCTACCTCGCAATGAAACTTATCCAATCCATTACCAATTCCTCCAAAAACTGACCGAAATAAACAAATAATCAAATGTCTGCTCCCAGGACTGATAATGTGAAACCAGCACCGTAAAGAAAAACACTTCTCTTTAAACTCTGATACAGGCACAACAACAGTGAATTAAACAGGAAACTGTTTCCCAGATTCCACCACAGAGTAACGTTTTTTTCATCTGCAGCTCTAGTTACTGTAAGACACGACTCCTACCTACCTCACATCTGAGAGAATCACCTCCACAAGCGCAAACCACTTCTTTAAAACCCTCACAGAAACACCCAGTTCATCAAGGCTATTGAAACCAGCTGATAAACTATGTACTATTCACCTCGGAAGACCCTCCACCCTGACAGCTTTTTCAAAATACACACACGAGCCGAGCGGGGAAAGTCCAACGGGGGGGGGGGGCACATGGTGACAGAAGCAGAAGACAGAAGTGCTGACAGAGCGAGCGGCTGCCAGAAATAAGCTGCTTCCTCTTTTCACCAAACCAGGTTTCATTCACATTGTACATTAACTGTAAAAAGCTGCTGCGGCTGATTCTGGGGTTGGACCAATGCGGACTTTTTTCAGGCAGCACTCACGGACTGATGGGTGTTTATTTTGTTAGGTTTTTTTTTTTTCCTGGTCACAAGATTCAGAAGATTTGAAGTCACCAGCGTAAATGTTTAAAGAAAATTCCACCAAAACCTCACGTGATCCTGAAGGGGCTCTCAGTGTCCTCTGTCCAAACCCATCAGCTTTTCTATTCTTTATTTAAATGTTGTTAAATAGTTCATGTCGAACAATTATTAATGAAGGGCAACATGTTGTATCAGCTTCATTCTGCTAAAACTTGTATCGTAACGTATTTAACAGATCGTATGTTAATGGTTGACATGGGCATGTTCTGTGGCAAAACTCTGCTGGACACCATTCCTGGTTCCAAATTGGTAATGTGTGGGGTCCCTCAGGGAAGTGTTCTGGGACCTTTATTTATCTTGATGCTTTTTATGCAGGCGTGCTCCTGTGATCTATGCTGTTATGTCCACATGTTCACTCAAGAGAAAGTACAGATTTCTTTTATTAAGGTGGGTTAAGGTTTATATAGCTGCTCAAACCAGTGTCAGGTATCAAGAATGAAAATTAGATAACCAGCTTTCAGGAGATGACCGAAAGCTGGCATCTGGCACCTTGTAAAATCTGTCAAAAGACCAAATTCTGGGCTGTTTGCTGATGCAGTAGATCTCAGCTCATTGAACACAGAGTGTAGACTGCTGCAAATAAAGTGATCAGGGTGAATATCCCCACGAGCCCATCCATCTGTAACGGCTTATCCTGTTCAGGGTCGTAGGGGGGCTAAAGCCTGTCCCTGCTGTCATTGGGTGAGAGGTGGGGTCCACACAGAGAGAATGTAAGTGTGAATGTTTGTCTATCTGTGTATGTCTGTCTCCGCTGGCTCGGAGATAGACTGGAGACCTATCCAGGGTGGTACCCGGCCCTGAACAGGATAAGCGATTACAGATAGTGGATAGATGGAAGGTCCGTGTTAAAGGGACTGGAGACGAGAAGGTACCTTAGGTTCAGATTTCCCCAAACAAATCCTAATTAAGGATTTTGCATCTATTTTAGTATCTCCAACAACAAACTGAAATATGTCTGGCACAAAAATCAAAAATGAAAGTACCACTCAAAGCAAACGTGGAACATCACTTCCAGTTTGCCAATTATGTGACAAAAGCATCATCAATTCTGCAACACATGTCTGAAGTCGTCATGAGGAAATAAACAAAATATAACCAAAGAACTGTGCACTCTGGTCACTGTACGACTTAAAGTACACATTACAAATACCTTGCTGTTTTTGGCTGGAGGAACGATCTCACTGTCTGACAGCTCATCGCAACTCTCAAACTCACTGGAGCTCCAGCCGTTGGAGCCACAGCAGTCCGGTCTCTGGATGTCCTCGTAGATGTCGTCCACATCTGGACAAAGACACACACAGATGAAGAGAACCCCTTTGTAAGTTCATATGATAAGAGCTGATCGTTGATATTGATTGATTTTGATTTTTGAAGCAACTGAATATTTTAAATAGTCGCTGACCTTCCACTGGGGCGTGGAGGTTCTCACCAGGCACGTCATCATAGATGACCTCTGGGTCTTTTACCACACTGTGTGGACGGCCGGTCACTGGGTTCTGGTCCGCTGATCCCTCTTCACCGCCTGTGTGATGTTCAGTCTGTGGAAGATCGGGAAACGAAGCCTCTACTTCAGCAGCATCGGGTTGATGGACCCCATTTACTGCACCGCTGGTCTCGTCCAGACCATCTTCTGGCTTTCCTACAAAGTAACAAAGCCCGGTGTTATTAATGTCGAGACTGATTGGTGTATTTCAGTGGCTACTGTTCTTACCACAAGCAACAAAACCGCAGAGTAGCTGCAACCGGTCCAAAGTGGAGAAGTGGGACCTAAATATGCCTTTATTGTTTTTTTTTCCTAGCACACAAAGAACTGAAATTAAGAGTAAAATCAGGGTTCATGCTGCTGTAATAGAGGGGGTGTGAGCATCACAGTAATCTGGCCTAAACAAACGTGATGGTGCAGCTGTGTGCTTAAAGTAAGTGGTCTCCTCCTGTACAGGCAGTGGTCGATGTGTGAATGTGTTTACGTGCAGATAGCACCATCTAATGGTGACAGCATGCAACTGAATGGAAGTCATCTTAACTAATTCATATTCAATCTTGAAACCGTCAGAAAGGTGATGATTCTACTATGTGTCGAGGTCATAGTGGGTAGTCGTGTGCTAGAGTGTATTATAAGTAAAAGGTGGTTATAATACTTTGGTCGCCTTTTTCTTTTTAAATCAAAAATGAAAAAAAAAAAGCATCAGAAAAAGCTGGACACTGTAAAAAACTGAAGTGAAAATACAGAAAATAAAAAGAAACCAAATGAAACCTATGGGTGGAAATATCCCCCCAAAAATCTAAATGAAGATCTGAAACACTGTGAGTTTTTGATTTAGCCCACTTAGTTCTCATCAACATCACGATCCAGACTAACAGCAGCACAGCGGAGCGTCTTTGGATGAGAAGGAACTGATCACCGATTAGAGCTTCATCATTTTACAGGTAATTTCCATCAGCTGGGAACATGTGTTTTCCTTTAGTTTGCACAGTTAATCCAATAAAGTTTTGGGTCTTTGAATGGCGTGTGTGTTCACAATTTGTGAAACCAATGGAAAGGTGTGGACACATTCACAAAGGAAGATTCCTGCTGTGCTAAGCAGGTGATGATGAAGACCAAGCGGATCCCAGTTTCATTAAAAGCCTGTTATTTACTGGGAAAAGTCAAATGCCCAATGCAGTAAATTCTGTTAATTTGACTTTAATTCAGCTATTTGCAGGTCATATTGACGTGGCCTAATGATCTTGGTGTGGAGCTACCATTCTGCTGGTCTGGGAGCAGCTGACAATCACAATAAACGGTTGGACAGAGGCCAGCGTTAAATAACTTCACCTGGGCTCAGGTTGCACCAAGTGCAGTGCAGAAAGGGGGATTTCAGTGATGGTAGTCGGTATTTTTTTAGTTGATGGGTTTAATTTCAAACCTTTTTTGCATATTAAAATTGGTTTCTTCTGTACTTAGACAACATTAGTGTTTATTTGCAGTTGTTATTGTGTGTTGTGTAGGTTCCGTCCCTTTAGTGGGAAGTTATTCAGGGCCCAGGTTTGCAGGTGGTTTCTCCCAAATTTGCTCTGTGTTTCCATGGTGTGGTTCCTTTTTGTAAAATAAAACCCTCACACACTTAAGTTTGCTGAAAAGAGGCATAAAGTGAATGTGCTGTGTGTGATTTCTGCAGAATAGTGATTTATTCTCGAACAATGGTCACTGCCACAGGGAAGAACCCGCCTTTAAACTAATGGCACACAAAGCTTCTGAAGAACAGGTTTTTACACACACACACCCACCCACACACACACACACCCACACACACACTGACTTGTCGAGACTGTCAATTTAACAACCTGTGAAACACACAAAGTTCAGCCCGTTCAGATGCTGACTGGCTCATGTTTATGAGTTTGTCTTGTGATCATACACAAAGAAGCTCAGAACAGGAAGAGTATCTGTGCACACACACACACACACACACACACACTATAACCATATGGAGCAGAGGACAGCTAACTATGACTAACAGCTGGGTGGAACATCTCGCGTTGGCTACAAGCTCTACTGCCACAGCTGACACTAGGGGCAGGCTGTGTGTACCTGAATTTAACCTCAGCGTGAGCTCTGACACCACACTGAGCCACTCCTTGGCTCGCTGCGATGCCTGGGCTGCCCCAACGAAAGCCAACAACAGGGACATCCTCAGTTTGGTGTGCGACAGACAACGACCAGCTCTGCTTGGCGTGTTGAGCTGCTGCTCGTGTTGCCTTACCTTCATGAACGCCACTCGCCTTCCAGTAGCTCTCGGACTCGCCGGTCGCTCCCAGATCAGAGGAGGTGGAGCGTCTGCAACAAGAGTGTTAATTTGTCACATTTTATCAGTCTACGACTCGAGTTCTTTCTTCCACCCATGACCCCAAATGTTCAGCCAAAAGACCATTTTTGTTTTCTGCTTTGTCCATTTCTGTTACCTTTACTCCACTACAATCATTTCACAGCTTTAGTTACTAGTTCCTTTTTAGATTCTAATTATGAATACAAAAAATATTGTAATAATCAAACTTTATTGATCCCTAGTGTTAAATTCACAAGGAACTTCAAGTAATTCAACCTATGAAATATTCCTATTACTCCTATGGATACCAGGAGTTCTCTACAAGATTGTATGTCCTTACATTTTCTACAATTAAATTCAAATATAATAGGGATAATTATTATATTTAAACAGCCTATGATGGATTTAAAATGAGCTCCAGCTGCTAACATTAATAAATCAGTTATTATAATCAATAACATCATTTTCACTGATTGAGGACCAGTGCTGGTTTTTATTCAGACAGAGCAACTCTTACTCAAGTAAATGATGTGAAGCTGCTTCTTCCGCCACCATCTAAAATCCCTTTTATTTAATATTATTAAAAGACGCCATTTCATTTACGGTAAAACATGGATATATGGGAAAGCTTTTTTTTTTTTGTTCTTTACTTACCCCTCTGGGGACTCCCTGACTTCCATGTCTGGTGACAAAAGATAAGAACATTAAAGTGTAATCAAAATCCATGTCCGGCCTCATTAACATATTTAAATCCATGCAAATAGCCTCAGTTCTACACTTACCTGAGCAGCCCTGGAGGTTCGCTGAGGAGCTCTGACCCTTGTGCTCGGTGCACATTGTTCCATTTGTTCCTGGCATCACCGTGTCCTGGGTTGAGTGTGGGCTCCAGTCCGGACTCGCCTGTGCAGGTTCGCCGTCATCGCTGTCATCAAACTGAAACTTCTCCCCCTTCTCTTCTTCGTCGTCATCTTCCTCGGTGTGTGACGCACCATTACACACAGGCTCTGAGGAACGACAAATGTTTGATGTGCTCAGTTTTAATACTATTGCATGATTTGTTTTTGTTTTTTTCTGCTCTGTTCCCCCTGACAGCTTGAACACAATCAACACGTTACACGGGCGTCACAACAGCAGACCAACAAACTGACCTCGTACACATTCGCTGTAAAATAACACAATAGCTTTAGCAGCTTATTCACCAGTGATCCAAACTAGCAGCTACTGAAAAAAGGGGATTAGTTGCCGTTGAGCTGCCGCCACAAACAGCTGTTAATGGCAGAGATTACACCCTAAACATATGGCTTTTAAGCACTAAACCTTCCACCTGTCAGCCTCACGTGCACTTTAATTTATACCTACTGCAACATTGTGTCGCGGGAAAAAAAAAAAAACTTACGTTTACTGTGTATTTTGTATATTTTGATTAGCAACGCTGTGTAATTGTACTACACACCTTAAACATGCAGAAATTTAACAGTTGAGATGAGCAAGACTCTTGATAATAGTTATTCAATAAAATAACAAGAAATTGCGTCACCAATGAGAATAAATGTCACAACAAATGCAAATTAAGGGTTCAAACCTGTCTGTTACTTCATATCATTTTCACAATTAGTAAACTTTATATATGAATAGCAGCCTTAGATTAGACTCAAATTACAAAACATATTTTAGTTTTTCAAACAATTGCTTTTGGCATCTTCCTAATTTGTATGTACACCAAGTTTCTATGGAAACTGTTCACTGTGCCAATCCTCCTCCGTGCCCAACAGGTAGATTTGAGCATATGGCCTGCAGAGTCATGCCCGCTCTTACACCGCGTCCAGTAACTAGGCTAGTAGGTCCTTTCAGTACAACAGCAGGGGATTAGTGAGTCGGGTTTCACCCACAGGTGAAACACCTGAGCCTGGCAACATGTGTCGAGCTTAAAGCTGACTGACATCTGTCACAAGTGGTTTTCCTTTGTTGCGTGATGTTTTCTGAGACATCAAATATTAACATTTACAACTTTATGGAGTCTTTTAAATCTCTTTCGTTCCCTTTGAATTTGTCTTAAACGCACTACAGAAATGTAATAAGTACATACAAATGTTCAGCACCTGGTGCAGAACAATCATTATCTGATCAATGTTTTAAATGTTTTCACTAGTTCATCAGAAGTGTTTAACCAGTACAAAACGTCGCTCAGTAACAATCCGACGTTAACAAACTGCAGCCTGCAGTACATTTTTCTCAGCGCAAACATTGTTAGAAGCACGGAGGAAAATCGGGCATTTGGGCCGAGTTTAGCAAAACTCGACCGGCAGACTGCAAAAAAGGATTTTGCGAGTTTTGCTGTCATCACTTCTAGTGATCAAGTCATCAAGTCATCAAGTCTAAGAAAAGGACATGATGGGAGCTAAAGGTCTAATCAGGGATGATGCGTTGGTCGGACTTGGTGCTGAAGCTGTGGCAGGAGACTTTCATGTTTAACTTATCAGTCTGTACATAATAAACCATAACGACCAAGTGAAAACACTTTCAGAACAGATCTTTTCCTGTCATCCAAACTCACCTGAGGGATGACAGAGGAGTGGGTGTGGAGAGCTCATGGTGGGTCACATCAACTCCTGCGAAGATACAAAACAGCTTATTAAAGGCTGTTTAATCACTCAGAGAGACAGACAAACACTGGGCCACTCAGCTGTGGTTTAAACTCAAACCTGTGTCTATAGATCTGCAATATCATCAAGACCCGTTTGGCCCAAAGTACATGATAAGTCGCTGTTTTAGTAATCGATCAAATCTTAGAATGTATTTTTATTTATTTAAATGAACAGGTTGCAAATTTAGAGACGCAAGACAAGGAGTGACGTGGCTGAACTTCCCGGTTCTAGTCAGGAGCTGAGCCGCTGTGTTCTGAACAATTTGTAGTCTCAGCATGATTCAAATTTAACATCCTACGATGATAAAAGCACGACTGAACTCGTTTAGTGATGTGATGCTCAAAGCTCAATTTGCAGTCAAATAAAACACCAAGAGTTCCAGCAACTGGCTTAACGAATATTGGTAAAGGCCCTAAGAATGGCAGTATATTACTGGACATCCCATTTCTGATATCGGACAAACAAACTTGTAGAGAACTCCTGGTTTCCATAGGAGTAATAGGGAGCTACAGCCGCGTGTCATCAGCATAACAGTGAAATGAAACATTATGTCTGTATAACATCACCCAGTGGGAGCATGTCGATTGAGAAAAGTACTGACCCTTGGGAAACACCAAGTAGAAGAACTTTTAAAACATCCAAATGTCAAATCACAAATCATCCACACTTGAATAAACAAAACAACAATATGATAAAACCATGTGCAGCATTGTAAAGAACCGTTACTTATGGTGACACCGCGGCACGTTTGGGAACCCAGTATTTTATCCAAGTGCACGAGCTGCTACTGTTTAGCTGCAATTCGCCCGCAGCAACATGAGTGTGTTACATTCCTTCCCAACAAATCCGGGCGTGTGGTTTCCCAGACTGTGTTACTCAACCAGGTGACAGGGCACTTAAGCATCAGACGGCAGCTCTGACTATTTCTCTAAGGCAGGTAAAAAGATGTTATATTTAGATATTAAAAGTAATATGTAGAGTAAATACATTCAAATAAGGACTAAACGAAGCCAAACACATGAATAATTCATCAGACTATATGGAAAAAAGGGCTCATGCTGGAGAAGATGCCGTGGGCCTGGCAGCTGAATAGACAATAGCAGGGAGAGAGGGAGCTCTGCTGTCAGCTGTGAGGAGGAAACAGCCTCTGGATTGTCCGGCTGAAGTCGTCCACTGAGTTAAAGCCTGAAGTCAAACATGGAAAAAAAGATGAAGGCACATTCCTGCATAATGTCTCACTGAGAGCTGACGAACTCTGGTAGATGGGACAAGAGTTTGTGGTCCCACTGGCGTCAGGAGTTATTGCCGCTGCTGTCACACCTGTTATTCATGTGTGTTCTGCTAGTTTCCCTGTCAACTCTCAGCTCAAGTCCATCACAGCTTTTACAACTTAAAGCAGATACTGGGGATTTTCGGCGAACACCAGCAGCACGTAGAGGTTTTCACGGATAAGCTCAGGATTCACACATCCTCTAAAGCTTATTCTACCTGGAGTAACAGTAAACTAAAGTAGCTCTGGACTGTGATAAACTCCAGGAAGATCCGAGGAGCCATCACAAGGACAAAGACTTGCTGCACAGGTGTTGTGGATGTTGCAGTTTGTTTCCCAACTGTTTTTTCTCAGAAACACAAATGCCTGCAGCGACAAAGACTGTCTATCATGGACACACCTTAGCAGAGACCTGCAGTCTGCTGTGCTCATCTGACCGATCACATGCATTCAGACACTCTGATGTCACAGCTGTCCCCATTGTCCTGTCATAGTCATTCGAAAGGATCCGAGTTGTCCACTTGTCATTTACCTTATGGTTATTATGTGGGATTTAACAGCGGTGTGCTTTTACTTTGAAGGCGTGGAAGCAGCCCAACACTGAACAGTCAGTGGACAGACTCACAGACTCGAGTGTCTTCAGAAAAAACCAGAGAGCAGAAATCATGCGGAGTGAGATCAGCAGTAAAACAATAGACAAACAGACTCGACAGGTTGTCCCTGGTGTCCCTGTGTAAGACTCACCTCAGGGTCCTGGATTACTGCAGTAATCTACCGGCCGCTACTTCAAAAACATGGCTTTGGATAAACACTTCTGTCCAAGAGACTCGTCCTTCCAGGGTTTTCCTGTTGTGTTTCCCTCGCTCCTGTCTCCTCCTCCTCCTCTTCCTCTCCCTCTGTCCCGCTTTCCCACAGCAGACCGGAGCCTTGTATGTCAGAGAAGCCACTGAAAAACCCGGCAGGAGCGCGGTGGGCGGAGACTGATCAACGGACTTGGGTCAGTGTCTTAACTGAGCGGATCCTGCCTTGCTGGATTTAAGCTGATCCTGGGTCTGTTGGTTCTGCAGAGGTCGCGTTGGCAACAGATCCACAGTCTGAAAACTGCGCAGAAGCAGGTTTTCTGTCAGGTTTAGTCTGAGTAAGAAAGACAACCTGGTCTGGACCCGGAAGTCCATCCAACTCTGGATCAGCTGTCCTTAACCCCAGAAATCCACTACGAATAAAATGATAACACGCCAATCTGATGATGTTCACATCGATAAAGATGTTATCATCAATCAATGATCGATGGCCCTGCGCGTGAGTGCGCGCACACGTGACTGATGAGAAATTAAAGGAATGTCTCCACAGATAAAGTTACTACAGGAGAAGGTTTTACACAGGCGCCGGTTTGCAGAATAATCTGCTCGAAAAGTGTCAGTGCACGCGAACTGACGCCGGATGTCGCCGTTGGTTTCTTTTCCGCAGACCAGCAGCAGGTTTTTCGTTCCCCAGTGATGGAAGAAGTACTCTGATATTTTACATCTCTTTAAAAGCGAGTCCAACAAATGAGGTTTTTTTCGTCGGCATAATATTTAGTGCACATTCAGGGAGTATAAATGTAAGTTTAGTAAAGTTTGTATCCGCTTTGATAACACCTGTGAGTTTATTTAATTCATTTTAGGAAAAAAAGATCATCAACACTTAACTTTTTCCACATTTTTTTTATGTTACAGCCTTATTCCAAAATGGATTCAATTCATTATTTTCCTCAAAATCAATAGCCATTAATGACAATGTCAAAGAAGCTTGTTTAAAATCTTCGAAAATGTATTAAAAATAAAAACAAACAAACAAACAAAAAACCCACAATCAAGTCTTTTAGAGTATAATGCTACAAGCACCTGTTTTTGGGCAGTTTCTCCTGTTCTTCTTTGGAGAACCTCTCAAGCTCCATCAGGTTGGATGTGGAGAGTCGGTCCACAGATATGTTTCAGATTTCTCCAGAGATGTTCGATCAGGTTCAAGTCTGGGCTCTGGCTGGGCCACTTAAGGACATTCACAGAATTGTTGCGTTTGTTATCTTGGCTGTGTTTAGGGTCATTATGTGTTCAAAGATGAACCCTCTCCTCAGTCTGAGGTCCAGAGTGGTCTGGAACAGTGTGCCTTTTTCTTTTTTTTTTATTCACAAACAGTAAATATTACATGAACATGTGTTTAAAAAAATAAAGGTGAAACTACATTATTTGGTGTTTGGTCAGGGATCAACTACAATGCCTCCATAGACCACCAGGGGATGACAGACCACAAGTTAGAAACCCCTGGTTCATGCAATGACTCAGAAGACCATCTCAGAAACAGGATTAAAGTAGGACTCTATTACAAAGTACAAATCTACACTAATCTACCCCCAGGGGCTAATTACCGGACCTCAAGGTAACTATGTTCACATTTCGAGGGCCACAAAACCAACATATATGTTCCCAAGCAGTAAAAGGTACAAATGTATTACCAATTATTACCAAATGTGTGCCATTTATGAAGTTAAGGTACAGTTAAGGAGACAACAATGTGGTTTTCACTGATGACCCAGTGGCAGCTGGGGTAGGCTCTAGTCCCCCCATGACCCTGATCAGGATAAGAGGTTGCAGATGATAAATGGATGACATAACTCAAATGTAAAGGGGTCGCGTCAGTGCCTCGAACTGCTGCGTCCCGTCACATCATGTCACTGTCGTTCTCGGCCCAGCAGGTGCAGTGCACTGATTCCGTGTTAATGTTTAGGACTGATTAAACCCATGGGCTGCACCAGCTGCTGGACCTCGAGCCTTAGGCTTCGTTCAACATCATTCACCGAAGCTACTTTGGGACATTGTACAGTTATTCCTGCCTCTTTCTGTCACCTTCAGCCTCTTTCCAGAGCGAGTGAACCTGACAGCTGCACAGGCATAGACTCTTGCATAAGCTGGGTATCTACTTTGAGTCACTCAGCTCCAAGTTTTCCACATTACTTTGCTCAGGGAATGCAGCTCTCATTGATAAGGTGTTCAGTCCCGTCCGGAGCGGAAAGAAAGGCTGCTGCTGCGCTTATCACCAGGATCTGGCCGTTAAGACTGGCATCAGGATCCACCCTCAGCCCTCAGCTCTCGGCAGCAAGTTTTCAACGACAGAGACGGGTCAGTGTAGGCAAAACGGGTTTTTTTTTTTTTTTTTTTTGCGCTACTGGAATTTAATTGATCTCCGCAAGCTCCATAATCAAATCGGACAGATGAGTGTGACAGCTACTTTTGCATAACCTCCAGTGACATCTCCTTCCTGCCTCCTGTCACATGCATTTAGACGACAGCAGTTAGTGGGTGAATCCGCCACATTTCCTGCATGAATCACTTCCCTCTCTCTCAAGAATCTATTTTTATTTGACACTAAGGTGAAGACAATTGATTCAATTAGTTTCAATCCCAGCATCAATTGTTGAGGTTCTCTTTGGCAGTGACGAGGATGGACAGGATCAGGAATGAGGACATCAGAGGGACAGCTCATGTTAGATGTGTTGGAGATAAAGTCAGAGAGGACAGATTGAGGTGGTTTGGACATGTTCAGAGGAGAAACTGTGAATATATCGGTAGAAGGATGCTGAGGTTGGAGCTGCCAGGCAGGAGGTCTAGAGGAAGAGCAAAGAGGAGATTTATGGATGTAGTGAGGGAGGACATGAAGTTAGTTGGTGTGAGAGAAGAGGATGCAGAGGACAGAGTTAGATGGAGGCACATGATTTTCTGTGGTGACCCCCTGAAACGCAACAGCCTGGAAAATAAGAGGAGATCAATTGTCAAAAGCTGGTTTTTATATTCAGGGATCTTATGCCGACATGTTTTTGATCAAAGGTTTAAAGAGCGAATGTGATTCATGTTTCAAAAGTTAAAATGAACAGAAAACGTTTAACACTGGATGGATTGTCATTAATCTTGTATAAACTGTAAGGTTCCAAGAGACGTCATCCGCTAAAACACAAGTACTTCATTACGGCATCGCTAACACACACAGTTAAGCTGCTTTGATCTTTGAGACAGCCTAACATATTGTGTATGCATAACTTAATAACTCACAGTGGCTTCATGAAGTATTTATACTTGTTTGCACAATTTGTGCCGTCAATTTGATGGTAAATACATTTTTTGCACGTTAATCTCAATAAGTAATGTTAATTTGCAAAAAAATTCTAACATTTATGGGAACTATTAACATTTCAGGCCATATAAAATCCAATCTACACCACAACATTTGAATACTTTTTATCCTACTGCACCACAGACAGCACAGATCTATTGTAGCTGATGTTTGGTGACTTTCCTGCTTTTTGCTTTGATGAAATCAGGTGACAGCAGCAAAATAAAAGCATATTTGGTGTAACACAGCATCACTGACGGAAGATCATTGGGGTTTGCGATGGTATGATCTTTCTATGTCATGGGTTCAGATTACTGAGACAAAAATGACTGAAATCTTCATATGAAAAAAGGTTTATTTATCTTTATTAACAAGTGACGTGCACTTACAGAATGTAGCTGAATCATTTCCTTTGGGCTCATAAGATGGAAAAACATACAGATATACATTCACCACATATATATTCAATCTCTTTGGTTGAGTCTTCAGCTGGAGATGAAACAATAATCCAACATGCGTCCCAGGAAACTTTCAAACTACCCTGATTGGAAACGACACAAACAGAGAATGGAACATTGTTTGTTATAAAAACTGTATTAATGCGTGTTAGTTGGTTTCAACATTATATTGTTTTCTTATAAAAGTCCAACCTCCACCTTTAACCCTCATGCTTCAGTATCTCTTACTTGTTCCTTGAGAGCCAGCAGCACTAGAGAACCAGGGTTGGCTACCCCTGCTTTATCAAAACCCTAGTTTCCTTCTTACCTCTGCCACTGTTGCAGCCCAGGCCACTGGAGTTTCCTATTCGATCCATCCTGGCCCCAAAGCAGCCAGAGACCCGTTTCTTAGTAGCCAAAAGCAGGTCCTGCAGGCGGCTCCTCTGAATCGCAGACCTGCTGGGCCCCTCCACTGGTGTTTGTGATCTTTCTGATATCAAAGCTACTTCGTCGCCCTCCTGGTCCTGGCTCCATCCTCGGATGGCCGGGCTGCGCACCGACTCTTGGTTTGTTCCTTCATAATCAGTTTGAGAGTCCTCTGACTGGGCCGCTTCAGCCAGAGTCTCCTCAAAGCGCTCCAGTAAAGTCTGGTGTGAAGAGATGAAGATGGGTTTACACTCAAAACCAAACTGGTCACATTTTGTCAAGACATTCACACATAGGAAACACGTGCTGATGAAAAACACAAGCCTTTGGGGCTTGTGGGAAATTTTTAAAGGCCTCTAGAAGAGCCACAAACAACTTTAAACTAGACCTGCAAGCAAGAATATTGGGGTCCAACCATCCCCGGTCTTGAGGTTTAACCATGCAAGGTTAAGAGAGAATCATTGAAGAGGACTTTCATAGGTGATTTGTGGGCTCAGGTTTGTGATCAGGTGCAAATGAGGTTTATCTATATCAGGATCGGAACAATCTGAGTCAAAGAATCCTTTGGCAAAACACTGAACCCCCAGCTTGTCCCTAGGATCTGCTGCTTAGATGTAAGTTGCTTTGGATAAAAGAGTCGGTTAAATACCTAGTTGTAAAACATAACAGAGGTGGATGAAAAGCACATTAATCAGCATTTTCGTTTGTTGACTTTCGGTAAAATCAGTTACCTTTGGCAATAAATTTAAATGGAAACCCAAGTGAAGTGGATGCTAATGCTTGATAATAGTATGTTCCGTTTGGATGACCGGGTTCGTCTGTGTGCATTAAGCTAGAAAACATCTGGGTTATATTTAATATGAAACCCCTTTTTTTTTTTTTCCAGACTGTCAAACAGCCATTTGAGAAACACCTTGTCCCCATAGTAATGAGACATCCTGTCTGGTTCTGCAGCAGCAGCAGCAGCAGCAGTGAGCCTTCCACCCATTTCTCCGGGTGTGAATATTCCGAAAAGTCATTAAAACTTGTGCCTTTAGACTCACGTCATACAAGTAGAATGTTTTACCTGCAGTGAAAGATTTTTACCCAACTCTTGTTTGAATGAAGGGGTGAGTTGTTATGGAAATATCCTATGGTTTGTCAGGCTTCAGTCATACGAAAATGACAAACTTGAGCTTGAATGAACTAATGACTAAACCGTTTTTATAGGTGATATTTTTCTGGTGGAATGCAGATTTTAAGGAAACACTTATTATTTGTTTTTCAGCATTTACCTCCGTTTACCCCCTGGTTTTGCCTGGGAATGCACCTGAACAGGTGTGATGGACAATGTGAGGTTTCTTACCTTAAGCTGAGCCAGGTCACTGGTAGAAGAGGTCCTTCCCAGTACGTGGCTGCTAACCAGTGTGTGCTGACATAGTAGTGCCAGGAGGCCCCACAGGACTTCGGTCCTCATGTTATCCTTCTGCTCCTGCTACTACTGATGCTACAGAACTGTGCTACCAGATTTTATAGACATGCCAGCACCCACCTACACACACACACACACACACACACAAACATGCGCACACCATGCAACAGACAGTCAGTGTCAGTGGCTCATCATCTTGTAGACCATCTCAAGTGCATTCTGACACCTCTGCGTGATAAGGCAGCTGGTCAGATGTCTCTGTAAGTGGCGCTTGGTGGTGCGTGATGTGTGTGTGTGTGTGTTTGTGTACAGTATACGTGTCTGCGTATCGTCATGCTTAGCAGCCAGCAGTGGCATGAGCTCAGGAACCATGTTGGAGCGCTGAGCTCAGACGTGGTGTGTATTGACGGGAATGCAGCATTCAGCATGCAAACACTTAACGGTGTCTGACCTCCTGAGACTGAAAAATACCATAGTAGGTTAAAACTGCTGCTCCTGGGTAACAGGAAGTCTACATGGTTAAGATTAGACGAGGAAGGAAACAATGTCAATGTCAACACCATAATACAAAATTGCTCTGGAGTTCCGTGTGTTTCAATATGTAAAGAGACACTGAGGTTTTAGGTACAGTGCACTTCCTCCACTTGATCTTCAGTAAACTATACAATGGTAACTTTGATGTCTTTCTTCAAAGAAACTGGAAGAAAGAGGAACCTGCTGCTCCTCAGAGAGAACAAATCACAGCACCTGAAGCCAAACAGCACCATGACTCTCCACTACACTACAGGAGTATGGACGAATTTTTTTTTTTAAAGCACAGCACCATCCGAACTGTGTAACACAGCGGAGGAAGAACTGTGATTTCAAGCTGCTTTCCTGCCTCTGGGCCTGCACGGCTTCATCATGGAGGAGATAATGAGTTTTATCAGTGCATCTTACTCGATGCAGACAAAGAAGGAAAAACGAGACGCATAGGCCTGTTTCTAGTTTGATAACTAAGCTGCTGTGTTTAGCTTTTTAATAGCTGTGTATTCCAATGTTTTTTTATTCGTTATTATAGCTGATTCTTTTTGTGCTCATATGTTTTTTGCAATGATCATATGATCTAATGCCAAACTGACTGACTGACAGTGTGGTTCACTCCAGACACTCATAAAAATAATGTATAGGCACGTAAACACAAACATCAAAGCATTTACATTACATTTCCATTTAGTCATTTAGCAGACACTTTTATCCAAAGCGACTTACAAGTGAGGTACAAGGCAGCAAAAAGCAGCTCAAGAGTCACGATAAATAGTATCCATCATGTACCAGGCCGAATGACAGCAGACAAAGTCAGTTACACTGATCAGGCCAGTGAAAGTTACAGATCACAAGACTTTATCAATATCTTGTATCAAACAGGGCATTTTCGCTTTACAGCTTCTGAGGATGAGAAGACATCCGGAATTCAAAACACATCCGATCTCTGGCTGTGTGGTGCCATCAGAGCAAGTCTCCCGGCCATAACGCCCACACGGTCCGTGTGGGAACGAGCCAATTAGAGCTGATGTGCTTTTTCAAATGTCTGATTCTGCACGTATCACCTGTCGTTACGGGGAGAGTAACAACAATGTCTGGGCTGCATGGAAAACATGCAGATGGAAATGTCACCTTTGTTGTACATTTGTGGAGAAACTTGGACAAAAAAAAAACCACAAGTGAACTGGCTCATGTTTCAGTGACATTTGAGCACGAGACGAGGACGGCGGCAGCGTTCACTCGGGAGTTAAGCAGATGTCAGTCACAAACGTGAAAATGAGCTTCTGAGCTCAGTGGGCGTGTGCTTTATTGTTATTGGCTGATAATACAGAGGTCAACCCCGTTTGGTGTGTGTCCCAGGAAGGGTTTCAAGTAAAAATGAATAACTTCCCATCCTTCATCTGTAAGCGCTTCTCCTACGTAGGGGGCAGGGTTCAAGCTGGACAGACCACCAGTCTATCGCAGGGTCACAGAGAGACGACCACTCACACCTACAGCAATTGTAGATTCACCGTTTTACCCAACATGCATGTCTTTGGATTGTGGGAGGGAACTGGGGAACCCAGAGGAAACGCACGCGAGCAGACGCAGAAAGGCCACGGCCGGCCAGGTGTCGAACCCGAAACCGGCGTGCTGCACACGAATAAGGTTTTACACACAGACTGTAGGGGGGAATTATTTGAATGCTTCTACTACTAATAATAAGTGAGTACTAAAATAAGAGAGTGTTACTGGGATTACAAACTGCAGTATAATGTAATGTAACGTAGGATAAGTAAAGAGTAATCTGTGTACTGCAGCTCATTACAAACTCTTTTTTTATCATGTATTTGATCAGATGTATGATGCTGAGCCCATTTGTTGTATCATGTTTACTGAGATGTGTGAAATTATTCATTCGCCATCTAATCTTTGTTTATGACAGTGTGTGTGTGTGTCTTTCAGCGGTGGGGTTGCTGACTCCTTTAGTGTGCGGCCTGATGCTTAAGCCATTCTCAGTCCAACAGTGTGCTGCTGTAAACATTTATTACCCATTGAATAGTACATAAAGAACAATCTAACATCAATTTTAAATAAAAAATACTTGTAAGCCACAAACAAAATCAATAAATATTAGTAAATAAATAGCATTCCAATAAAAACATTGTTTGGTAGAAACGTTGCAGTTCCAGAAATGAGGTGATAAGACTTCATCTTTACTTTGGACCTGGAAGAAAAGAGGAAAACAACAGCTGTGATTTAAATATTCACGTCTTCCTATTCACCTAACTAATATTCCAGTTTTGTGGTAAATGTAAAGTGAAAGTATATTTCTGGATGTCATATTTCACCAACCCTTTGGTAAAAATCTTAGTGAGTCTTGTAACAATTGTTTTGATCCATCTGCAAAAAGCATTTCAGCAATGTATCACAGCTCTAACTTACTGTATCTGCCACCAGTGTTGCACCCCAGAGAGCTCATGGAGCCTATTCGGTCCATCCGACGACCGAAGCAGCTGGAGGCTTTCTTGGACGAATCATTGCGGACATTCTTCAAGTTCTTGATGGAGAGAAACTCCCTGACTGCTGCCTCGTCCAGCCCGGTTAGGGGCCGCTGTTCCTCTGCTGGATCAACTACGTTGAGGTTCTCCAAGCCGTCCCTCTGGTCCACGTCTGTCTGCTCTGAAGCAGAGTCCTCCAGTGTGCGAAGGAGCACCTGCAACATCCCAACAAACAGTAGTTGTGTCAAATCAAACATTTCTGGGAGCAAGATCGCACTTTGACAGCTGTGAGGTCACTAAAGTTAGATACCACTATCTGTGAGCGCTCATCCTGTTCAGGGTCACAGGGGGGATTGGAGGCTATCCCAGCCCTCATCTATCTATCCCGCTAACCTGCAAGTCTTTGGACTGTGGGAAAAAGCGAAAGTGCAAGCACGGGGAGGCTTGAAGGCTCCATGCAGAGAGTCTGTAGGTGGCAGATGGATTGGAATCTTTTGTTTGTGAGGCGGCATCACAAATCCCTCAAACACTACACTGCCCTGAAAGCAGATCCTGTAAATGTTTCGCTGCTGAACCTATGGTGAAGCCCTAAAACTCCAGCCTGCCAAAGTCAAGCTCCCGTATGCAGGGACTCACCTTTAGAATGTCCATGTCAGCGTCAGTCAAGCCGGTGCTGATGGGATACGTGCTGATGAGCTGCAGGTTTAGGATGAGGAGGCTGAAGATGTGAACGCAAGACAGATGCATGTTTCTCTGTAAGCTGCTGCTGATCCTATCAGTGGACTGTCGGATGCTCTTTGTCTCGTTTGCGTTGGGTTTGGATGCCGGAGCCCGCAGCTCTTTTATACTTAAGGTCGACACATGTAGCTATGCCAGGAATTGAGCTGGCATTCTTGACACCTGATTGTGATAACAGGAGCTGTCGGAAACGGCTCCTTTTAAAGCGTTGTCTCTTTGTTTCAGAAACTTACTCCAGCCCCCCTGTACACAGGACATTGTTGTCACTGCGCTGCAGGAAGTAGTAAACTCACAGACGGCATGACACTGTTACTAAATGGGGTGGTGTACGTGATTCAGGTGGGGTAGCCTGCATTCAGAGGACCTGGCAGAGGTACACAAACTCAGTATTCAAGTAAATGTGCTAAGTCTACTAAGTACAGATATGAATTGTTACTATATGTACAAAGATACAAGATAAACATCAACATCAAAACATTTTTTACATTTAAAAACCAAATGCTGTTGACAACATGAACGTACTGGTAGAACGTACTAGAAACTCTATTCAATATTTGTGCCTCATAAATAAGCTTTCTGCAGCAATGATTTCTGAGCATTTACAATTTAAATCTGTGAATGTTGTCGCTTAACTAAATGTTTTCAAAGGAATAAAACAAGTATTTTTAAAGCATTTCAGGTTTGTGCTGTAACTGTAAACGTTACTATAGATAATGTAAAGGTTAGGTCACTTTGTGTTGAAGTCCTGGTAACACTCATTGTCTTTTGGTTTATGTGCCATATTGTGAGACTTTTACACCTTCTGCGTCGTCTCTAGTTGGATTTTCTTCCCCCACCAGAAGTTCTGCTTGAAAAGTAGATTTTTATTTTATCCTTACATAATCTCCCCCTTTGGAATATGCTCCATCTTGCTTATTTCCTTTTCAGGTCTGACGAATGCCCACTCATGACACCAATGTTGTCACGGTTCCTGGTTCTCACTAGAATCGGAACAGGTTTTCAGTCGACCGAGCATGAAACAATACCTAAGAGGTAAAAGGACAAATCCTCACAAATAACTCCAAGGTTCCTTGCATTAAAACTGGAGGCCAGTCTTATGCCATGTAGAGTAACGATAGGGTTGCGTTTTTAGGCCCAAATCCTATGAGCTCGGTTTTGTGTGAGTTTAGAAGTAAGCACACTGCATGAACAGAGGTGTGGGGGTGAGCGCCATGTTGCACCATACAGTGGGGGTACAGGGGGAACTCCACGTGTTTGTACAATGGGGAAATGCCTCCAGCAACAGTTTGTCATTCTGCCCATTTCAGCCCAGTGTGCTACTTTCTGTGTTTGTGATAGAGATAATAGGCGGAAGAGAAAAACTGTGGAAAGAGTTTCTAACAATATGAAAATGTATTAGTGTGCATTTAATAGAAGCTGCTCGTCCTGCAAGTGGGAGCTGAGGGTGACTGAACATAGGAGGACAATTCAAAAACAGGAGCAATCGTGATGGAGATCAATAGTGAAGCACCCATCCAATATCTGTCCTCGCTTATCCTACGTGTGTGGGTTGCGGGGGGGGAGCCGGCGCCTCTCGCAGCTGTCACTGGGTGAGATGCGGGGGTTCACCCTGGTCAGATCGTCAGACTGACGGAGAGACACTGTTTATTAGTGTTAACCTAACCTGCACGTTTTTAGCCCCGGAGGAAACAGTGTTTTTAATTAGCGACAGACTGACGTTAGGGCGCAAAGACGCTTTACGCACATAGTTTTAAGTGCGTAAACGTGCACTACTTCTACACGCGTGACACCCAGGCAGGTGAAGAAAACTGTCTGTGAGACTTCCGGACGTCCGTGATGTGGACTTCCTTTCGTGCGCATTGGAGCAGAAACATGGAATATACACTGAACCGTATTGCACCAAGATGACTCAGACTGAGCGTCCAACCTCATAAGATAATCATACAAAAACGCAAATCACTATATTTATATTAAAACGTTCCCCATCAAACACACTTGTTTATTTAACGTGCATGATTCATAAAAATGAATAATCTGCTTTCAGGTTTGCACTGAAAAGAAACCGATTCAATCACAGACTCAGCTATTATGCAAAATAATTGCTTTACTAGAATACAATCTATTACAATTTGACTTTATGCAAGATGAGAGTAATAAATAATAAATACATTTACAATAATTTATTTTTGTTTAACAGCACACATGAGAAAAAAAAAGAAGAAGCTTCCAATGAGAACCAGGGGCAGGAGAGACTTGAGTAAACGCCCTTTGAAGTGTCAGTCAAAGCGTTGTGCGTGTCAGAGAAGCTCCGGTGTCGGTTACAGTCACGCTGATGTGCAGATGGGGAAACGCGGAGACATCCACGACTGTTGGCAAAAAAAGAAAGAAAGAAGACAATGCTGCAGGTTAAAAAATGTAAAAATAAAAAACACCTTGTTGCATTTCGTAACTGCTGCAGCTGCTGCACAAGTGACTTTTCAGCAACGAGCCAATAAACCTGCAGCTGCTCCGGTGCAGAACATGTTTACTTCTCTGTGTAAATATGAAAGAGCAGCTACACACACGCATGTTCCTATAATTATGATGAGCTTCTAATGAAAACGTCACAAAAAAATATTCACTGTATAAAATCTAATAAATCAGCTTTATTTGTTATTAATAAATCCCAATATAACAGGTGTCTCTGCTGCATCGTGTTTAACTGGCTTGGCACAATTGAATTATATGTAACAGACACTAATGTTTCTTTCCTGTTAAAACCAGACAATTTGAAATGAAGAATGACCACTTTATGGAGTTTTTCTGCACTTTCTCCTCATATTCTGCACCATCCCATAATTGCATGTTGTTTATTTCTTACAAACGCATGTATTGCATCTTCGTACATTTAGCATTTACCGCTGCTCCATGGGATGAAACCCGTGATTCCTACCTTCAGCATCCCAGCCCGCTGAAAGAGCCGATCCTCTCCAGCCGGACTCCGAAGCAGCTCCTCAGCCCCCCCTTCTTGTGCCGGTTCCATGAGCGCTTGGAGGTCCGGATGAGGTCCTTGAAGAGACGCGCCAGGACGTTTTCTTTAGCAGAAAGAGCCGAGTTGCCGGAGTCGGGGTTGTTGTCCCAAGGATGCTCCTCTGGAGCTCCGAACACCGACTTGTCCGTGTTCCCATCCTCTTTAGCCTCCACCTCATCAGAAGAATAGTACGGCGCAGCGTTGATCTCCTCTTCTAGGAGCTGCCTCAAACTCTGCAGGGAGGGTAAGAATTTAGTTGCAAGAAATGTGCACCGCGCTGTATTTCTCTACAAAATCTTATGTAGAAAACACACATTCGCACAATAATGAGTTTTAAGGAAAGGTAAAGAACAGGTGGACTCACCTGTAGGTCAGAAACGGGTTTGGCTCCAACGAAATTCAGCAGCAAAAGCAGAGACAAGCTGCAAACACAGATGTTTGGGTTCATTTTTTTCTGCAGCTTCTTTTCAAAACTCCTATCTGGGGTACGACTCACTTCGTCCCTGCTCTTCTGGATCTCCGGCGGTGGTTCAGGTGGCGCCTTTATACGCGACCTGATTCCGTCACGAGGTCTGGGAAAATTAACGAGCTGTGACTAATGCTCCTCCACGAGGGACTTCAGACTAACTTGGCTACTGAAAATGGGAACTGGAAGCGTTCACAGGTCCAGACTGCTCCGAAGCTGTCAGACCGAGAAGCCTGGGGCCTGGTGTGGCCGCAGGGGTCAGGACTTCACCACAAACCCAACACTGCAATGTCAAACACCAACCAAACTGCCTCTGTCAATTCATGACATTAATATTTCCGCAGGACTTTTTCCATAATATGACATGAAATTTAGTTTCCAAGGGTCTTAGAATGAGATGAAAAGCACTTTGGCTGTTGGCCTGAGAGAAAGGAATTAATAATCTGTGCAAATAGTTCTGCAAATACTGCTGTGATTACAATGGTCAACGATGGTCGACATTATCCAGAATGTATAAAAATTCTGTAGTGATCGAATGATGTGGCAGCATTTCAGGATGATTATCTTCTACCATTTTCCTACGATCATGATTTAGTTTTTTGCTTTCTGACAAATTCAGTTAGGACAAACTTTGGGAATTACACTGTATGAAAGTGTATTTTCCACTAGCACAAAGGGCATTTGATGTTATTTTGACTTTATCGGTGCGTGTAGAACAATGTGAAAGAAATGGATTAAGCAAACAACTATAAGACCAGCAGAATATCATTCACAGTAAGTGGCACAGAGACACAAGAAAAAAGAAACAAATCTGGATCAATACAAGTTTGATGTTGATGTTTAAATTTAGGGAAAATTCAGTGTCAGTATTTAATCGCTTTAGGTCAATGTAACAGCTCATATTTGTCATATTTCCAATATAAACAAGTGTTGGATAACTCTACCTTCAACTGCTAAAGCAAAGTGTGTTGCATAAACTTTGTTTTTAAAATTCACCGCATGGTTTGGAAGCTGCCTCGCTAAACAATAATCCCTTTATGCAATTACTGTTGCTTCTGGACAATCCTAGAAAATGCCGTGTTCGGTGAGAAGGTTGTGCTTCCTGTAATATCATTCATGCTGAGTAGGTCACGATTAAAGGTTGTGGTTATGGTTAAACAGAAACCAAACGAGGTGAAATGCAGCGTACTGCATGAAGGTTGAATGAGCCGTCAGAAAAAGGCTTCTGGTGATAGAAGTTGAATTCAGAAGATGCAAATCGGTCGAGTGAGACTTGTTTAAACACTGTCCCTGTTTAATTTTAATTTTTTTTTTTTGTTTTTTTTTTTTGGGATGGAGCTAAACCAACAGTTTTCCCCATTTCTGTGCTAATTTAGGCTCCTGGAGGATCTCTGCTATGCACAGTCAAATGAAAGTCATGTGCCTGTTGCCTGCTTTGTTATTCAGTTCAAACAGAAGCTGTCTGAAGCTACGACTGCTATCTGTCTCTGTTACCTCAGAAATAGTCTTAAGAGACAAATATGTGCACCTGCAAAGTCCAGTGGTGAGACTCAGTGGAGGTAGTGAAAATTAAGACAGATTTGAATTTTCTCGGATTGGTGTGTGTGTGTGTGGGTGGGTGGGTGGGTGTGTGTGTGTGTGTGTGTGCATTAATGTGCTTGTAGTGTTTCTGCTCTAGTTCTCTCCAACTCCAATCATGCCACATCCTCCACCCCCGCCCCTCCCCCCTCCAGTCAGGGACCAGGGGTAAATGATGAGCGATTAGCCATGGACCCTTTAAAGCTGAGCACACTCTGCGGAGGTGGATGATGGATAATTGACATTTCATCAGCTTCTCGACTGGAGGGCTATCATATGAAATTGTCTCAGGCCTCGGGGCAGCAGTGAATGTTCCAGGTTTTTTTGTTCTTTAATAGATAAAATCTGAGGCCTCCCCCGTCTGTTGGTACTGATAGTCACAATTATTGCCAAAAATGAATATCAGATAATATACAGAACTAATGCAGACAGAGAAAATGAGATTAATGCATATGTGAAAATAGATAAACAATAAAAGAGGAAATTCCCCACCAACAATTACACACATGCACATACAGAAATACACAAACATCCTTTTTTAAACTTAGCTGTGGATTTCATATTGTGTCGGACCCTGTTGCTGCAGACAGAGCTGCACAGCCTCTTCATCCGACATGTAACCAGCAGCTGCACCTTCCTAATGGAAAAAAAAGAAAGTTTACATTCATTTGCTATAAAGGATACTGCTGTTTGAAATTGGCAACACTAAAAATAAATGTAGGATAAATATAACAAACCATTTTGGGGAGTAAATCTATGCTGTGCTTGATTCTAAACAGTACAAAGACGACACATTTGGTTCAAAGCACAGAAACCTGAAAGCCAATCGTGTGAACTCACCTCTTGTAATGTAACTGAGGTCCTGGCTGTTGATGTACGTTTGCCGTTGGTACCTGTGGTTTTGGTTTGCAGGGATTTTGGCTGTGACAGCTGAGATATATAATCCCTTCAATATCCACTGCACTTACATTACAATGGCGATAAAATCTGCTTTAACGCCTTAACAAATTGTCAAACAATGTGGGGTCTGTTGGAATATTCTGCTAACAGATGGTTGTAATATTCCCACTTCAGTGCTTCATAGCATTAGCTTCATTAGCTGAATAACAAGAAGTTGCACACATCTTGACTGTTCTGATATGTTTATATCACACAATTTGGAAACACATTCACACACTAATAGATACTTGCTTGCAATGTATGGTTGGTTTAACTTATTCCTATATAGTTATCTCAATGTATACATGGTTTTGTGTTAAGAGAACTATAAAGAGAATAGTGAATATTATAGGAGAAACAAACTGGAAAAATAATAATCACATACCGAATTTCAAATGCAATACTGCTTTTAAAAGTCATCATTTATTTATTTGTCTATATTGCTTAGGGCTACACGTGGAAGTAAACATCCATAGTTCGATATGAAACGGTTCTGAAAAGTGTGACGTTGTGGTAATGAGACAAATTGTAGCGACAGCCGGTGCACAATATTTGTTCCAAATTCCAAAGTCTCAACAGTTTCAGAAGGAATGGGCCTTGCAATTTGCTTCTTTTGACTTGTGAACCCGTCGGTTAGACCAGCTGATATTTAAACCTCTAAGCAATCGCTTAGATGAAGAATGTGCAGTCCACCCCCGCACTACTGGTTCCCCTCCATTAAAGGCCTTAATTAGAACCTCACTGCCTCATTGTCTAAATGATGGAGTTTGCTGAACTCTGAAATGAGATGCAAACACACTGACGTCGGTGCTACATGTCAAACAACACAGCTGTGCTTCAGCCTTCAGAAGGGATTCCCCCCCCCCCCCCGAAAGCAGAAATAGTCAGAAACGTTGCTTCTTTTACTACAAATCATCGAAAAAATCATGCATTTTGGTTTCTACACACTAGCAGCATGATCCTGCCTCATGTCTCCAGTGTCGGAAAAAGTACAACTTTGTGAATCCTCGAAAACTTCATGCAGCTCTAATAGACAGCAAGTGTAGTATAACATCACCGTAATCCAACCATTAACAAAACAAATACCTATTCAAATATTACTCCACGTTTCTAATTAAACAGGTATAATCTAGTACAGAAAGTTGTACAGGCATAACTGCACAACTTGGGCTGCAACACTCTTAAAGAGTAGAGTCAGATATAGAAACTGAAGCAACCATAGCAACTGTTATGTTCATACAGTATAGCACCAAACTGGCTCCCAATTATGTTGTGGTGACAAATATAATCACGCTGGATTACAGTCAATAGGGTTTTTTTGTTTATGAATGGAGCCACTGAACAAACTAATATGGTACCTATGGTAAACATTACCTCACATTACCATTTGGGTAAATCCCCAAAGGGCAAATCACATATTTTGTTGATTTTGTTAAAGTAAGACATTAAAAGACCTGATGTTTTAAAATGTTTAAAAATTTATCAGTATTTGTGATGATTTGCCAAACGTCCCTGAGGTGTCTGAACTCTGACCTCTGTGGGAAGAAGGAATATGATCCCCATGATCACAATGAATGCAATGCGAACTAACCTACACGTGCCCCTGAATTCCCAAACTCTACAATAACATAACCATTGTATCAGAATAAAATGAAAGTCAGCACCTCTTTCTGAGGCCACGGTTCTCTGTTGGAAAGCGATGGATTGTTCCCTTCGTATAGGAAATTAGATGCCGCCCCAGGTGAAGGAGCTCAACTACCTCAGGATGGGTGGACCAATCATCCAGATTATGCGGGAACTGTTGTAGTGAAGAGGGAATTGAGCAACAAGGCATCTTCAGGACGCATTCAGACCTTCGCCCATGGTTCCGAGCTTTGGATAATCACTGGAAAAATAAGGTCAGAAATAAAAGCAGGCTCAGCCTTAGAGAGCTTGGAATACAACTGCTGCTTCCTCACATCGAATGGGCCCGATGAGTATTATTGTAGTGATTGCTAGTGTTAGACGATATTAGTCATTCAGTGCAGTGTCCCCGGGAGACAGAGGCTAAATTCTGTTGAACACACGGTACCAGACCCTGATTCTTTGAGTGGCAAGTGAACACGCATCTAACACTAGCTGCTCCGTTGGAATTGTTGAATGCTCAGCAGGTCTCACTGTATGTTGTAGGTAAAATGTGTTTAACTGTGGGCATGTATTCACATTGTCACCTGAAAAACAGGTGACTACGTGCAACAAAATCCCCCGACTGCGGTGAGACACTCAGATGGACAACTTTATTGTATCCGTACAGTAGTTCATTAAAACAACTGTGAAACGAGAGGGTCCGAGCTCTGCTCCGACTATTTTATGTAGATAAAAGGATAAGGGACATGTTATATGTGACTTTTCGGTTGTAGAAATTAATGAATTTACATTAGCTTCTCCCAGTAACATTACAAACACGTGTCTGCTCAACCCTGATTAGAATATCAAAAATTTCTCTTTACAAATAATTCCGAGCAGATAAAGGATATGCAATTCATTTGCGATTAACCATAATTAAACACAGACAGTTTGCGCTTATTACAATTTAAAAATTGAATCTGATGACAGCACTAAAATTCACACTTTTAGTTGGAAAGGATGCCACTGCTGTGATTTGTTGGATGCTTCAAAAAGTCTCCTGTTGAGTTTATGTTCATTTAATCACAATCACAAATAAATGGGAACTCATGATATTAAGAAAAATTCCAAAGCTGCTGGGGGGGAAAAAAGTGGTATTAGTGCATCTCAATTGTCAACTAACAAGTTTCTACAGAGTCAAAATGGCTGGATGTGCTAAACCTATTTTTATTTCTTCATAGACCTGGATCTTATATTGCAGAAAACACTTCCCTACAAACAAGATCAGTTCTATGAATTAAGGAACAAGACTTAGAGAGAAAAGGCCCATTAACAATTTAATTATTAGTGACAAGTGGTTTTCCTTATCGGAAACCATGGCTTACTTTTCCCGTACAATATCTTTTCATCCCATTACATCAGTGGATAATGAGAGGGCAGTTATGTCAATGTGTTTTTTACGGGTTAGTATGAGAGAAGGGCAAGACACTGTTGTGGTAATGTTTTACCAACAGCATCACCTGAGGCAGACGCACTGTTTCGTGGCGCTAACATGCTAATGACAACACCAAGGATGGCAAGAACTCCATCATGGATACGACTCGTTTCATGACGGAATGTGAATCCGGTGTCCAGTCGTGTGTGATGCAAGCAGGGAATGTAGCACCTGATAAATGAGGGGACTAAGAGGGATGCTCATCGGTGCCATCCCGTCAGCACTGTTGTAGCACTTCTCTTATCAGCAACCGGCTGCAGGAAGAATCCTCAGCTGTCTGCCCTTAGCCGGCTGCTCGAGCAGAACGCCATTCAACTTTTCAATGAAACATTAAGAGCTTCGCTGAAACGTTTACAGTTTACCAGTGTTGTGCGTGTAACTCATTAGCTTGTTAAGTTGGACAGTTTCACGGAGTTCTCCTGGGCTTTGTTCAAGGACCTCCGCTTATTTGGACGGACATTTCTTTGGACTAGTTTCAGCGTCACCTGGAAAATAAGAGCAGCTGATCCTTTCACAGCCTAAAACTGGCTGCAAACTTGTGACAATTTTTCAAGGTTTATAACAATTCACATTTCTTGCACATTTCATTGTGATTTAGAAATTCCCATGTTTCAACAACCCAAAATAACATGTTTTTATACTTTTCATAATTTTATGGGTCGTGCCAATGCCTTGAAAATAAAAAACCTAAATATTTGAGGTCTTCAGATTGAGCAGCCAGCAGCAACCCTCTTACACCTGCATTTGGGCACTTTATCCTGTGCTTCCATAAATCCCCTCAGGGTCCGTGACATTGAATGGTTTAGCATCTGTGAACTGCCATCTCCAGGTCTCCTTTTAAATCTGGCTTTAAATGACTCAAGGACAATTAAGAGACCTGTGATAAAGCTACTACAATGTTGTTTTGACTGCTTGCTTCAGGTTAGTCTCAGGTTGCTTGGAAGATGCCTTTAAGTCTCATCAGACCAAATAATTGGCAGCTGACTATGGGTGTGGGGAGTCCACAAAAGGAAGGGATCTCATGCCCAGGATGTGAGCAGTAGTGGTCCACTCTGTCACTACCGTCATCTCTTTTATATTGTATTGTCATTTTAATGTTTGTATGTCAAGTTTCTTATGCATTTCCTACTCTTACCTATTCTGATTTTTACCCATAGTTGCCGGTGGGGATCCCTTAAGAAATTAGTTTTGTAGGTATGACGGTTCTCCGAGAGTGTGGTGACTTTATTTCAATAACGTGCAGTGTTAGGAAGGATAGTGCATCTTGGTTTGTCTGCAGAGCGAATAGTGTTTTCATCCTCCATCCTCTCTTGGGTGGCGAGCTTGGAGGACTTAACCGGGTCCCCTAGCCAACCTTCCTTCAGACTGAAGAAACTACTTGGATCAGTAGCAAAACCTTTCGACCTAAGAGAAAAAAGTCCAGCTGACGTGACCCAACTTCCAGATAACCACACTTGGATGAACCATCACCGGCAACCAGGTTTTATGTTCACTACAAATATTAGGATCAGGATACAGATAATACTGTGCACGGGTGCCTAAGGCAGTTAAAATGTGTAGAAACAGCTCTGCATGGACACCTGCTTTGACCAAAGACCTTTTTGACTAGTTTAAGCAGATGACCAGCTCTAAACTTCGGGTGGTGACAAGTTTTTCCATTTCACAAATGATGCTGTGCTTTGATCCTGCGAACACTCAAAACTTCAGAAATGGTTTTACAGCCTTCACATCCACATAATTTTAGCACAGAGGTCTACAGAGAATTCACAGAGCTGCCCTGTCATCCAATTTAAATTGTGGTACTATATATACTGCATGTTCTTTTTAAATCTATAATCCATAATTTTAATACGTTTTAGGTGGATTTCAATTAGCACTACACTGATTATTATTGATTAATATTACGCACAACTGTTGATGGGTCTGTATTTTTCTTTTGATTCAGATTTTTTTCTCCTAACCTTCCTTTTAGTCTACAGATTACTCATTTCCACATATTGTTAATCATTTACAAACAAACAAACAAACAAAAAAAGACTTGCCTCTGTACGTAATAGGGCAGATCCGGTTGACTTGTTAAGTGTCTGTACCAGTGAAATTGCTGGCTGGTGGTTAGTCTGTGTAGGTCTAATCATTTTCCTGTAATATGAACATTTATTAGAGAACTTATCGGGGAAGAAGAAGACAGGGACAAAGTGCAGAACCAGTGAGGCATGTGTAGAACTGGTTTTGCTGAACTCAGGTTTGCTAATTCGATCAATGGCTCTTCCCACTTACCCACTTACAATATTGTATGCAAGCTAATACTATCAAAATCCACACGTTCCATCGCCTTACGTTAAACATGGGCTGAGAAATAAACCACGTTTCAAATGTAGGTGTCCTCGATTTTGACTGCAACAACACTTTGACTGCAGTATTTTCACTCAAAAGTCACATTACTAACTGGAGGAAAGCCTGCTGTGGTCATCCGCAACTGTGGCTCCGGGGCCAGGACCCCCACTCTACTGGCTGATGTGGCTGACATTGGTTTCAAAGTGGTAAATGTTGTCTAAAGCACCTTTTCGACATGTATAGGAATTCAAACAGTGCACGTGAGAACGTAAATGTCCAAGTAAGACAAATTATCGAGCCCCTTCGAGCCCCTGGTATAATGTCCATATTATGTGCTTGAGCTTGTGTGTGTAGCACATTGCTCTGTCCCGAATAGTCGAGAGGATTAGAAGCAAGCCAATGGGCGTGTTGATGTTTCTATCACTCCACCGTGTTGTAGTCGAGTGATGGAACCTTTTTCTTTTTAGACGCACGGCTCAGACGTGCTGTAAACAAAACACGGTTTCCCCACAAGTTTTTCTATCATGTTTGTGCCTCCTGTGCGCACCGATCGACAATTACATGATAAAGTCCACATTTTTTTGTGAATTGTAGTTGGAGGTTGTTTGTAATGTCAGGACTCCCGTCCACCTTTCTTGTGGCTGAAGCTGCAGCCACATACAATTCTAACCTTCATGGTGTCCATCAGGTCTGTCGCCCTCTTCCTGTCCTGGAGGGATCCCAGACTCCCAACCCATTACATCATGTCTTCCCCTTACCGCCAGCTGTGGAAATACTAGGGTACATGTATTGTAAATTCGCCTCTCTAATGCCACTTTTACACAGATAAGGCGGTTTTCACACAACAAGGAAGAAATCACAATTTCACTGGCTCTGACACTGCAATTGTCTTCAGATTAGTGTTGCAGACATTCACTATTAAGCTGTTGAAACAGGTCCCTGTCAGTTAAAATCTTTATTATGGCCTCTAATTAACTCTGGCCTTTTTGTTAAGTGACGTCTTTGATAGTTGTGTCAGATGGCTGAAATTTCATTAGCTGCGCTGAGAATGTGATGTCCTACAGTCACTTCACACTTTGTGACATTCAATTTAGGTTGAATGTGTTAACACAAAGACCTACAGAGGATGAGGCTGCTCTAAGTGTTATATAAAGGATGGTATAAATAACAGGCTACACAATGTGACCAGTTGAAAGTTTTCGAAAACTGCTTCTGAAAAGCAACAAACATCAACATCGTGTTCGAGTGAAGCCCTACATAATATGCCTCCAAGACACTGTTCTCACACAGACGCAAAGAGCTGCTTACAATGTCATTAAAACCTCTTTAGTTCCCCCCCTTCCCCCACCAATGGCTTCCCACTGTGTTCTGACAGATATCAATGGCATTACCTCAAGCTGCCCAGGACCCCCCACAGTCACTAATGTACTGGTAACAACACACAGTAACCCACTCACACTCACAAGTACGCTACATTTGTAAAGGTGATATCCAAAGCTGGCGAGTCTCTGCGGAGTCATTTTAAGTTTCTCCACAGAATCGGGATCATGAGTTATAGCTGCTTGTTTAAGTAGTTATGCAAAGCAGGTGGGATTTCTTACTACTCGACATGCCATTAAACTTAATACTGGATGTCTTTACGTGACAGAGCCTTGGTTTTTTTCTAATGGATCTGGTTGTTGGGCTTCATTATAGTGCGCAGTGAGAATAGAAGAGAATAAGAAGAAAAAGTCTGCTTGAAACCCCTGGACAGGCAAAATGCTCTGGACTTTGCCTTGTAAGGCCTTGATTGGCTCGTTAATATGGAGGTTATGAACAGATCCAACTGCTACAGCCTGAAATTTGTACTTTCCAAAATTTCATATAGAACTTGTGGTTGAAAACTGTGGAAATCAAGAAGACCGTGCAGAAAGCGGTCACATCACAAGTCAGGGTTCAAAGTGCTGGGGACAGATGAAATTAAGCTTCTTGGCCAAAGTCACCAAAGGTTTAAACAAAAAAGCAGCAGCATTCTATAAAAAGGAAAAAGTATTGTATTGTATAAAAAGTATTTGTTAATTCTCGATGCAACTGTCCTGCAGTCAATCCAGTAAGTGAAGGTGATAAGAGGCTGACTTTTACATCTGTACAATGAATTCGCTACCTCAAATTAGCCCATAATTTAGGGTCGCACCCACATCATCGTGACCTAACATTCATAGAAGGTCACCATAAGCATGCTGTGTGTGTGATTGTGTGTGTGTGTGTGTGTGTGTGTGTGCGTGTCTCAGAACTCCACATAATACGTAGGAAAAGCATGTGAAACTTGCTAATCCATTCCTGCTGAGGTGGCATTTAAATCACTTCACTACACAAATAAAATGTATACTGAGCTGAAGATAATACAGTTTCCTAAAGTAGGTTGTATAGTATATTCAACAGTCAGTGGGGAAACGCCAGCAGGCTCATGGCTGCTGTGTTTTGTTTTAGCATAAACAGCCTAAATGGCTGCACATATTCCTGGAAGAAATGAAATGATTGATTGACCTGTTCTTTGAAGGTATCTGCCTCTGTGCTTCCCCTTTTCTGACAAATTAACCAAGTCACAACTTACTGTAACAAAGTCAGTCATCCAAACACGATGTTTCTCATTCAGCATCATTCAAAGATTATCTAAACAACTAAAGGAATAAGAAGAGCTAAAGAAGTTTAAAGTAGTGTAGAGGGGCAGTGAGCGAGTCAGACGTTCTCCATTAATCGCTGCAGCGCCGCAGTCACCACGCTGTCCCCCCTTGTGACAGCATTATTATCAGAGCTGGTATGCAACACAAGAGTCATTTCCCCTAATGATCTCAGCTGCCTTCCACACCTCAGGACAAGTGAGTGTGGCTGACATGGGTTGAGAGGGGGAGGGAGGGAGGGGGCGAGGAGAAAGATGATAAATATAGGAAGGAAAGAACAACAGGAGAAAAAAAAAAAAGCAGTTGACCGTCAAACTGAATTGAAACATTCGCACTTACTGGGATTAAAGGAAATTAAACCTGTATGTGTAAAAATATTTCCCGCCGTGACTCATAGATATTTCTTTGCTCCCACATATAATGCTGCCGAAAATAAAAGCAATGCAGTGTCCAGCTGCGATTCTCTTTGTTTTTTTCTGTTGGTCACAGGCACAAACCACCGGTGCCATACAATGAACCAATGTAGCCCAGTGTCATAATGCTCAGGTAATCCAGGTGTGCAAAAACACCTGGATTACCACCAATCAGATGAGACGACATTTTTTGGTTTAACGACATGGAAGCACAAGATTGAACAGATGGGACTTTGCTTTTAAGATTAAAGTGCATGGGACGCTGCAGAAGAGTTGTGTTTTTAGCACCTCTACAAATAGTGGGAGGGGGGCTACTGAGCGCGCAGAGTTCCGTAGCGCGGAAGCCACCAAGCAGCGTTCATTGGCAGAGCCCAGTGGGCGGGAAGGGTTGTAGACATGAATGAGGGAGTTGAGGTGGGCAGGGGCTGGTGGGTTGACTGCTATTTGGTCAAGAGTCAGAGCTTTGAACCTGATGCAGGCAGCTACAAGGGGCCAGTACAGAGAGCGAATGAGAAGCCGTGCTGCATTCAGGATCATCTGGAAGGGGTTTGACGGTGGACGCTGGAAGGCAGCAGGGCAGTGCAGCAATCCACACGACTTATTCAGCTGGAGGGTAAAGATATAAACGGGTTCTCTGTCCATCTAAACATCTGCACAGACCTATGCAAAAAACAGGGTCTTAGAGGGATTTGTAACACATGCCTGCCATATGTCGACAATGCACTGCGACCGTGGGATGTCCCGCATTACAAAAACCACAAATGTTTGTTCCGGATTTATTCTACATCTTTGCTAATTACAACAAACCCTTCGTATCCTGCTCCTAGTTTTTGTCTGACTATAAACACACTGCAAATTGCTCCTGAAAGAAGAAATCATGGATATAACACCACAGCCCCTTTTAGTGAGGAAGGGTCAGCTTTTCTCCTGCCAACCACATGAAAAAGATGTCCAGCTCATAAATGACGTGTCTCGGACACAGTGTTGCATGTATTCGTGTTTTGATTCATTTCCTTTGAATTAAATAAATATCACATCATAGTATATGATAATTATCCCTATTTGCCATGAAATTATAAAACTCCTCTACCCATCTGTCATTGGCACCAACATTCAATTGAGCAATTGCAATTATTTGCTGGGCGCCTACATCCAAGGTGACTCACAAATAGGGAATAAACATCTATCTATCTAATATTATACAACTGATGACAGTCTGAGCACTTATGTCAAGTTATCATGAGATCAGCTAGATGTTCTACAGAACATGACAGTCTGAGAGGCTCATCAGGAGCAAGATATAGCAGCGGGGAAGGAGGCTACGGTGGAACTGCTGCAAATTGAAACTAGTGGGGAGACGACGAAACAAATGAGTGAGATAGTGTGGGGGAGGTGAGGCTGGCTCGAGGCGTGATGCCAGGGACCCTTCTTAACTTCTGGATGTTATTCACTGAGATCTGACACAAACCACTTGGTTACTTCTGTGTGGAACTATTTGGCCATAATAGCAAGTAAATAATGCTGCAATCACGATGTTTGTCCACTGGCACCAAATGTCTTCTTACAGCGGCTGAGTGCAAATAGCAGCCATCGCTGTAACAATCTCTAACAGATTGTTACATACGTTATACAAGCGTTTGTCCCAGTATGATGATTGAGACTTGCTTTTCAACACAGCCCACATCAGCTCACAGTTCAATTCCCTCACAGGTTAGAGGTTATGCTTTGTTACTGCCTTGCTAAAGTCGAGGTAAATTACAGCCAGACATTTAATCAGCCCCAGCTGCACGAGCAGAGCCTCTCGTCCATCGTTACCGAGGGTCAGATACTGCAGTTCCAATGTAAAGTGCATTGACTGCCTCTTTCTCACATGCTCAGTGAGGCTGAGAATATTAACGCATTGGTTGAAAATAAGTTGGACACTAAATGATAAGCCAACATTTCACCTAATAAGAATAAATCATTTTTTTGTGCCAGTGCAAAGTTGCCAACAAAGGAGATCTACTGTGCACTTCATTATGTGGAGAGACAGGATCTTTACAATATGATACTGACGAGGATGATGTAGGAAAGAACTATAGCTCACTGTTATTTACAGAGTCACGAAGTATGAATTCTAATGACATAAAATGAGATGATAAAGTTGTAAGTGCTACTGAAACTAAATTTTATACGCTGTTGTGCTAAAGAGGAAATCTTCTGCTGGCTTCATGAGATATGATGGGCTCCAACTACTTAAAATGTCACACGATGCTCTGTTAATTTGATGCACAGAGAACTGAATCTGGTTAAAATAAAGCCACAATGTGATAGACACATTTCCATCTCAGCTAGCAGAGCATTTCTCAATTTTTAAGTATTAGTGTGTTTGCAGGCCGACTGATCTGAGCAGTGAACTGAAAATAGATATCTGTGAAACTGTAATTATGTTTATAATATCAATAGCTCCACAGAAACACACACACACAAACACACACACACACACACACAGCTTACCGCTGGCTTTACTAACAAATAACTGAACCGTTGAACAGGTGTTGGGTCAGGTGCCTGAGAAAGGCAGGAAGGACGGGGAGGGGACGGCTGGACCTGAAATTACAGGAATTACAGGAAATGTGCAGGCACGGAATGAATGAATAACTGGAGGCAAGAGTCAGACTTGAGATCAGGGCCAGATTAAGGCCGTTTCTCTGAACATACAACGGGGTTAAACCTCGGAGAGCACAATGAAGATCTGTGATACTTAAAACCTTTGATGCTTTGGTAACCTTCAAAAACACAAGAAGTCTGAAAACGCCGTCCATTCGCTAGATGTTCTTTAACGCGCTGTCAAATCATTACGACAATATGTATCACGGTTCGTCAAGATTTGCACAAACTTGAAGTGTCAGTGCAGTTCAAGTGCATGATGCTTGTTACTGAACATGTTCAGGCTGGATTTCTTTCCTTTACATCTCTGCATTAGGTGTCAGAGCCGGTTAATGCTGAACTGCACCTGTGAGGGGAAACTGCGGGTCTCATCTCTGTCAATGGCCACTTGTGGCTAATTGCTTGTGCACCTGACCAGGCTGTAACGAGACCACCAGGGCTGTCATACACCATTATGTAGCACATAACAAATCCCAAACTTGAAGAAAACTTAGTCTGTGCTCGTCACGTGACACTAGGAAAATGTAAATGCACAGATGTAAATATAATGGCAGAATTATAGCAGGTGGTATAAAATAGATAGTTATACAACAGCACATAGACAATAAAGTTACATGCTTTATAAAATTATGGACAGTAGCCTAAATGCTCTATAGAAAACTTTTTAGGTGACCTGTAGATTTTCATTTTAATTTTTATATCAAATGTTGTTTGTTGGTTTAGCTGATTCAGTTAGTACCAGGTTGAACACTATACATACGTAAGGCAACTACAAGGTAAAGAAAATGAACTGGCAAGTCCAGGAGGCCATTTAAAGACGCTAAGTACATTTTAAGATTTCCAACTTAAAAATAATTTGAACCCATTTCCATCATTGCAAATAAGCAATTTGCCATGTTTGTTTTCACGTTGCCAAAAAGCTTAAATATCAGAAAATGGCATCAACATACTGTAAGTCAGTGTAAACACAGAAATAGTTATTGATATTGATTCATCAGATTATGTTAACTCTTTTAATCCGCTGAAATCGAGTTTGAATTTTTGCCAATTATGTTTTTGTCAAATCACCCACTGTTTAATTAACCAATCCGTTTAACTCTAGTAAATAAATTAAATACTTAAACCTGCTTTTGAATTAAGTGCATCCTCGTTAAAATGAGCAAATCAAAAAATGCACAGGCAAACGTCGTATGATTGACAAAACAGAATGACCTTTATTTGGATGATAATAAAAAGGCACAAGACATCAGTCTCTGCTTTTTTGTGTGTGTGTTCCATGGCTGCAGCTTTTGTGCCATGTGCCAGTTCTCTATATTTGTAGAAACTACAAATTCCTAAACAGGCACAGGTTGCTGTCTAAATCTCCACGTAAATAATATGAAACAGGAAACTTGGCAGGCAAACAGTCCCTCGGGTCTGGTATCACACTGGGAAACACTATCCACCATTAGCCTTAATCTCATATTGTGCACATCACCTGTTGTGTCAAATGTAGGACTTAAAATCGATAACATATATATATAAATAATTCTAAAACAACAACTGAACAATTCTCAGACAATAATGTTGAGGACAGCCTCGGTCCATTTAGAAATGCAACACTGAATCATTCAAAGCACAGGCAGCAAATCATAATCAAAATAAAATTTTATAAAAATAATCTCTTAAATAAAACATAAAGCTGAGATAAAAAAAAACATAAAGGAATGTTAAATGTACTTATGTGCCACCTTGGTTGATGATAGTCCATCAATAAAGTCTGCTTCCATTTACTTTGCCTTTGCTCCAAGTCACATTTTAGTTCCTTTTAGGAATGAAAATGAAATTATATATTAATAAAAAAAAAAAAAAACTTGAAAATGTATTTAGATAACATAATGCTGACTAATAGCAAAGATCAACTTTAGAGAGTTTTGTTTAAATTCCCTGTTACAAAACCTTAACGAGCAGAATTCGAGACAGTCCACTTAACCCTGGCACCTACTAATACTGACTGACTGAATGAAATATTACAAGATATCATTAGTGCAAAACAATTGCAATGTGCCGACAGACTGATGAAGTGGTTAGAAATGACACGGTCTTCAAGCAAACTCCTCCAGGAACAACTAAGGTCTTTTGCAGGCTGTGAGAAGATGTCAGCCTGCTTGTAGTGCAGATATTCCAGTTACGTTCACAGTAAATTAAAATGTGCAGACAACTCTTCAAAACGAGGTTAGACAGTGACGAGGACGGTAAACCAAAGTGAACTCAAGTCCTATTGTTTCAGTGCTGCGGGGGAATTATGAACTACAGAAATAAAGCTGAATATTAATTCCTGCACGAGATCGTGCTGCCATCGAGGATAACTTGATAACTGAGAAAAATATAATTATTGAGTTAAAAATAAGTTTGTAGTGATCAAAATAACTGCTCAGATTGCTAATGCTTTACAATCCCCACGCCAACAGGTGCGGCCGGTCCCAACCTGGCGCCGGTCCCAACCTGGTAGAACGCGAGGGTTGCGGCGTGAAGGGCATCCGGCGTAAAAGCACGAGCAAAATCAACGTGGGGCAGATGTTCCGATGTGGCGACGCCTTAAGGTACAAGCCGCAAAGCCATTGATCTTTATTGCTAATGAGTTACATTTAATGCCATTGAATCGCAATAGACCAACACCATGGTCCTGTCGCTCAGAGTGTCCGTGAATAAATTATCATGAAAAAGAATCTGTTGAGGGATATTTGTGACTTTTTAAACATTCCTTCACAGATCAGGATGCTTCCAGTGCCACAATGCATGTGGGGCTGACAAATCCTCGACAGGGAAAATTGAAGAATTAAGTGAAAAACAAGTGGTTTAACTTCCTAGAGAACTGTGTTCCCTACTGTACCAGAGACTCTGTGTGTGTGTGTGTGTGTGTGTGTGTGTGTGTGTGTGTGTGTGTGTGTGTGTGTGTGTGTGTGTGTGTGTGTGTGTGTGTGTGTGTGTGTGTGTGTGTGTTTAGGAATGCCTACACACGATTGGGAATGAAGAGGTTCAGAATAACGCTGAACAGAGTTTGGGTTGAAAGGATGGAAGGACGTCCTGAGTCGGGTCAAATAGTGATGTAGTGCTGTCTCAGTTTGGCCAGAAGGAACTCGTGGGTTAAATTATGTCTTGTGATTATTCCAACGATCTGAAAGACATGTGAGATAACAATCAAGAGATTAGAACGTTTCTTTGAGTATTTCGCCGATGACTCATGACCAAAATACCAACTTAGTATCAAGTTTCAAAAACCGATTCTTCCCGTTTACTACTTACTTCCCCGACAGCATTGACCACTGGTAAGTGTCGCAGGCCCATGGTCCTGAACAGGTTGAACACCTGGGAGATGCGGGTGTTGGGTGACACTGTGTAGGGACACGGGTTCATGTAGGGGGTCGCATCCTGGAAGCACATGAAACATTATTTCTCACCTTACATCCAGAGTTTTTTTTCAATATCAAAATATGTGGGAAAAGTGCTCTTCTCATTGGGTGTTTCAATACCACTATCATGCGGGGGTTAAGCAGGGCCAGGTCCAAGTCGTGGATGTCGGGGTAACGTGGGTAATCCTCAGTCATCTCTGCGTATGACAACCTGGGCTGAGTGGCGCTCTGTGGTGGACGGAACGGGGAGACATTTGGTTGGATGACGTTTTTTGGAACTTGAAACGGTTTCTTCTTAAGCAAAGTCTTAAAACAACATCTCCAGAGACGCCTGCGCTAGATGTCGAAAAATCAAACCAGGACGTGATCCAACCCATAACCTAAACAAAACACAGCCACCTACATAAAAGCTCGTCGATATTTACCCAGGGCTTCCACGATGTACATGTACAAAACAGTTAGCTACCAATAATTGTTATTGTAATAAAAAAAAAAAATTTAAAATCCTGGCAGCTAATTGTAGATTTTATTTCTTTGTTTTTGTTTTTTTGGTTGTCATGTTTATTCACTCACATGCACTTAATTCTAACCATTCTTTTCCAGGAAGTACACGTTCTACACAAATGTTAACTAAAAGAAATATACATATATAAAAACATAATGTAAAAAACATATGCTTGTCAAATAAATACTAGTAAATATAGTAAATCATGTAGCTTAAGTCAGCATGTTCTTTTTAGGTGTATCGGGTGAATTTTCATGGGGGTGTAGCTAAAGGGGGTGGGACTTTGCACACACACACACACACACACACACACCATCTCTATTATGGCAGCAGATGCAGGACACAGAATAAAAGTAGGGGCACCACATACCACTAGCTGTTTCTAAAAGCTGATCCCGAGTGTTTCTCTTAAAAAGTGATTAAAGCTGGCTACTCATCCTGACATCACTACTTCACTGCCCGCTTTAAACTCTTGCTGATTGCAGTCCTACACTGCATCGAGCAATTTCTGTGTCTCTGATGGAGTCGCTTGATGTTTCGATCTTCTCTGCGTTGGTCGGGGTTATTTAAAGTCTCTAGGAAATGAACGCAAGTCCAAATGTGTGACTGACCGACTGGTTCTCAGAGTAGCAGACCCCTCTGATAAGCAGGTTGACCAGCTGGGAGCGCAGGATGAGGCCGTGGAAGGTGAGCGGTCTGAAGCGCTCTTCCATGGTCCACTCCTCACTGGGAGACTGATCTGGGTACAGGTTGGGGTAGGGAGCATGCCTGCATGTGGACAGCAACATCATAATAACTAGAGCAGGCCACGATTTATCAAATTCAAAAATTCCACTTCAACAAAGGAAAATGAATGAACTAATTTGTGTTTGTTCTACCTCCTCTCTAACATCTGCTGCAGCAGGTCCTCTCCCTCTTCTGCGGGCTCCACCACAGCGCTCTGCTCGTCGCAAACGTTCCTCAGCTCGCTTGAGGGGTACGACTTCATGGACTGGCAGCGCCGTCGCTGTTCCCCGGCACGGGACACGACGCTGGATTTCTGTGGGACAGGAATAAACTCAAGGAGGCGCATTTTGTTAGGATGTCTGACTGTGCGGCTGAGCAGTTATCGGCTTTGTTATGTTGGCACCACACTATTTTAGCTTTATGCAAATAAACACTTCTTGATCTTCCAGTGTATTTTCTTTTTTTTTTTTAGGGCAGATGCTTCTCGGAAAGAGAAAGCTCTAAATGTTAATGTGATTTTATAAGTTAAAGTGACTCTATTTTAAACCTCCCATCTTGATTCACTGACTGGACCTCAGGTTTGTTCCTGACTCCAATTAGCTTTTCTTGACCAGACGGGTTTACATACATTCCCCAGCCCACATTGTGAACGTTTGAATGTGTTGAATATGAAAAAAAGAACAGAATCATTTGTGTGTAATTATTTAATTGAATAGACTGTTTGTTATATATAAATGAAACCTGGATAAAGCTTTGGCCTTGTTTTAACTTCAAAGAGATTGTTTAAGAGCACTGAAAAAATTGAATGTGTTGTTTCCTAAAGGCAGAAATAAAAAGTGGCCTGCAGTGCTGATTGGTTTACTTAAGAACAGAAGAAAACAGACCTGGGCTTCATCCCTGGAACACTGCTGTTAACACCACACACACAGTCCTCTACCTCCATCTACTGGCAGTTTACGCAGTCGCCTACACCTCATGTGTGAAGTAATGAAGTTAAATCAACAGTGTAGTTTTCAAAAAGCTGAAAAACGGAATCCTGAGTAGTGTGGCAGCAGCATTAGAGGACATTCCTGTGCACTAAAATGTCCCCTTTCTGCAGCTCTCTCTGGAGGCTCCGCTGTAACAGCTAAAAATGTTAAATGTTACAGGACCTACCTTGAAGCGTATGTTGTTGCTGACCAGGATGTTGCCCTTCATGAAGTCCCGCTCGTTCTGCCGGTTTTCCGTGACCACCGGGAAGGCGTGGTAGACAGTGGTGCGCAGGATGCTGACTAGAGACTGGACGCGAGTGTGGGGGTAGATGTAGGTCAGGTTGGTCTCCATGATATCACTGGCCGTCAGCCTTTGGAAAAATACATATGCATAGACACAGGATGAGAACTCATGTTAGAATTCATCAAAAGTGGACGTGTGACAAATGATTTGCAATGTCAAACGTGAAATAAGTTTCTGAACTGCAAATATGACACAATAACTATTTAAATAAATACTGACTGACTGGAAGCGAAACCATCGATATCATATCGTATGTATCTTCTTTATAGGCTAGAAATGCACTTCTTCATGCCACAGTGATAACTGGATGATACAGGTGAGAATAAAAAAAAAAACACCAGGCACATAGAGACTTTACTCTTATTTGTTAAATACCAAACAGCAAATCCTACTTGTCCATCTCAACTTCAGTCTCCCACTCCAGCAGTGGGACTCCCCTCAGCTGGATGTGGATGTCATAGATGCCCTTGTTGAAAAAATCTCCAGTCCACTTGGCCACCTGGTAATCAACACAAAACCAATGTCAGCTTGAAATTATTCCATGCAGGGGGTTTAAACCACATTAATATTCATTTTTAAAATATAACCGCACAGTTTAATATGACAGTGTACCATTAGAGTGATCATGATGGGCAGCCCGTATGTGATTTCATTGGTTGATTCAATGAGGATGACCGTCAGACTGATGGTCATCCGGACCACGCCACCAAGGAAGGCGGCGGCTCCAATGAGCGCGAAGGTCCCCGAGTAGATGTCCATTCCCAGTTTCCTAATGGAGCACAGACGAACGCAGGGGGGTGAGGTGAGCAACGGGGGGATGTGGGAGGAGGGAATGGGTGGAGGTGCACAACCACAGGCTGATTCCCACGGTTACCAGGCCACTGCTGACACTGCCAACCTGAGAGAAGCTCAACATCCGTTTGTGAAACTAGAGGATGTGAAACAAGCTGAGACAAAGAAAAGTAGAAAATCTAGCCAGTCAGCAGATTCTGTTACGAGGCCTGTGGACGTGCAGATCAGCACTGTCGCCAAAACTCCCTTTAAATTTGGTCATAAATTAGCGGTGACATTTTGGGAGATGTTTATTCACCTCCATTGTTTTTCATGATTGTGTGTTCGGAAAAGAGCTGGAAGGATGTGATTAACCAAGCACGTCATAAACACTGGATTTATCCAAACTCCAAAAAACACACCAAACCTTCCTCTTGTTGGTGTCTGAGAGCTGTGGCTCTGATGAAAGGGTCATGATTTCAGAACCACATGACCTAAAACTGTTCCTGGTTAGTTTTTACTAGAGCTGGAGCAATATTGTACACGATGCATCCTACCAAAGGTAGCTCACTTATCGTGACATAATCTTTTACACTTCTGATTTGTTTTCAAATGTGTGATATTTAATAGCTATTGGTAATGGAGGAAAGGTGGGTGACAGAACATTAGACATTAGAAACATAAGGAGAACATTGTTCTCACACTTTAAGGATGTTGGCAACTAGACGTCCAAAAGCTGCTCCACACAGCAACGAGGGGACAAAGAGGCCGCTGGGTACAGACACGCCATAGGTCCAACAGGCCAACAGGAAGTACAGCAGGAAGAACACTGATAGAGTCACGGGGCTGAAGGTACCTGAGGGGACAGGAAGACAGTGCAAGTCATTGGTGAAATAAATTATTTTTCAAAGTCATGTATCTACAAAATGAACTGAATGATAAAATAGAGAGCAGATAACACTGGTAATATAACTGATTCCTATGGGGAAATTCATACCAGTAAGAACTGGGAATCGAACCACCAACCCCGGGGCTCACAGCAGACTGCTCTACCAACTGAACCACTTCAACTCCAAGTGCCCAGATGCACAAATGAGCCTGACCTACACCAGCAGATGTATAGCAGTGTTTTCCACTGCTTTCTGGGGGATCCTGAGATCTTCCCAGGCCAGATGAGATATAACTTGTCAAGCACTATTTTAATCTACCCTAAGGTCTTCTAATAGCTCCATGAAGCTGGAAAACCTGCGGAGCAAGGTTGGCAGGAGAGATCCCGAACCACCTCACCCGGTTCCTTTTTTTAATATATGATGGATATCAGACCCTCTCACCCCACCTCTAAGGACGACCCTGCCCTGTTGTACTGGGATGTAATTGTTTTGAGCCTCTGACTATAGGTGAGGGATGGACGAAAGGTTGACTGGTAAAACAAGAGATTCGCCTTCCCACTCAGCTCCTTTTTCCCCACAGTAATTCAGTATAAACGCCAACATCTCACCGTCCTGGTGGAAGAGCTGGTGGATGGCGGCTTCCTGTGGGTTAAAGAACAACGTGGCCATGTCATTGTAGGTCTTGTTTGAGCAGAAGAACTGACGGACAGTTGAGTTGATGTCCTCGCTGCCAGAAACCTGAAGAAAAAAAACAACAACTCACAACTTAATATAAGAAACAAAGGACTGTGCAGTTTGTCTAACTACAATTACGATTTCAAAAAGTCCATCACATTTACCGTAGTGTTATGGGTTGTTGGGGAGGACAGTTCACGACATTCACCCAACAGCATGGAAACTGTAAATATCACCACTGTTGTCACCATTGTAACCAGCAGACTCTCTAGAACTCTGCAAAAAGAAAAGTAGTGTTACATAGAAGACAATTACCATCTCTGATTGACATGATCTACTCTATAGTCGCATTTTCATGGCATTGTAACCTCTCAACTGGGCTTTAACTCTACTCTGTTCTACTCAAAAAGAAAAAGGACCAGGTAGCAGGTACCATCCTCAACTTTGCAGGATGGAAAAACAATAAAAGGCGAGTAGAGTGGAGTCAAGTCGAGCTGATACTATGCAGCTGAAAAGCTCCATGAGATGAAAGACTGTTCCCCGTTTGCATAATTCGTGTAGCAAATCACCTGATAAACTTGGCTTTCGGGTGGATGTGCCTCATGCGATACTTGGCCAGGCCCTTGTTCATGCAGTTGAAAAGTGCCCCAAGCAGGCCGCCAACGACCCCCATCAGGACGAAGAAGGCCAGGTCCACTATTGTCCACAGGTGGCAGTTCTTATCTCCATCTGGACACTGACCAAAAAAAAAAAAAAAAAAAAAATCCAGTAAATAAATTTGTTCATGCATTTTATTTCAGGCCGGGATTAGAGTGCTGCATGTGAACCGAAGGTTAAGTGGAAGAGAAGCTGTGGGAAGAAGGCTGAAGCCGGTGGGAGGTGGGTACTGTGTCACAGATTTAAGTTCGGAGAAAAACTCTGATACCTTGAACTCTCCAAAGTTGAGCAGCCCAGGCAACTGGAAGGAGCCCCACTTGTTGAAGTTAATCCCAGAACGGAAAAAGTTGAGGGTGAAGGTGGCCGACATGGAGCAGAAGAGCTAAAACAGCAGATGGAACAAAAGGGCTGAGAAAGGAACTTGGTTGATGGTATTCAGCGGTTTTCAACACTTACACGTGTTTTGGTTTGAGGCTCTGTATTGGATGACCTGACGTACCACTTTCCAAGTGAGGGCCTGGTTCCAAAAAGAGGAGCCCTCCTCCAGACTGAAGAGGGTGCCACCTATAGGAGCTCCGAAGGCTGCAGCGACTCCAGCAGCTGCGCCCGCCGACACGAAGTCCCGCTTGTCCCTGAAGAACAGTTCAGACAACACAATAACCTGTGCTTGTTCAGACTTGCATCGCATTTTGAGGGAAGCAGAAAACAGTGCGCGGTACTTTGATAACAGAAGTGTGCATCATACCTGTCACTGCGGAAGTAGGGGAAATCAAACTTGATCCTCTTGAAAGTGATGCTCTGAAACTAATACAGGAGGAAAACCTCTGATTCACACACTTTGGCCATGGAAGCAGCTTAAATAGATCAGTGACTGAACCATTTAACCATGTGGCACCTTCCATTTGTCATCTCCACGATGTTTGAAGCTCAAAATGTTTCAGCTTCGAGTGAAATTGTATAAATTTAAATATTATTAAGGTTATAGATCAAAGTGCTGAACCCGGACGGGATGATATGCTACAGGTTGGTGGATGAATGGTTCAAACATTAGCAACACCTTTACATTCAGTGCACTTCAGCCCGTATTTGTCACCAATTGCTGTGTCCAGGATGTGTGGCGCTGTACCTGAGGAAGACCAGCTCCCACGATGGCACCACTGTGGATCATCGGACCTTCCTTCCCCACAAACAGACCTGAGTGGACACACACTGAGTCAGAGGCACAGTCCGCACATTTGCTTGAGACCAGTGCGGGAACTAAACCAAAAGCTCTGTCTGATGAGTCACTGTGCGTTTGCACCATCTTTAACATTCTGTTCTCATAAGCAACACTTTACAGCGGAAGGCGACAACTGACATGATGACCATCGTCTTCACGTGTGGTTCAGTTTCACATTTACACATGTTCACTAAAGCATTTCTTAACTTAGTTGCATAGTATTTGTGCAACATCATCACTTTCTGCAAATGTTGGGACAAACCAGTGTTTTATAGCCAAAACAAATGTCAAGTAGATGTAGATTATTTCTCTCTGTAGAAGAGAACAATCCTGATCTTACAGCTTCATTGAACACACCCATTAAAACATACAAAGTCGTGGTGGGACACAAAATCAGGAAATTGCAAACAGTGCCATTACTTGTTCTTGTGACTGTATACAAATATGCATCAAGGATACACATATCTCTCGTAGAATATTGTCACTTTTCCTTTTGCCATGTGATTGCATGTAAAATTTTGTAAGAAGCTACTTACGACTCAGGAATCTGACATGTTTTTTTGTGTTATTTGGTGTAAAAACTGCAGTCTGAAAACAATCTTACTGTACACGACTTTCTGTCAGACTTTACCTCCAGCCACACTGAACAGGACTCCAGTAGCTTTGCACAGAAACGTCCGCAGGCGGACAATTCCAGGAATCTTCACACCATTTAAGTAACTTTTAATCTCTGGGATCCCCGAGCCTGCAGCTACTGGCTGAAAAACACAAGAGCCAGAACACTGCATGTTAGCATCGTGCAGGTCGGTGCGGCCTCTAGAGTTTATCCACTGAGACTTTTTGGAGACGCTCAGTTCAAGTTCTGTCTCCAGATAGTGTATTTCAGCAGAGAATAACGTGGACTATACCTGATGGGTCTTACCTCAATGAGAACAAGTACACTGGCAATGAAGACGAAGGTCATGTTGAAGGCAAGGAGCTCGAGCAGAGACAGAGAGAGACAACCTTTGTCGCTGCACTTCTCTACAGCTAAAGGCGTCAGCTAAGGCAGAACAACCCATAAATACTGAAGACAAACCTAAAATTACCAATCTGACCACCGCTAACAGGTTCTACTTTTCTCACGTTGCATGTTTGGCATTAGATTTGGCAGGTGTACCTAATAATGTGAACAAAAAAAGATGAAAGTCAAATTATTACTTTTGAGAGGAGGGCTTTTTTTTTTTTTTTTTTTAACCATTTTGTTTCCCTTTTTCCGGAAAATTGATTTGGCAGAATAATTGCTCCTGTACAACAATCTGAAAATATTCCCACTTTTGTTTTCTTAACAATGGCCCCAAACAACCCAGCACAGACTTTTAATTTGAAGATCCCCTTTCATGAAGTGGTCTGTAGATCAGCGAACGCTGAAGTGTGAGTAAATTCAAACGCGTTCAAGGATACAATCACCAACCAGAGAAAATTTGATTGTGGTGAAGAGGCGCACAAAGAAATCCACAAACAGGCCGACCTGAAACCAAAATAACGGCAACGCTCATTTGCAACACATTGGAATAAACTAAATGAATAAATGCTGTAATTAACCTAAATGCACATACCAGACCCACTGTGACGCCAATAGCAAACACCATTATCCACCGAACGGCCTCATACTTTTTGGCTTTCTGTTGGCAAGTGGAAAAAAACGTTCCCAAAAAGAGTTGACACCAAATATGACTCTGGTTGATTTCTGCTCACAAGAAGATTTAGAGAAGCACTACAGCACATGACAGTGGATACTTCTTCCAATAACAACTATAGTAAAGAGCTGAACGTTTCAAAATGTGAAGACGGACAAACAAGAGACACTTAACTTGTCCTACCTTGTTGTTCATCCCCTCCAGAACTTCCACACATGGTTCATTAATGCAACGGTCATAATCCAAGCTCTGTTAAAGTCAGAGAAAACACTGTGTTACTATCACCTGGGTCAGACGTTCCACGTGGACTCGTCTGTACCATGGAAACATGATTTACTTTTTTTTGACAAACCTCTCACCTCATAGTCTTTCCTGGGTAGAATCTCATCCTCTTCATCTCGGATTTCCCCGAGGATTGTCTGGGGAGAACAAAAACGATTTCAAATCCAGGATGATTAAATCACAGACACGTCCAGCACGATAGGCCTCCGAATTTGGGCCAACGACAAACTAAAATTAGAATTAATCAGGTGGCAGATGCTTTTGTCCAATGCGTCTTACAAATATGGAGCACACGTCACGGGCAACTTGGGGCTCGGCGTCTTGGCCAAGGGCACTTCGAACTTGGCCAGGAGGTAGCAGGGTCCGAACCGCTGACCCTGTGGAGGGTGCACTGCTCTAATGGGGCCCCAGCCACCCCATGCTAGAAACTGCAACTCTAAATTCTGAATAATTTATAACATTTTACAGAGTAATCGGCAAAACAATGAAGGTGTGTCTCCATTCTCTCAGGGTCACTGGAACACACCAAGCTCAGTTTTTAAAAGTTGAGTCACAGATATACCCATAAGCCAGAGATTAAGCTCCCTCGTAGCCTCAAGTCATCACACAGACTTAGAAGTAATTCAGCTACTGGATCATCTCTTCAGAAACACTCAAATGTAATGAAACTTCAACTGAGTTTGCACAGCAAACATAACTGTAATAATAATAATAATAATAATAATAATAAATGCTGATATAACGAGGCAGTCCAACACTAAAGGTGTTGGTGTAGAGAACAGAGTGTTAAATTGATGTGTAACATGCATGTTGGGTGGAAGACGAGGCCCAGATCAAATCATAATATCTAAATTGTGTATAGGAGATTCATTTGCTTTATTAAAATAGAGAGGAGTCTCTGAATTCCATTATTGGTAAGCGGAGTTTGGTTCAGGTGCCTTTTCCTCCATAAACATAAGAAAAACCCAGCGAGCAGGCTCATCTGAAAGGAAGATCGCTGTCTGTCTTAGCTTGGTTGTTGTTGTGTGAAAAGGGTTTTTAAAATCGTTGCACCTTGTTTGCACCAAAGCTACAAGCCAACAACCGAACCCAGTTAGTGAGCAGCAGCAGGGTGGAGCAAGTGAACCACCATCTGTGGCACTGAGAGGAGCTCAGGAGAAAGAAACGATGCACGGATCTAAAGATCGCTACTTTGCTGAAATATTTTACAGTTCCTTACCAGTTCTTCGGGTGTCCGTGTCTCCCCTTCTCTGCAGCAACACTGGCAACAAAAACAGTTTCCACAACTCGCCATCTTTGTTGTACTGTCACGCTGCGTTCCCGGCCCAAACCAAAGCGTCGAACATTTGGAATAATCGAGGATAGCAGCACATTAATGTGTAGCATATTGCCCATAGTGTTTTACATTAAATAACAGGTACGAACGGTATCTGTGTCCTAAATGCGATTCGAAATATGTGCGAATGATGTTAAAGCAATAGTTTTAAAAGTTTTACATTTCCGATGACAACTAAACGCAACACCCCACCCCCTCACAAAGTCATGTGATGCCAAAGGCGGAAAATGTTGCCAGATGATCAAAACTGCGTAGAATTTACGCAAAGGCCATTGTCTAAAATAAAAGCCCGCTATCTGAACCGTAGGCCTGAGAGTTAAAGTCAAATAAGAAAACGTATCTTTCTCTATGGTTTCAAAAGAACATTAGCACCAACTGCTCTTTCTGGAATTCCTGTCCTGAGACAACAGTGCATTTATTTTGGACCTGTAATTATACTGAAGTATTTTGCTCTGATGTCCCCTCGGGGTGAACTTTCATTCAAATCAAAATTGAAAAATTTGAAATTCAAAAATCTCTGCTTTAAATATCTTTTTCTGGAAACCTTTAATTACAAAGAAGAGGAATGCAGCCACAAGGGGGCACAAGCCAGTGTCTTGTGTCTGTCCCAAGTCTGGATGAATGCAGAGGGTTCAGGAAGGGGATCACATGCCAAATTAAACATGCGAATCAAGAAGAACTACTGGGAAGAGAGGAGTGACATTTTTTAAATAATACATTTAATCTTTATAATTGCTAAATTCATAAATGTAAAGTTAGTAATATTAAACCACTCTTTACTGTTTTCAAACATGACATTATACCATATTTTGAAAGCATATACTTTTTTGTGTCACATTGTTGCCTGCCTGTGCCCTTGTTAAGGCCCCTGCTATTCTGTATTTGTATTGGTTCTGGGTTCAAGAAAATCAAAACATTAAAAATAAAGTCAAATAACTGTTGCAGTCAACACAGTTTCCAAACAGATTAAAGTATTTGGCGTTTTAAGGGCGTTTATTTTAGTAGCCTTTAAATATGCTATAAATTCGTTTTGGGCTTGTGTTCTCTCACATTAAATGTTGGATTCTAAACCTCTGCTGACCAGACTTGATTTAATAAAAATATTTTGCACCTTTTACAGTTCAATCATTAAGTTATTAAAGTTCATATTGTACACTCTAATTACTACATGGTCCTTTTATTTGAAATTACAATATGTTGTACTTATTTGCTCAATGTGCCAAATCTGCAACAGATGTCACTGCGATGCCTTGTTTTGTTGTACTTTTTTGATCGGCATCAAATTCTTTCCAAATGTTCTGTTAAGAGTGTGTGAGGCCCAAAGGTTCGTCACGTGAAGTGCGCTCCGCATCCACTCGGTGGCAGGTTTTCCCACATGACGTGAATGCAGCACCTCACCGCACCGCTCCGCTGCCTCTTCGGATACACGGGAGAGAGTTGTGGGGGGGGGGGAGACTCCGGTTAACGTCTCCCACTTCGTAGCAGCAGCTGAGGACAGTGTGGGACACCGGCAGCACGTAGAGCAGCAGCTGGAAAAGGTGGGAGCGATTTTGGTTTTGGGGGGGCTGATCGTAGCTTTTGTTTCTCTTTTAACTTCATCACCACACGGAGCTAACGTTACCAGCACCGTTACCAGCACCGTTACCATCGGCGTTCGCTCCGGTAACGGAGCGGAGCTCAGCAAACCAGGTTCCAGGCTCGAAATGACTTTTGCCGCTGTTGTATTTAACGTGCGCGGGGACGAGTGGTTAGAACCGGGGAACGAAACGAGCGGCTTTTGTTGAGTCGTTGATTTCGGGCCGAAGGTCGTCGCCAAACTCCATTGAAAAAATCCGCCGCTTTACAGTTAATCTTTGGGGCAAAGTGGGTCATGTTGAGGGACATTCAAACGTAACTTGACATGTCCGGTGATCATGGCCATTATTTTGTTCGGTGTAGAAAAAAATGTTATCAAATTTGATTAACGTTTGATTCGTATTCTATAATATTACTACTAATAAGATCCGGTCAGATTTTCCATTGAGTTTGGCGGCACGTTATCTTCCACGCTGTCACACCACGAGGCAGCTGTTGAAATGTCTGAATGTTAACGTGCGAAACGTTTTTGTTTCGCGTCTCATTTTCTCCGCAGTCTAATTCTTCATAATGGTGAACCAGGTTCAGCGAGGGGGCGGATGCTGGCAGTCGTGCAAGAGCGACTCCAGCGGGGCGAGCAACAGCGGCGGGGAGAGCTCCAAGGAGAGCTCCCGCTGTTCCACGCCGGTGCTGGACGCGGACCGCTCGGACAGGCTGCGGGACAAGATGCGGCGGAGGATGGAGTCCGGGGACCGCTGGTTCTCGCTGGAGTTCTTCCCCCCTCGAACAGCCAGTGGAGCTGTCAACCTTATCTCAAGGCAGGTGAAATGAATGGAGGGAGCTCGGTGGATTGTTTAATGCAGGAAGCCTGACAGACGTAGAAGCAGCAACAAAGTCCCGAACTCCACATCAGCCTACAGTTTTCCAACCACTCAGCTTTGTTGTACTCACAGCTGGATGTCATTACTCCTCAGGTTTGATCGTATGGGCTCCGGAGGGCCCCTGTTCATCGACGTTACCTGGCATCCCTCAGGTGACCCAGGCTCGGACAAGGAAACCTCCTCCATGATGATCGCCAGCACAGCGGTCAACTACTGTGGCTTGGAAAGTGTCCTCCACCTGACGTGCTGCAACCAAACTAAAGAGAACATTACTGGCCACCTGGCCAAAGCAAAGCACCTGGGCCTCAAGAACATCATGGCACTTAGAGGAGGTGAGATTTTAAAAAGACGGGGCACATGTCTGCTGACAAAACTTCAAGAATCTGCCAACTGGTTAAAGAGACACATGCAAACATGCTTGTTATGTGTAGTAAAAAAAATGACATTTCCAGGATAATTGTGTAGTATTTTTAGTTGATGTTGGTGTGTAAAGGGAAAGTCATAATACTTTAACACAAAGTCGTAGTTTTAGGGAAAAGGGGGAAAGTTCCAAAAAAGAAATACAATTTCAAGTATTTAACCATTGTCTCCCCCTAACAGTAGCTCTAATATCCATTATACTGCGTGTATTTTTTCATATAGGATGAATCCATTGGCTCCTCTTTGACCTCTTCAGGGCAATTGTCATTTCCACACTGATATACGGTGCCGTTGTTGAGAACTGGCACAAACAAACAAAGATTGAGAGAATAAGTTGTTTAACGGAATGTTCTCAAATGGAAATTCCAGCATTGTCACGCGGATTCATAAATGCACAAAACGTTTCCTAAAAAAACAAAATCAGTCTCGTAGATAATAAGGTTTTGCCTAGAGGCTAAAAAATATAGAAGATCAACATTAACTTACCGAAAAGAGTATAAGTAAGTAAGTAAAAAGTATTTACATAGCACCTTTGATAGGTAAAATCTAAAAGGGCTTTAAAAATGTAAACAAGGGGAAATAATACAGAAAATAAAACTTGGAAATTGAAATTAAATCACAATTACAACAAAGATGCAGCCATAAAAGCCCAGTCAGCTAAAAGCTGACAGTGTCTTCAGTGTTTTTTTTAAAAGAATGTTTAAAGAGGAGGAGAAAATAAAACCGGTGTGATGTGGGAACTTCTACCGGTTCCTGTTACAAGCCTCACTGCTGAGATTTGAACAATCTGAAGGTGATTTATAACCTGTTTGTTAGGACAAGTAAAGAGTGAATTGCTCTAAATCCTCTAAATCTACACTGGACAACATTTTCCTCACTTTAGAAATATTCCCTGGGTGATAAAAACTGTTTTTGACCATCTGAGGACATAGATTGATCAAATACAACAGCGAGATTTCTGAGGCTTGACTGAACCGAGGAGCCCAAAGGACCGAGGTGCTGCCTGATCTGCGGCAATGATCAAAGGTTCAGTGTTTTGTGGATTCAGCTGAAGGTAGTTATTGTCCAACCAGTCCTTAATACAGGACAAACATTCCAACAAGTGAAACTCAGACTCTCCAAAAGAACGAGATAACAGAATATCATCAGCACATCAGTGATAAGACACGTTCCTGAAACGTTTAATAATCTGAACAAGAGGTGTCATATACATATATAATATATAAATAGGACATTGTTGGATTGTAATTATTAGTCATTAACGTCTTCATCGCTTTAATGTTTCGGCTGGTAATAACGGAGCTGATTTGACGACCTCGTATCTTGTTTTGTTTTTAATCTAATCTCATAATTATAGTGTGAAGTACTCTTGGTACTACAGGTCCGCTTACTGTATGAGTTTCATGCAGAGGCTCACTGAAGTATTTTGTATTATTATTTAGATGCTAAAAAGAAACAATAGAAATCAGATATATGTAAAGCAGTAAAAGTATTTGCCCAAGTGGCAGAAAATGTCAATTTCACAAAGACAAACGCATGAACAGATAGAATAACATGAAGGATCTCACTGTGTGATGTTATTAGTAATAGTTGTGCTGCAACGTGGCAACTTTGCATGGAAAGTGCCTTTATCCATATGTGTTTGTTCCTTACTGCACAAGCATCATACAAACAACATGTGTAAAGAATCGGCCAATGATGTTAATCTATTAATTATACCTGGATCGTGTGGGTAACTTTGTAATAGGAGAAAGTTGGACCATACTCTTAGTAATCCTCACTAAATGTTGCCACCAGCTGAGGTGTGACATGCTGTCGTCTCCACAGACCCAATAGGAGCGGACTGGGAGGAAGAGGAGGGCGGCTTCAACTACGCCGTGGACCTGGTCAAGCACATCCGCTCAGAGTTTGACGACTACTTTGACATCTGCGTCGCTGGTATGTTTTCAGCCCTCGGATCGGGCAGTTTAAGTTTGAAGTGCCGCTTGAGTGATTTCTGAATCTGCGGCGTGTCCAGGCTACCCCACAGGCCACCCTGAGGCCGAGAGCTATGAGGAGGACCTCCGGCACCTCAAGGAGAAGGTGGATGCTGGGGCCGACTTCATCATCACGCAGCTGTTCTTCAGGGCAGACACCTTCCTCAAGTTTGTGGACGACTGCAAGGCGAACGGAATCACATGTCCCATTTTACCGGGAATCTTCCCAATTCAGGTAGAACAGAAATATTGTTAGGAGTATTGTTATTGTGCTCCTCCAGACTCTCCCTTTGGTTGGTTGTATTCACTAACTTTACTGTTTACTCACCAGACACGGGGAGAGTTTACATTTTTAGCCTGCGAGGAAATTGTGACATCACTCCAAATTGTGGCAATGAGCAAACATTGACACGTACGAAATGTAACCGATTGCACGTTTGCTAATACATCACTTATTGATAAGGCAAATAACTGCAGCGTTGGCACAACTACTTAGTTCAGGTAAATATTACCACAGCACAGTGTTAATGCCTTTGAATAAACATCCCGCTTCACGAATGCTGCAGCTGGACAAGGTGGAGCCAGATTTCTTAGTTTGCATTAAGAATCTGCAAAGTGACCAAAGCTGTCACATAAATGTTGTGGAGTAAGTGACACTGTGAAACGTAGGGGAATTCTCAGTAAAGTAGAGATGCCTTAAATATAGTTCTTAAATTCAGTGCTTGGGGAAGTGTACTAGTTAGTTTCCACCACTGAATAACAGTTGGTAGAGTAATTAAAGCGGTGAATGGTGTTAAAAAGGTTTCCACTAGCCAAAGTTCAAGGAGTTCGATGGGCTACTGCAGAGGCACCTTTGCTGCTACTTGGCTCGGCTACTTTTTATTGGAGTTTCCAGTGTTTGACTTAGACTACATATCTGTAGATGAGTAGACGTTCATCGATAATGTGGTTGGATATCTCGAATATATCAGTATTGCTGTATGTGTTGGCTGATAAAAAGCAGGAATCCAACGTGTGTGTCAGTGACCTGCTGCAGTTTCCTGCCCGGTGCTCACCGCACAGCTATGCTCATGTCCCCTCCACAGCCCAACACAGTGACAGTGGATGGAGCTGTATGCATTACAGAAATGTGTTCCCTGCAGGGTTACCAGTCCCTTCGGCAGCTTGTCAAGCTGTCAAAGCTCGAGGTTCCAGACGAGATCACCAAAGTCATCGAACCCATCAAAGACAACGACGCTGCCATCCGTAATTATGGAATTCATCAGGCGGTGGAGATGTGCCGCGTGCTGCTGGACAGCGGCAAAGTGCCGGGACTCCACTTCTACACCCTGAATCGAGAGGTCGCCACCATGGAGGTGCTGCGGCAGCTGGGCCTGTGGAAAGAAGACCCCAGGTCAGTCATCCCTCTGGCTGCGCTCAAAGTAGGAAAATCCAGCTAAGTCTCTAGTCAGTAATATCCTGTGTACGTCCGCTGCGGAATAAAAAAAGACAAATTATATTTCCACATACAGGCATTTTAGAGTCAGTAGGTAAAGATTTAAACTCCACACAGAAAGAGAATAAACTCAGAATCTCGTTGTTGTCAGGTGACAGTGCAACAGGTTACTGCAAAACAATCGAACGTGTAAAATGTCATGACACAAATCCAGTCCGTGAACCGTAACCTTGAATCATCTTTAGCTGGTTTTTGTTCAGACTTGCCAACATAAACATAGGGATGTTTTTGCCTTTAAATTTTTATCTTGTATTTATGGGTTGAGTAAATAATACAGTCATTTTAAAATGTGTTCATTTGTAGACAAATGTGCTTCAATACCCGTCATTTTTACATAATGTTCTGACTTGTACACAAAATCAATGTGCAGGAAGATTATGAGCTGAAGAATTTTCCAGGCCACTTTACTAAACCCAAAAAATAAAACAATCGGAGCGACTGTGGCTCAGCAGGTAGATGAGTTGTCCACAAATCCCACGCGTGTTGGTTCCAGCTCCTACTGTCACACTTCAAAGTCTCAAATGAAGATATAGATATAGATACATAGAACGCAACCACAGCAAAACCAACCACTTCTGAGGAAAATATTTCCTACAGTCGTCCAGTGTTTGTCAGTGTTTGCTTGGCTTTCGGTTAAACATCATAATTGTCCACAGTTGAATCTGTGCCACACACTAATTATAAACATAATCTTTCATACCTGCTAGATAATTATAGCACCTTGTGCTCAGTAACACACAAACACACCCACACACACCCAGAGCTTGTCATGCAACAAACTAACAAACTGTTTGCATTGCTTTTTATTTTATTTTATATAAGGTTCTGTTAAGTGAACTTTATTGTCAACATTGTAGAAAATGATTTCACCACATTTTTACACAACAACTAAAAACACATGGTCACAGGCCGCATAAATTTACTGCAAGTGACTGACGTGTTTTTTAATTTTTCTCATTTTTACTGCGGTAATAAGTTAAATGCTCAGCAAATATCAGTCATTCAATCTTCTCCAGTTACATATGCTCCTTTGCATTCTGACCGGCTGTTGGTAGTAAACTCAGCCTCTTCCACACACGTGAAGCAGATGAGTTCGTTTATCAGAATTGGTAAAACTAGATATGTCACGAAGCAACTGAGCAGGTTAAACTTGTTTTATTTGTCAACTTTCAGCCTCACTTTTCTTTTTTTCTTTTTTTGTTAATCTTTAACAGGCGGCCTCTTCCCTGGGCAGTAAGTGCTCATCCCAAACGGAAGGTGGAGGATGTTCGACCCATCTTCTGGGCATCTAGACCCAAGAGCTACATCTACAGAACCCAGGACTGGGATGAGTTCCCTAATGGCAGATGGTAAGCTGGGTGTCAATTTCCTCAGTACGAAACGCTAAATTATCAGCAACAACTGTACTTCAGCAGTTCCCATTACATTTCGCATTTACATTTGACACATATATTGTTTTCAAGTGTACATGTAAAATGGGGAAACGACTACAATGTGTGTTTGTATCGTCCTCAGGGGAAACTCCTCATCTCCGGCTTTCGGCGAGTTGAATGACTACTACCTGTTCTACCTAAAGAGCAAGTCGTCCAAAGATGCACTGGTGCAGATGTGGGGTGAGGAGCTGATGAATGAAGAGAGTGTGTATGAAGTCTTCACCTGTTACATCACAGGCCAACAAAACTGCAATGGGCACAAGGTAAACGCTTGTTTCTAAGACCTAACAGGGAAAAACTGAATTTCTGTGTTTCTTATTGTCAACAAATGCCTCATAAATCCCCAATTCGTACTAAAAAAAGAACTAAAACCATCTAGTCACTGTAGCATCCAGAAATTAAAAAGTTAAAGTAAAGGTGGGATCACGAGCGACTGGATGAGCAGGCTTTTGTGAGCATTTTCAGTTCCTTCAAAAAGTGGTTTTAGTGGCCAACAAATCCCACAAAGAGCCTTAGAATTGTTCTCCCTGCTAAACAGTGGGATCCTGGTTTATTCATCAGTGCCCTTGGGTTTCATTGTAACTAGAAGAAGCAAATCATTGGGACAAGAAAGACCCAAAAGTGACTGTAGCGACATTGTTCATGAGGAAGAAATGTATAATGTGTGACTCCCTGATGGGTTTGAGTGGTATTTGATTAACCATGAGGCCTATGGCCCAGAAAGGTGGGAGAGAAGGTAAAGGCCAGCTCATGTTCTCTGCATGTGTGGTCTGTGAGGCTTCACACGGACATATACCAGATTGTAGTTTGAACTGATGTGCACGTCTGGCCCACGTGCATGTTCTTCTGAGCGCAAACCGTGAAATGTTCAGATGGATCTCAGTCTCTGGAGTCAGGATGTGAGCAGCCTGCCTAAGCATAAAATCTAGAACCAGATAAAAACCTCTAGCATGTTAAAACAAAGACATCTGCTTCTGCCAGGTGATGTGTTTGCCTTGGAACGATGAGCCTCTGGCCCCAGAAACCAACCTGCTGAAGGATGAGCTGGAGAAGGTGAACAGACGCGGCGTCCTCACCATTAACTCGCAGCCCAACATCAATGGCAAGCCCTCCACAGACCCTATCGTGGGTTGGGGACCTGCAGGGGGCTATGTCTTTCAGAAGGTTAGACCGCGGTGGGATTGTCATTTAGCTAGTTGTTGTTGTTGTTGTTGTTGCTTCACACCTCTCGACCCCTCTCCTTAATTCCAACAGGCTTATCTGGAGTTCTTCACCTCTAGTGAAAACGTGGACGCTCTCCTGAAAGTGCTGAAGAAGTATGAGCCACGCGTCAACTACCACATTGTCAATGTGCACGTAAGTTTGAACAGAAAAAAACATCCGTCTGTTCTATGTTTGCATGCAAGTACACGTGGCTAATGTGTCGCTGTGGCTATCGCGTGTGCAGGGCCGGAACTTGACCAACGCCCTCGACTTGCAGCCCAACGCCGTGACATGGGGGATCTTCCCAGGCAGAGAGATTGTTCAGCCGACTGTCGTGGACCCGGTCAGCTTTATGTACTGGAAGGTAAGACTCCGGCTAATGTGCAGGACTTCAGGAAGATTCAGGCTTGTGTTGGCTGAGTGGAGCTACGCTGACTTAAAGGAATAGTGAAACATTTTGGGAAATCCCAGCAAATTCATGATGAAGTTGGATACTGCATTATACTGCATTGTTTTAATATCATAAAATATGTTAAATTGTAATCAGTGTAATTTATTTCAGTCTGTACTACTGTACATGCAACAACTGGAACATTTCTATATAATAGTGGCTTCTGGAAATGTTGTCCAAGCTGGAGAGTCAAAGTTTGAAAAAACTTTTTAGTAATCAGCACAACAGAGCTGCCATCATCACCTTAATCCACCTCAAAGCTCTTTTTTTTTTTAAATTTCTGTCCCATTTCAAAAGTTGCAACTACCCAAATTTTCCTCAACGCACCCTCCTGCTGCTCCCAACAGGTTAGAGCCCCTCAGTTATATCAGCACAAATATAACTGATGTGCTTGTGTTGCTCTGGTTACGTCATGTTTCCTGTTTATAGTTTTTTTTAATTTAATTAGAATAAATCTCATTGAGGTTAACAACCTCCTTTTACAAGGTTGAGCTGCAGCATTCCAGCTTCCAACAAGGCAAACGTGTCCAGTAATAAACCCACAAACCGCTCAGCCTGACTTCCCCTCACTAACCATGTGTCCTCCTTAGGACGAGGCTTTCGCCTTGTGGATCGAGCAGTGGGCCAAACTCTACGAGGACGAGTCTCCGTCACGGATGATCATCAAGTACATTCACGACAACTACTTCCTGGTCAACCTGGTGGACAATGACTTTCCTCTGGAGAGCTGTCTGTGGCAGGTCATCAATGATATGTTTGAGCTGCTCGATGCACCTCCAGAGCCACAGAGCCGTCTGAATAATTAGCCCAACTCAGAAAACCTTTTGGACTGTCAGCATGTTGTGCTGCTATTCACAGTATAGAGCTTGAGTATGATGTGTACATCACATGTCTTCAGACCTTTTATAAATGTTTTGTAACACTTACGGATGAGCAACGTGATGGGAAATGTGATCCGTTCCCACAAAACATCTTTGAACGGTAGCTTCATCCTTTGTAGCACTCCCAGCTGATAAACTACACACGTGTGTTTGGGGTCGACTCAGAGTTTCCCTATGGACAAATCTGAAACACAAAACGAATTATGAACGTGCCACGTACCTTTTTGGAGTGAGAGTAGTTAGTTTTGACTAACTAGTATCTGGAAACGTTTTATTTTCACAAAAAAATAACTCTGAAGATTTTAATTCAAATTTTTATAGATTTTTAAATGGTGTGTATGAGTGTGTGTGAGAGAGAGAAAGGAAGAGAAAAGCCCATTTTAATCACTTAACATGTTTGAGCTGCTGATGACTACAGGCTCCATAACACGTGATAAATCTATGCTATATTTATTTGTTCTGCCTTGTTCTTCCTGCAGCTCATTAAATGGATTTCAGTACTATGCAGTAAGTAACCTGGTGCGTTTATGTGTGTTACTTCCACAGACGAGCAAGTTTTGCATATTTATCTGTTCCTAATTCCTAATAGATAAATGTTGTGACAGCAGGGCATACGGTGACTTATTGTGTATTCGAAGTAAAGCACCACAAATATGTAAGCACCAGTACAAAGGTCAGGCCACAGGACGGAACATGACACTTGTCCGCTCGGTGGCACGATGGGGATTTTCCACATATTGAGTAACTCAGCTGAACGGACAAATCATCAGCGTGCAGAGAAATGGTGTGAGGTGATAATAAATCCAAGTACACACACACACACACACACTGAAGTGTTACCTTGACATAAGGCTGCTGATTGCCACATAGACCTACATCCCAGATGGAAAAGTGCCAAAATACTGACCTAATGATTATCAAAATAGACATCGTCATGCAGAGATGGGTGACAAATGAATGGACGAATGAAATCCCAGTCTTTCCCCAGTCCATGGCATCAGTCTCCACCTTTCTGAGACTGTTGGAGGCATGATCACGTTTTTTTTCCAAAGGTGTTTCCTCAGTTGAGTGTTGTGATGGTGACGGAGAGTGAATGTGCTCAGCTGGAGGCATCATGAGTCATTAGAGCAACAACTTATTCAACTTGGTTAAGCTTCATGGGAATGATATCTATGTGTATATGTCTATGTATGTATACGTGTATATATGTATATACATATATATGCTTATGCATATATATCCATTTATGTTGCATAAAAATATTTGTCACAGCCCAACTTTAACAATGAGACCGAAACCAAAGACACTTGTTTATGTGTGTTTATAATAAAATAAGTTTATTTCCAACAAAGTACTGAAACTCGAGCATAAAGTTTAAATGCATTTAAATATTCTCCAGTGTCACAGGCTACGGTGTCGTCTCTTCCTGTGCTGACTAGGAACATTAGGAAACGTCAAAAAAGAGAAAACGTGTGAACGTGTGCACAACATTTAGCGACGACCCCACAGCTGCTGAGCCATTGCGGTAAAAACCGTGGACGAACTGTGACGACATAGGCGCCGAGTATGAAAAAAGCCAAACAGAAAAACCTTCAGACTGAGGCACAAAACGACTACAAGGTGGGATCTTTAAAAATAGAAACCTGGCTGGTTGGAGAGTTTGTCCCACCGTGGACTCATTTTAAATTGTGCAATCAGGGATCGTGTTCCTCAGCATTACTTCTCCCTGTGCGATATTTCATCAGCCGAACTTGTTCTACGTGCAGATGTTGGCAGCGTCCACTGTTTCTCAGTGACTCGTGCTTAAAACTAGTATTTATTTACTGCGCTCAAGGTCGATGATAAGCCAGAATTTGTCATTACACAGAGAAACTACAACCACATCTGTCGTCATGTCAGATAAGTGGACTGTGTCCAGCACCTTCGTGCTGTGGGCTGTGATGGTCAGACGTGTGTTTTGGACACACACACACACACACACACTGAGGTACAAGTGTTGCAGTGCTGTAAAATAACAAGTTCCACTCTGAACATACAGAGCGAAGCCTCATTGTGAGCAGCCGCAGTTCCCTTCTCAGCCGTGACCTCTGACCCAGTTTCAGCTCGTCTGCAACTGTAAACCACACCAGCGGCACAGCTGCTAACGCTCTGTGCATATCTGGATACAGCTGCTGCCGTTTTTCCTGAAGATTATGTAATATTACTGTATGAACTGGTCTTTACGCCCCATTACACCTCAAATATCTTTGTTACGCAAACACATGTTGTTTTGCGGCGGCCGCAGCTTTGTTTGGTTCAAATGCCTTTTTCCACACTAAAACTCTTATGTTTACATTACATAAGTCTCGTCCCGGGACATTGAGTTCACGGCTCTCAGGTTCCAACACGCTGAGCGCACGCAGCTCATTGTCACGTGCGAGGCCGATTTTACGCTGCAGCTCATGATGAATACTTGGACTGTTTTGATAGTTTTGAAATGTAAAAATATTCCTAAAAATAATAAAGGCATGGAGTAGATAAACGTATGTCTTTCTTGGATACTTGTGCCCCTGAGCTGCTGTTGACATGCAGGACCTACAGTGAGCATCTAGACTGGACCAGTTCAGTGTGCGCTGTCAATATTAGGTTTGGTTTGTGTGTTATCTTTCCCAGGTGAGTCAGACAGATTACAGGCCCAGAGAAGCAAACGTTCTCCCAACATTCCGATACAGGACGTCCAGAGTGTAATAAGCATAAAACGTCCACAAAGGACGTCATGCTGTTTTTTTTTTGTTTTTTTTATTTATCGCCTCCTTTTTGATTATGGGTCTATTTCTGGACCTATTTTCTTGCAGATATCTGAGAAACTCACATGCAAATGTCCCACCGTGTTCAGAAGAATTGATGCATCAAAGACCATAGAAGAAGATCACACCTAATGGAAAATGTCCCTTTTTTCTTTTTTTTTGCAAAAGACATCACCAGCTAAAAAGCAGCTTAACTGTAAGACTGTGTGATGTGAATCTTTTGCAGGCGTTCGATCATAAACATGAAAATGTTGAATGCTGATACCAGATACAAAAGGATCAGTAAAGTTATTAGAGTTCAACCTGAGGGGAATGAGACTATCTGGTCCAAGTTTTATCACAAAAACTCAATCTTTATATTTTTAACTCCGGTGTGATAGTAAGCGTCCACTGAAACAACACCTGTGCTCCTTCCTACACATGCAGGAATCAAAACGCTGCTTATGTCTTTTTTACTGTTCATCACTGTTTGTACGTGCAAAGCTGAGCTAAATGAACTGACATGGGTTATTACACATGGGCAGGAGTCAGAGCTGGTGATTACACCCGGCCAGTGGCAAACGCACATGACAACTTTGGTTCTGATGTTTGATATTTACGGTGTCTCAGGAAACTCTAGAAAACAACCAGAGGACACAGAATCTGTGTGTTCTCTCTGGAGCGACCTACACTGGAACTCAGAACAGAACCAAAGCGATTCTGATCACCCAGAGGTGGAAAGGCCTTGTGCCAGTGCTTTATTTTTTTTCACCTTTGTCACCTTTTTTTATCACCACTTCGTTCTGAGGCACATGTGCAACAAATGTGCACAAGACTTGAATGTTCATGCTCTCAACAGCTTCAAGTCCATGCAGGTAGTACTTCACGTGTAGTACGGCACTTTGTGCACGTTCTCGTACCCGTACGTGTCCTCTGTTTGAAGATATACCCACATGTCTGTGCCGAGCTGTGCTGTGTCAGCTCCCTCTAGTGTTTCTCCCGCAGTGTGTCAGGACGCAGCCGCCCACCACATCATGGAAAACGCCGCCCACCATCAGAGCGCACACGCTGAAAAACACTCTTTCTCCTGCTCAGTTTGCTTCTTTTGTGGTCACGTTGCAAATTTGCTCAAATTAGCTTAATTTTACAGGAAAAAACATTGATATGACTGTTTACTCTACTGTCAGTGTAACATTTAAAATTAGTTAGTTTTTTCTTATTATTATTTTTATTTAAACATGTATAATTCCTTTTCACTATTGTTTTTTCTTTTATTATTATTATTATTATTATTATTATTATTAAAGTAAACTTGTTTCTAATAACATTTAGGGAAAAAACTTTAAAGAACCAAATTTACTGTGTTATTGTTCTGAAAACAAACGGATAAAACGTTGAAATTCAGACACAAGCGTTGTAAAAAACATAAAAAGGACTATTTTGTGTTTCCAATTTTTCTTCAAATTAGTGTATGGGGCATTTCATATACGTAGGTAAAAAAAATTAATAGAACTAAAGTCTAATTCTTATTTAGGAAAAAAGTCAGTATGACTTAAGTAAACTTACTTTACTGTCAGACTATTACATATTGTAATTTTTCTTCATAAAACTGCACTGTATAAATCATGTAAAATGTAAACATGTTAAAAATGTGTAATTCTTGTTCACTATTGTTTTTTCTTTATTATTTTTATGAAACAAAATATTGTTCCAATAACATTTAGGGGAAAACACTTGAAAGCATCAAGTACATATACTGCGTTACTGTTCTAAAAACATACAGATTCAGACACTATAACACTGCTAGAAGGAACTATTTTCATTTAAGTAAGAACAAATGTATAATTGTTATTCCGTTTTTCTTTCTGTTATTATTTTTATGAAAGAAAACTTTCTTCCAATAACTTTAGGGAAACAGTTTAAAGAATTAAATATACTGTGTTATTGCTGTTTTATTAAAAATAAAAAAATGTAAAAACTATTTTGGAATATAACTTTTATTCAGATGATGACAATATTCTCGAAACATCTGTCTGTTTGTATTAATATATTAGAACATTTTCCATGACCTTTGGGTTTATTATATCAATTATTTTACTAAATCACAGGATTTAACAACTGTCTGTTTTCAGATCACATCTCAGTTCAATCAGTGTGTAAAAAACTAAATCCTCCTGTATCCAGGATTTAGCAGCTGTTCTTAAATTCTGTCTATAAATGTATGAAACCTCTGATCATTACGACAGCAAACATTCTGAATACAGCTCAGAGGATGAACCCTGTCCCTACCCGAAACTTAATCATTGCAGTTTGAGTTTTTATTATAAAACTGTGGTCTATATATAAATTCCTATGAATGGAATGTAAAGACACTAAATGTAGAAATGCACATGAAGTACATTCAGAAATTATACTGTAATGAATTGGCTACAATATAGTTTAAAACAATAATAATAACAATAAAAAAGACAAAGTAAAATAAATAAATTGTAACATGTAAGAAGTGCTTAACATTTGTTTAGCTAAAAAAAAGACCAAAAAATGGTGGAGCTTAGATATATTTTACAATTATGAAAATGAATGAAAAAATGTTTGTGCTAAGCTAACGGCTAATGTTTAAACACCACATATGAAAGTGGTGCCTGCCACTATATTCCAAAATAAGAGAGTTAAAATCATGTATTGCATATTTTCAATTAGAGTAAAATATTTGTACATAAAATTGCTCCAAACACAGTAATTATAGTTGCAGTATTTACAGTTACACCTGCTTCTGTTGAAATGGCAAAAAAAGAAGGTTTTCCATGCAAATTCAGCTTGTGCAAATGTTCCCTCATCGTCAGAAGCAGCAAGATGGTCAAGGGGTGTATAAAAAGAAAGTTATAGTAAAATAATAATTATTATATCAGTGCAAAAGTTTGCATCCCCCTCGATAAACCCTCAGTTATCTTTGCTATGTGTGTCGTTCCTTAAACTTTCATATCAGAAGATCTGCAGGTGCAGAGCAACAAAAACAAATGGATCAGGAATTCAGCTTTCAAATAATTTGAAAATGAACCTGGTCAACCTTCATAAATCTGGAGAGGGACATAAAAATATTTTAAAGCGTTTAGTAATAACAGTACAAATAGGGACGAGAATAATCCAGAAACAGATGCAATGTGGACAAATTTAGACTATTCCAATATGGGGAAAACAAAGAAAAATGACTTGTGGGACTTGACAATGTCCTTAGAGGCAACTGGAAAAAAGTCCACATCTCCCTGATGTTTCGGGGCTTTACGTCTGCATCAGGCACTGGACCTTGGCATAAATTGGAAAGAAAAATGAATGAAGACTAATATTAAAAGAGTTTAACGCAAAGCCTCCTGCCATCTATCAAAACCCTAAAAATGAAGAGGCAGTGTATCCTTGAAATCCTGTGGATAGATCTGGTAGACTTGGAACAATCATGGCATGAAAAATGAGTTAAAATTACACCTGAAATGATGCGAACGCTGCTCAGATGGAAGCCAAAGAGGTTGGAGGAGAATATAAACAGAGAAAACGCAAATTGTTATTGAACATTTCATAAGGGGCAGTGTAAACTTTAGCAGTGATACAACGATCTTTTTATACACTTCTTGACCATTTGATTACTTCTGATGATGCAGAAGCTGAATGTGGATCAAACATTAGGTTAATGAAAAATTTTTAAAAAATTTTTATTTCACATGTTTCACTCTTTTTGCCCTTTCAACTAAAGGGAAGCAAAATGTTGCCGTCAACTGTACAGTCTAAACCAAAACCTGATTTTTGAGCAACAACACGCTAAAAACAGACTTTCTGAGCTTCGGACTCAGACTATAGTGACTAACGGTGGTGGCATCAGCCAGTCATCTCCGTCTGTAGCTAATACTGCCCCTAACATTAGTATGGGCTTAGTGTTGCAGCAGTGCACCCGTGGGTGCAGCTTTCAAAGGTCGGGGTCGTCCCCCCTGAGCGTGCTGAACTCTTCAGGAGCCGAGTACTTGTCAGCTCCCTGACCAGCTGACAGGCGGAAGTCCGCTGCGATCTCGTCAAAGGTGCGGCCATTGGTCTCCGGCACCTTGAAGTAGGTGAAGACGAAGAAGCCGAGCAGCAGGACGGCAAAGATAATAAAGACGTAGGGACCACAGAGTTGCTGTAACCAAAGCAGAAATCATGGCCACAAGATACTGTACAGTTTGCACAGCACAGCATTTGAAATTATAACAATAACATCTCAGTAATTGACTAATTTTAAAAACAGACTGACCTCAACATACTGGAAGCACATTCCCACTAGGAAGTTGGCAGACCAGTTGCAGAAACCAGCAACTGCAATGGCAGCAGGCCGGGGCCCCTGGCTGAAGAGCTCAGCCACGATGAACCAGGGGATGGGACCGGGGCCAATTTCAAAAAAGGCCACGTAGCCAAAGATGGCGGCTATGCTGACGTAAGACATCCAGCTGAACTGGTCCTGAGGAACACAGCGTGTCAGAGGTGCTCTCATATTTCTGCAGCTTAATGGATTAAGTAATTGTCAACCACTTACCAACAGCGCCATGGCAGTAGTCAGAAAAATGGACGAAACAGCCATTCCCATCAAACCAATGAGATGAAGAGGTCTCCTGCCCACACGCTCCACCACAAACAACTGCACAGAGGGAGAGAAACCGTCTTACCGATATCCTGCTGCTGAACACACAGGGATTCTTTAATGACCACAAAACGAATTAGTATCTTCCAACTTCTGATTGACGGAACACCCCTGATCCGGTGGGGGACTGGGGCACTAGTTGGGAAGGGATTAGTTGGAAACCGAGCGGGGCAGGGGGTCCCTGAGCACCACTGACTTACAGAGACCACAGTGAAAGCGGTGTTGACCACTCCGGCACCGATTGTTGCATAGACGGGCTGGGACACGCCTGCTCGCTCGAAGATCCCAGTCGAATAGTAAAACACCTAAAGAGGACGAAAAAGGAGGATAAACCAACTGGTTCTGGTGGCAGACGTCTCCCTGTCCATAACAGGAGACAGGGCAGTGAAGTCTTAGCCCCGGGTTAGACAGAGTAAAAGAAATCTGCCACTTTGAAACTATAAAGCACAGATCCTTGGTTAGATGGCACCTGGCGACATATAGTATCTCATCCAGCTGATCCTGAACAGGACACAGTGGTTGGTCTTTGACTCACAGCGTTGATTCCAGACAGCTGCTGCGAGAGCTGCAGCATGATGGCAACCAGGATGGGCTGGCGGTAGACGGGGGAGCGGAACAGCTCAGGGATGGTCACCTTCTTCTCCCTCATCATCTGCTGGCTCTCCTCCTTCATCTCCTGCATGTCCTCGCTGACGTCATCGGTGCCCCGCAGCTTTATCAGGTCTGGAAGGCAGCAGTTAAATTCACGAGAGGTAACGAAGCTGCTTGTGATCAAAAGATGAACATCAGTGAACTTCATGACTGCTTCTACTCTTCTACTGTTTGCACGTGTGTGTGTGTGTGTGTGTGTGTGTGTGTCTCACTGCTGCGGGCTTTGCTTTCCTCGTTGCAGTTGATGAGGAGGTATCGTGGGCTCTCGGGACACAGAGGCAGCACGATACACTGTAGAGCTGCTGGCAGCAGAGTGAAACCCAACAGAAGGGGCCACAGGGAGGCGTTGCCCATGATGGATTCAATTCCAAAGATCTACACAACACACAGAATATGCTGCTCAGGATTTACACCTTATCTTTGTTCCAAGCCAGAAACTGTTCATTCTTCTCCTGCCCTTTTCTCACCTGTTTGGATTTTTACTGTCTCTGGTATTTATTTTTTTTGTTGTTTTGTTTTTCTTTTAATTCTGCTTTGAAATGCACCTCTGGACTTCAATTTAAATTAAATATACAAAAATCAGGATAATTACTTTATTGATTACAGACGAGAAATGTACAAACTACCCAGCACTACAGAAAGCAGTTCATATTATAATTAGAATAAAATATAAAATGATTATAATAATTGTAGTGATCAGATTCTAAACATGGGATCATCAAACATTAAAGTGATGAACACTTCAATTATTAGAATGCAATAATATATTATAGAATGTGTTCATTGATGTGAAATGAGACCTTCTGCACAAAGGGCTCCTTCACTGTTGTACATAGTTTTTTCCCTCTCTTCCTGTAAAACAGTAAGTTTTACAGATCGGCACTAAATGAAGATGTTAGGGTTGGGAAAGAATTGCCTTAAAAATCCATACTACATTAATGACACTTCACTTGGCACATGTTGCAACAACAGCTGTTTTACAGTAGATTAAAACCCTGAAATCCTGTGTGAAAGTGCTGTGCCACCACCCAAACCCCGGCTCCCTCACGGTCTCTCTTTCACTATGTCTTTGGCCCCTGAAGGACTGTTAGACTGCAACGAAGAGGATTCTGTTTTTTTTTTTTGCCTCAAATCTAAACATGCTTGGAGGAAACCAGACACTGCTCGTCACCTGCCCGGTACCATCCCTACAGTGAAGGATGGTGGAGGGGGTGTTATTCAGCAGCAGGAACTAGAAGACTGGTCAGGGCTGAGGGACAGTACAGATATATCCTCAATGAAACCCTGTTCCTCAGCAATCAGGACCTCAGACTGGGCCGAAGGTTCCCCTTCCAACATCACAACAATCCTAAGAGCACAACCAGGGAGGGGCTTAGAGACAACTCTGTGAATGTCCTGGAGCCCTGACTACAATCCTATTGAACATCTCTGGAGAGACCTGAAAATGGCTGTACTACTGTCCCCATCCCACCTGACAAAACTTGAGGATTTCTAAAGACCGGGGGAAAATTCCCCAATCCAGGTGTGCAAAGCTTGCTGAATCCTACCCAAAAAGACTCAAGCCCGTAATTGCTGCCAAAGGTGCTTCACCAAAGTACTGAGTAAAGGGTCTGAATACCAACGTACATGTGATATTTCGTTTTTTTTTTTTTTCTTTTGATACATTTACAGACAGAGGATCCAACCTGTGCCACGAGGATGCCGAGCACAACTCCAAGCTGATGCAGAGTCCCCAGAGCTCCACGGTGAGAGGTCGGGGAGATTTCCTCGATGTACATGGGCACAAAGCCAGTGGAGAGTCCGGAGTAGAGACCTACTACAAAACGCCCGATGATGAGCATCTCAAAGGAAGTGGCCAGCTTGGAGAAGCCCATAAATGCAGCGGCGACGAAGGCGAGCACGTTGGCCACGAGCATGGAGTTCCTCCTTTAGAGATGATAAGAGTAAGGATGCTTCACGGGGGCAGGTGTAATTAACACTGTTGGTCAGACAGTAGGAGGACACATACCTGCCGAAGCGGTTGGCCAAGATGCAGACAGAGAAGGAGCCGAACATCCCCCCAACAGAGAAGATGGCCACAGAGAGCGACCACAGGGCTGTTAGGGTGGTCTGAGAGATGGGCTCTGAAAACCTCTCAGACCACGTCTCGTTGTAGAAGTTCTCAATAATCTGAAAGACAAAAAAGCATTAAGCTCTGTCGGCAAGTATTACTGTACTGTACCAATTTGGGGAGCTTGGCTTAGTAGTATAGTATATTCTTTAACGTAGTATTGTGATATAGCATATCATCGCCGATCCCTTTAGCAGGACTTATTTTAAGGTTAACTAATCCTGAGATCGTGGAGGCAAACGTCAGCTCATAAACACACACATTCAGAAAACGCTGCACATTGTTATTAATTCAATTCATGATTTCCAACTTTTCCAACATGTGACGAGTTACAAAAAAAACTCATAACTCTAGTTGGCACATTTTACTGCAGAATGAGTACGTTTACTTCAAAGTAAATGTAGTTAAAGTATCAATACTTTAACTACAAATTTAATGATATTGTGACTTAGTAGAATTTTGAGTGCACGTCTTCTTACTTAAGTCCAACATTTGAGTACTTCTCCGTCCACGGCCCTTCACATATTACTGCAATACCACAGGAGCTTAGGCAGTAGTGCAGCAGCGAGCACAGCATGTTGAACTTTCCTGGTAACGTTGAGCTCCTTAAGTCATAATGCCCTCAGCAAACTGCTCATTAACCCGCTGCCTGTCATCCCACATTTCTGTCTGTCCCCCTTCAGACCACCGATGCTCCTCAGACGCCCCTGCCGACATGCACCATCACCACTGTGAGGCAGTGAATCCTCGCCTGAGGAGTATTTCGTTTTCAGAATGAAGTACTTTCTCTTGTGTACGCTGTGTTGCTCCACAACTACAAACACAATTGTCCTTTGGGGACGATTCTTGGGTCATTTGTGTAAATGTCCCTACATACAGAGGACAACACCAGAAGGAGCAGGAACAGTCTGAGGATCTCAGAACTTTAGACCCACCTCTTTAGTCTGACTATTGATTAAAGTATCTCATGTGTGCTGTTCCTTTATTGCATTTATTTATATATAATCTATTTTATCTTGTACTTTCTTTTATTCTCTAATTTTTATGTTTTATGCATCATTGTTTTTATTGTCTTGTTTATTGGTTATTATTTTTACCGTTTTCACTCTTTTTTTTTTAAATCTTTTTTTTGTCAAATTTCAATCACCTGTAAAACACTTGGTGCTATTCAAATAAAGTTTTGATCGACCTGCTTAATAAAGTTTGCATTTTTCTGGCATCATTTAAAAGTACGATGACAAATCCGCTGAACAAACTCCAATGTTCATGGTGCATCGCGCTGATAACTTAAAACACAGCAGGTGTTGCACCGAGGGTATAATCTTCATCAGGGGTGGGGGGACATTTCACCTTCACTTAGCAAAATCCTTTTCTTATCTGTTGGATTTTGTCTATCATGCAACGTTCAAGCTGCACTGCTTTGCCGGAGGCTGCTATTGTAACCAGCTGCTGAGAAAGCCTGCAGACACTACTGAGGGCTAAAAAAACCATAAAAGAACATCGAAGTACTCACACTCTGAGGAGCATTGATGACGCCGGTGTTGTAGCCAAACTGGAGAGAGCCAATCACTGCCGTCCCCACAGCCATCATCAGCTGGGGTGTCACCTGTTGTTCCCACAGCGAAACAAGCATTTAGCAACACAACTTTACACTCAAAGATGAAAAAGAAACAAAGACGTCTCATAGCTATTGAAAGGTTTGCCAGTCAGAAGGTGCACAACTACTTTTGATCCGTCCCATGATTATGTAACACAATGAAGCACCGCAACAATGGTGAATAACACTTTGTACGTACTGTATTCATGCACAAAGCATGAAGCACACATCTGGTTCTAAATCGGTTTTGTCATTTGTTTGGGTTCTCTGATGTCAGTATTAAAGTATCACCAAGTACTGCAGTACATCTGCTGCACTGTTCTGTTATGTCCCCTTTTTCTTGGCTCCCATTGCATGTAGATTTTTATTTGTTCCCGTCAGTAGATCTGGTTTACTGGACAGTTATCAGGTTATATCGACACATCCTCCAGGAAAACGGGGCGTTTAGAGGGGCGTGTTCTTTGAGTCAGACACTGGGACAAACAGGAAAACCTTTCAGCTTTTGGCACAAAACCTTCACTGATTTGTAACTTGCTTCTTCTGGTTCTAGTTTGGGTGGTAAATGTACATAGATGCCATTAATCTTCCCTTTGACTTCCCTGTATCTAAATATGTTTACGTCCCCAGATGACATCACTTGGAGGAGCCCTCAGTTCAGATTATGTCATTTTGTTGCTCACACAATGAAGTGTGTAACCACGGTCCGCCTGCTTTCCTGGAGCTCCCCCAGATGACATCATTTGAACTCCTAATGATGAAATCCTCCTCTAGGTGATGTCATCTGGAGGAGTTTTTCAGCTAGAAGCAGAGAAATATTTTAATATAATGAAGTCAGAGGGAAGTTTAAAAGCATTATGGTATATTTACATCTTAAATTAAAGCCGTAAGTTGAAAATTGGTGAAGTTGGCCTTTAATGATTTTAAATCCCAGGCTGCAGTTGGACACGTTTTTTGGACCGTTTGTTGTTGTTATGGGATGTGAAGGAGAGGAAGCATCTATTAAAAAGTATCTGTCCCCTTCCGGATTAATTTTTTTTTTAAATCACAGATTACATGTTTCAGATCATCAAACAAATGTTAATATTGCACAAAGTTAACCTGAGTAAATAAAAAATGCAGTTTTTAAATGACGATTTCCTTTATTACGGGGAAAAGCTGTCCAACTGTGATGACACACTCGTCTGATTACTGCCAGACCTGCTGAATCAAGAAATCTTGTGAACAGACAAAGTGAAGCAAACTAAAAGATCTTGCAACACACGCAACACATCATGATCTAAATTAATTCAAGAAACAAACGAATTCACTTTGTGACTCCAGCGAACCACAGTGAGAGCCATTATCCACAAACCCTCCCAGGACTTTTTTCACAGCAAATAAACTGTTATTCACTGCTTCACTCGAGGTGCAAAGGTGGCAGCACAACTTTGGAGCAGACCCGCTTCTCGGCTCAGTGTGACTCGTTACACACGGGCTGACTGGACTGAGGTCGAAAAAAATCGGTGAGCGTGACACATAGTTGTCTGTGCAGCTAAAGTTACTGAGATCGTGTGACTTCACATGACACTTTAAGTCCACCATGTTGGACGCGTTGTTGTGTGTCCCGTATTGTGTCAATGTGTCTTCATGACGACAGAAAGATGTGTGTGTGCGCGTGTGCTTGTGACTTGTTGTTATAGTAATTTTATTCGGAAAATTGTCAGATATTATTATCAGAGAGGTTATCAGAGCATTAATACGCGTATCTGCTACAGGCACCTTCGAGTTTTGTCAGCTGGACTTATTTCCTCCTGGTTCTGCTGCTCAGTAGTAGCAGAGGCAAATAAGTTAGAAAGCGCAAACACAATAAACAGCAAAAGTGACAATAATTCAAAAGACAGCAACTCTAATAACAAGAACATAATCAAATAAAGAAGCAGGGTAACAGAATAAGACCTGGTGCAGGCAGGTGAGCAGTGAAAACCTTCGCCACCTTCAAAGTGTAGTTAGTTCATTGTGTCCTTATCCATGTTTGAAGATGATCTTTTCTTAAAACGAGCTTTTACATGTCAGTGTCACTTTTTTTTTTACTCAGTTTTCCAAGCTGTCACCCCCTCCCCCCACACCCCCACCCACCAACACTATACAGTGCTGCTGCTATCAACTGCAGATCAACTTGCAGATTCAGACAAATATGAACATATTCTCAGCAAATGATAAAACAATGATGTTTTATTGCAGGTTTTTAACATTAGCTCCACCATTAAAGTGCATCCTCGTGTTTAATGCAAACTTGGGGTTCGCATGATTCTAAAAGAGTTATGCTGCTACTTTAAGTATATTTCAGCAGAGAAGCTGAAGCAGATGCTTCTTCACAACACCGGTCAGTTCCTCATATTGTCATGCCCTGATCACACAGCAGTTACCTTGCCTTCCATGCCGGCTGCTCGGATCACCCACAAACCTCCAGACTATGAAGAAACTTGGATTATTAAATCAGTATCATTGACCTTCTAACATGTGGTCATCATGCTGTCTGCAGTATCATTAGTCCAACATGGATGTAAACAAATCCGTTGTCACTCCGTCCCTCCAATCACCTGCTGCAGTAAACAGCTTAGTGACGTCAGCACTAAGTGGATCTTAACGAGCTGCCGAGCCTCAGGGGGGGAGTCGTCGAATCACGGCTCTGATTGGCTGAGAGGGAAACACAGCAACATAAACATGTATGATGATATTTAGGAACTGTTTATTTGACCTCGTACGGTCTTTTAACTATGATGGAGCTGTACACTGGCACCATGCTGTGAGGTAGATGCCCTGCTATAGTGGGCCCCTTGTACACTTTTTGTTTTCCTCATTGTTCGTCCTCCCCGACCCGCTGGGGGGAAGCCTCACAACATGGTGCACGGAAAATATCCGTTGACATATTTGTGACAGTGTGGTTCCTCGTAAAAACACTAGCGATTGAAGTTCAGTTTTAGAACCCTAATGCTCAGGAGACGGGGCTGCTTCCGCCTGATGTCCTCAGATGAGCATCATGCTGTGTATATTCCCATCTTGTTATCGTTTCTTCGCGGCAGCGCTATGTTTCCAGGCAGATGTGAGCAGAGGCCTCTCTGCGGGGGTCAGCCAAACGTGGATGCAGGGGCCCCTCGTGTCGCTCCAGGTGAGAGCCTGTTTGTCTCACTCGCTAATCCTTTCTGAAGAGTCGCTATTTATAGATCAACTGAGCGGAGTCAGTGTCCCACTGATGCCCACATGGCTGACATGTGACCACTCGTTAGCTCGACTTACACAAGCAGGACGCCTCTTTCCCTAAACATACAGTAAAACCGTGTTTGTGTTCAGAGCACAGGGCTCCATTCAGACAATCCAGCTCCGCCTTTTCCTCCCTCGCAGCACTTACTCCTGCGACAGTGACATTACTGTGAGCTCCTGCAGACAGGCTCAAAGAGGCCTGCAGCTCGAGGTCAACGACAGGAAAAACCAACCGGTCCAGAGGAAACACTTGAGAAAACAGGTGAAAACAATCCTCAACAGGTGCAGAAAAAGGCGCAAGAACAAGAACAATTAGTGAAAGGAACAAAGACATGAACAGGAAGATCTATTGTCACTGTGTTAGAATAGCAGCACCTGAAGTCAGCGGTGAACAGTCAACAAACGCACAGACCACCACTCATAGGAGAAGTACGTGAAAATCAGTAAATAAGTAGAATTGGGTACAAAATGGCAACGGAGCCCAATAGATATGTAAAAATTGCACAACCCAAGAATGAGAAAACTGTGAAACGATGCAGCTCTCAACAGTCGACTGGTTAAATGCCACCAGCAGCTTCCTCCTCCCCGATTGCTGTGACCGACAGATGTGGAGTTTAAATGTCTGCCCCCTGTCTGCCTGTTTCCTGCTGGGTTTGACTTAAAAATATAGAGCTAGTTGCAGGCTACATCTTAATCCTTATACAACAAAATGACACATTTCGCTTGCAAACTGCTCTCACACTAACAAAAAATAAACGAAATTAAAAATGCAACAAAAGCAAGATTTTACCTGTGTTTGAAATGCAATATGTAAATGCAAATGTACAAAATGCATCTATCCACAATCCAACATCCCCTTTTGTGATTTTTAATAAAGAGAACCAACTCTGCTGCTCTCTGCACCAACTGTCTTTGACGTGCAGGGCCTACAGTGGACGACTAGACTGGACCAATTCAGACGCTCAGTATGACACATTATTTGTGCTGTACTTATTTCTTCAACGAGAAAACAAAAAAATCTGCAAAATGTGCTGCGTCACATTTCATTTGTCTTTCCACATTGCTCGAACGCAGAAAAGCTGGACACCGTAAAAACTAAAAGTAAAAATACAGAAAAACAATAAATAAATAAATAAAAACGTATGAAACTAATGGGTGGAAAATATCCGAAAATCCAAATGACGACTTAGAATACTCTGAATTTGACATTTAGTCCATTGTTTCTTTTCCATTGAGCCTCAGGTTCTCATCAGCATCACACTGACCACTGATTGGAGAAGTTTGTGTAGGGGACATTAAAGATCCATCAGTTGACAAGAAGGTTTGTTTTCCTTTAGTCTGACTCACTTAATGCAACTGAGAAACACTGTAGCTACATGATGCTTTCATGCGTGACCTGTTTTTGCGGTTTTGATTTGTAAAGCAGTCCATAAACTCATTATTATTAGTATTTATTTAATTTTTTTTAATTTATACATGAAAGAAAAGCAGGAAATAGGAGAACCGCAACTAGACAGGAACAGAAGTGTGACAATCAGAGATGTGTTGAGGTGCAGAGTGAATTTCACTTTTCACATTTATTGTACTTTTGTAAGTGACAACAGTGACCTGAAGGTGGCGATAGAGGGAAAGTTAGAAGTTCACTACTGGGATAATGCCAGGATTTATATATTTTTATATTCGGTATCAACTGCACACTTCAACACAATCTGGTCAGTAGATGCTGAGGCGCCTTGAGCAGTCGGATCAGGTGACATTGCAGCTAAAACAGGAAGGCAATGAAATCTGAAGCGGCTGCTTTTTCCTTTTTCTCTCTGATGTTTTTTTTTCTGGTCACATTTATGTTAACTGTTGCAAATTACATAAGGAGTGTGTGAGTGTGTCTGCTGGGGTTAGATAAGAGCGTCTCCACTGTCAAAACAGTAGAAAGTGGGTGTTATGTTTGCATACAAGGGCTGGAATTTCCTCATAGGTGTGAACAGTTTGGGGCGATAGAAGAACGCTGAGGGAGGGGAAAAGGTCAAGAATGCATTAAAGCCAAGTGCATTTTTAAAGCATTACCACCACCACCACCCCCCCCCCACCACAAGAAAAATAATAAAACAAAGCAGAACTTGACAATGGGGAGAGCAGACCTGAACATTTTAGATTTCTGCACATGTAAAACAAATGCAGACTGGACTTTTTGGTTTGTTGTGTGGAGTTTAAAACACTTTCTCCCAGAACTTTTGGACTTAAAGTACATGTTGAAGTATGGACTTCTGTCCATTCTGAGAGGTTCTTCGCAAATTTGCCACATAAAGATTATTGTCGTGATAAGTGCTCATCACTCTATGCTCTTCTACACCCGTAGCAGACGGTATAGAAGATCTCTGCCCTCCCACCGTGCTACACTCTGCAAAAACGTCCTAATCAAGCAGAAATGGTTGAGATTCTCTGATTGGTTATCAGGGCGAGCCTCACTCAAAAACATCAGGAGGTGAAGATCTCTGTTCGTGCTGACAATACTGCTCAGTAAGTCTGGCTGCATGGGAGCATCAACAGCACGGCTTCACAAAAAGAGACGTTTCTTCACACACTGAAGCTTTAAACCCCCGTTTTCAGCAGCGCACTCTTTCAGACGCAATCATTTTCTATAGGTAAAATTCATTTTATTCCTCATAAATCATTCAGTGATGCATTCAATATCTTGAGCAACGTTGTTGGAGCAGCCAGACGTCGTCGCACTCGCTCTGTTAGAACCGTGTTCCTGTGTGGAAACAGTGCTTCAAAATAGCCGTGGGAACGTGTGCATCCTGCACCATGTGTTGTTCCAGCAGCTCCGTTCAGCTGCAGGTCACCACGGACACTTCTGGTGGTGGTGGTGGGGGGGGGGGCAGCTGGTTTATATGTTTACCTTTCTGTGGAGGTTTTTTTTTAACAGTGATCCAATAGAGCGGAGCAAGTTGGCTTCCAATGCAGCAGCCAGGCTCTTATGCAACCGATCGGCTCATCATATTTCCCGTGTTAGCACGAGTCTGAGGCACCAAGTCAATAGGCTCGGCTTTTATGAGCAGGCCAGAGGGGCCCAGTGAACTCCCCCCATAGCAATCAATCACCACAGTCCACGGAGAGAGTCTTAGTTAACTTTTTTTTTCTTTTTTGGAGAGGAAGCAAGAGGAGTGTCTTTACATGTGACCTCAGCAGAAACATGAGACCGTCACTTCCAGCAGCCTCCCTTTTCTCAGCCTGCTCGACTCTTAGCTCCCTCTCCTTAGCTTCTCCCTGAGACACTCTGTGCTCCTCCAAAAACAGCCCAGTGTTATTACCCCCCACCCCCCTTCCCCAACACTACCACCACCAGCACCTTCCATCCCAAGCTTCTGTCCAACCTCAGAGCCCAGGACTTCAGCACGCAGGTTCACCTTCTGCTTCTGAAGGTAAGTCCCTTCATTCTTCAGGGCTGGAGCTGCCATGTGGTTTGGGCTGTGGAGGCTGTCTGCTCAGGGACAGTGGAGGACCAGCAGAGAAGAGCCCGTGCTCAGTCAGAGGCTCAAGCTTCGAAACGTTTTTACGATTTGTTAAAGTAGACGAGTTATTTAAAGTGCATGCAGCTGTTTTCCAGGTGTGGTTTCACTGTTGTGACAGCACAGTTTAATAGCTCTTGGTAATGTTGCTCTGGTTTTTCTAATTATACCCAATTTGCTGTAAATGCAGAGAGTACGTGTAGTTATTCTTCAGATAATGACACTGTATCATATTAACTACATACATTTGTTATTAGTTGTAACGTTAATGAGGTCAGGGGATATTTTTAAGAGCTCACGCTTGGCAGTCACAGTACAAATATAGCGTCAGTGTATAAATATGCAGAGTCGTACTGTTATTCAGTTTAGACAATTTAGACAATGGTTTCACATTTGCAGACATTTGCATTGAATATATTGTGTTTCCTTTTTTATCTTCCACAAAGCAGCTGAGACTGTTTTGCTTGTTCTGCTACAGCTTTACTACATTTCAGAGGGCAGATATTGTACTTTTACTCCACTTTAGTTGCTTTTCAGAAACTGAACAATAAACACAAATACTGTATAATCATAAGAGTTGATTGATTCCCAATGTAGCTGCTTAATTATTAGAGGAAAAACGCTCGGTCATAAAAACTGCATATAAGGTTGTAAGAGAGTCACTGCAACATTAAAGCAACATACACATTAATGCATAAATAATGCAGTATATCATATGGGAGATTTGGTACTTCAAAGGATACTTTTATACTTGAGAAGTATAAAAGAAGTTGAATGCTGGACTTGCTGTAACACAGTATTCCTATAGTACTATGTTGTGGTATTTGTACTTTTTCTCACGTAAATGATTTGAATTCTTGGTAATAAACAAGACATTTACACACTTACTTCGCACACATGTCGTCTTTGGGTACTTCAGTAACGTACGCGTGAACGTAAAAGACAGTACAGGGTGGGGGAACCAGTTTTCTGGGAGTTACAACAGCACAAACCTTACTCTAAAAAAAAAAAAAAGGCGACAGTATTGCATAAGATCTAAACCTAAACATTCGGTGGAAGGAAAACAGGGCGGGGTTTCGCTCAGGCACACACTGTACACTATATGTCCCCCCCCCTCCCCCCCCTCTCCCCCCCCTCTCACTGTGGGCCAGACTGTATATACTGTACTGTCCCAGACAAAAACCGAATCTATGCTGTGAAAGTCCCTAAAGACTGGTTGTTTGCAGGGTCAGAGATGAACTCTTTGGATCGTGCCAACATATCCATTTAACAACATATGGATTAGGTATGAGCTTGTCCATAAAAGTAAGTCTTGACCAGAGACCTGACAGGGGTCACTGAGGTTGTTTGTCTAATTTCCAGCTTAAGGCTGTTCCAGAGTCGTGCACATCTGACTGCAAATGGCCCACTCCCACCGTCTCCCGCCCGAACCTGGGACACTTATCAGGCACTGATCTGCAGATCTCAGGCTCTGAGGCACAGAATGTTGCAGCAACACAGGGTCAGGCGAGATGTGAGGAGCAAAACAGGGGAAATATGGTTAGATTCATATTAGTCTTGTGAGAAACCATGGATTTGAGGGGATGGTTATGAGCAAAGAAATGCACGAGTAGCACTTGTTGCATCCAGGATTGATTGGACCCATTGCGAAAGGGTAAATGAGAAGCTTTGAGTAGAAATTGGTAGGAAAGTGCTATTTAAGTGCAGAGCATTTAATTTCCCCGCTGGGGAATTCTGGCCACTGCTGCACAGTGAAAGTCGAAAAGAAAAGCTTTGTGAATTCTCTATGCGCTTTAGACCCTGAAACCATCACTACACTGGAATCATATGGAACAATAAACAGGAAATTCCTTCAAATGAATAGTTTGGCTGTGGAGAGATATATTTATTCACTTTCTCTCCGAGAGTGGGCGACTTTCAGATGGACATAAACCTCATGTCTGTGCGTTTAGTACGGAGCTGTACTCAGGATGTGGTTAACCAAGCTTGGCATAAAGGCTGGAAGGAGAAGGAAGCACAAAAGAACACAAACACTCACATTTGTAGCAGTATCTTTGAATAAAAAGACTAACTGGGTCCAGCTCAGGTTAGTCCAGGCTACGCCCAAAATGTTGACCTTTAAATAACTATTCCTTGACTATTTCTGCAAGTGAAACCTGCTCACTGTCCACCAGCAAAAGTGTAAACATTTGATTCTCGGCCAACGCTTGAAAGCAAACGCTACAGCAGCACATTAAGAGATGTTTTTTGGGCTTTTTTTTTTAAAAAAAGCTGCAAATAATTCTTTGGCCAAATTCCATTGGCAAGAATCTCTAGAGCCTGATTGGTGCAGAGGATGGGTGGGTGCACCTGCATCACAGTATGTCAGATAGTGTCAGGTGAGCGGGCAGCCACAGGAAAGTGTTGACTTTTATACACTGTCCTCTTACTGCGTTGATTGACATGAACAACTGGAGATATTCTCCTGAAGTTCAACCAAATCAAAACTGGAAATTGACCTGTTGTTATGATCCCAGTTGGGAATTCAGAGCCATAACCAGCGTGTTCTTTCAGAACGGAGTTTAAGTTGGGGGTGTCCAATGCAAAGTGTCAGTTAAATCATTGTCAGCCAAAAAGACCACCGTGCCAATGAGCACTGAATATACTCCTGAATAATTGTCATTTCAACTTTACTTATTTAGCCCCAATTCACAACAAAGTCATCTCAAGGCACTTTGCATAATAAAGTCCAGACGATACAAGTATGTAGAGGAAACCCGATAATTCCATCTGGAGCAAGCCATAGGCACCGGGGGAGAGGAAAAACTCCCTTTAACGGAAGAATCCTCCAGCAGAACCAGGCTCAGGGTTGGCGGCCATTTGCCTTGACCGGTTGGGGTGAGTGGAAAGTGAAGACAGAGAAAAGAAAACAGCAACCAAATATCTTTGGTTTCTCTCTGGGAATATGAATGTATTAAATAATAAAGCCCATTAAGGGTTTTGGGTTAGTATTTACAAACAGAGTCCATGTGACAAGTTCTGCCGCAAAATGTCAATGTCTGAGGAACCAGCTCAGTCGTGTTTGAACAGGGAGGTCATTCTCAGCCCTTATCTCTCTGGCAGTCATTCCTGGGGCCTACGATATCTACAACTGGGGCTGTCGGGACTTGGCTTCTCTCCAGCCGTGAGTCTGTTGAGACACATTTACTTTTCTCTCGTGATTGAGAAAGGTTTTACGTCCACCAACTCGAAGAGTAACTAATACAGTCCAAGTACATGTCTGTCTTTATCAGGCCCATTTGTATGGTCCTGTAGGAGACCTACTATACTGCAGCAGGTCAGTAAGTAGGTTATCATCGTCCACACCTAGTGGACGTGGGTGGGTGGCTGTAGCTGGTGTTGTGACATTTACAGTTAAACCTGTAGTAAGAATTAGTCTTTATTTTAACCTGATACACGATACCGAACTCTAACCGAGAGGGTTGTGTTCTTGAACCTAACTGTCAGGTCATTACTCAGGCTCGTGAGTAATGACCCCCCGACTCTGGAAAACCTAACAGAGTGCTGAACATTTCTTAGACGGAAAGTTTGGGTTTATATTTACACATAAAAAGGAACAATCAGCGGCACATTTGGAAATGACTACAAATGATAAGCACCTTAAATCTTGCATAAAGGCACTTTACAGTGGGTTGCAGCTGAGGCTCGTACTAGCTACCATACGTCAGCTGGTTTCAATGCCAGATGTAACCATCAGCATAATGAAGTGAGTGAAATTAAAAATGAGGGGAAAAAAAAGGAGCACTGGCAGTGGGGGGGCTCGGTTTAGGGGGGCCTTCATGGGCGTCTTTGTCCCGGCCCAGCCAGAGTCTAGGATCACTGCTGACCATGATACCCAAGCAAAAAGGATCTGGGAAGAATCTGTGTTTATTTCACAGGAAGTGGACATTCAAGGAGCTGAAACACTCTGTCGCATCTGAGTCTTTAATGTGACACATGACCTACAATCTTTGTTTAAGCAGTTCAATCAAATAAAAACAGGATACGGACCTTTTCTAACTATAAACTTCTACTGAACAAGATGTGGAACTAGACGTGTTGAGGAAACTCCCTGTGTGACCCTTTCAATCCGACCACCAGCATCAAACAATAAGTCTTGATTATGCAAAATGGTTATGACAACGATTTGACAAATTCAAACAAACATCTCCCACTGCAACACTGAGTGAACTAAAATCAATGAATGCTTATTAAGTACAAAACAGAAAAGGTTCCTGTTTGCTCCCCGTCATCATGAAAACAGTTGGACTATGGGCCTGTCTAGTGTCTGGATTCTACTGGACCATTTTCTGATCAGTTTGGGGGGTTTTGTATCAAGCTGCATTGCCAGTGTTTCAGTACTTTCAGTCTTTGCAGTGCACTGCTTGTTTCAATCAAACCGAACTGTCCCTCACCACGAAGAACACGAACAATGAAGTTCTTCAGAAACAAATTCTGTAGAAGTAGTTTCAAATCAGTACAGAGTCCTCTCCATCTGGCCCCTGTCAGTAATCCAGCAGCACAGTTCGGAACTCATTAGTAAGTTCAGTGAATCAGAATTTGGCTCGTCCATTGGTACATTCAGACCAAACACGAACACATGTCGAGGGGTGTGTTAGTGCCTCAACGGGCTCAGATGTGCACTTTGAATCCGACGATGAGAAGCTGAACATTCTCGAGTTTCTTGTGTAATTCACTTTTTGTCTTTGGCTTCTCTCAGAGAGCACAGAGTAATACTGTGAAGTAGCAGGTTGGAGTGTGAAATTCCTCAGACGTGTTGTGGTATTTATAATGTTTTCATCTGCAACCAAATCACAGTTTAGTTTTGCATTATTTGGCGTTTTTCTGTAAAAGCCTTTGACACCAGACATTAGAATAAACGAGAGAAAATTATCTCTCACTCCGTCTCCAACTCTCTAACTTTCAATAACTCTTTCAATAAGGCTGATAACTCTCATAGCTGCACCATGAGGAAACCACATGCTGCGGTTAAATATGACTTTTTTTAAATTTTTGCAGCCACTCAGCTAATGATTTATGGTAGAAACCACATATACAGATTTCCACTTGTTTTATGTCCATCACTTAGTGATATGCTATAAGGTGTGGTTCCTTTGCAGCGACCAGGAACCATCAAGGCCTCCTTCCTAACTTTAAGAAAACTACTGAGGCTGGTAACTCTACTGAACTTAACTTTGGCACCAGAGCTAACTCCTGGTCAAACTCATATTTATAATCAAGGGAAATTTAAAAAAAAAAAAATCCGATAAACCTTTGCTTGGGTACATACTGTATTTCTAAAGAGATAACCTCATAAAAATGGTTGACATATAGCGGACAATAAGCAAAGCTGTCTTCGCACACGCAACACACACACACACACACACACACACACACACACTTTATTAAATTTTTATGCAGATAATGCAACTGTAACCACTTTAATAAGTATGGAAACTCTCCACTCTCAGCTCTTCATTAATTCATTCAACCCAAGTCACAAAACCGGGAGTTTACAAGTTCTGACGTGGCCTGAAAAAGTATTAAAGTTTTGAAATTTGAAAATAAACAAAACTCACATATTTTGGTAGATTAACAAGAAATGAGTAGTTGATTTAACAAAATGTCTATATGATGTTTTACAATGTTTAGCTAAAGCAGGCAGGAGTTTGGCCTTGATTTTAATTAATTGATTTTTGAGCTGTTTGTGCTTTTTTCTTTTTTCTTTTCCAGATTTCACCCTCACGAATTAACTGAGACGACTGAACTTAAGCATGGAACTGCCAAAGATTTCAAATGGCAACGTGGAGGGAGGGTACAGTTACCATTTGTATTTATAGTAAATCACTTATGTTCCTGTTTTAATAAACTTTAAAACGTGTTTGTTCCTTTGTTTGTGATGGATTTTGCAGAATGTCCCCCGCAGAAGAAAAGTTCCTGCAACACAAGAGTGATGGAGCAAAAAGACCTCAGTTCACAGATGTGAGTGTGGCTGCTCCACATCTGTCTGCTGTATATTTCATAACTAGACGTAATTGGCTTATTATGACGGGCACTCAGATATATTTGTAATAAATTATTTTGGCTAAAAATACAGAATATATTCCAATGCAGTGGAGTAATAGTATTGAATATTTTTTTATGGCAAGAGGAGAAAATACACTGCAAAGCATTTCAAGCCGATTCAACTTAGAAGCTGTCAGGAAAATGTAATTTAACTCAGCTTAGGTTAAAGTTCACAAGTTGATTTATTGGTTCTGAAAAGTTGAAAAAAGTAATTCAGCAAAAATAAGATATTCAGTTGACTCAACTGCTAAGTTACATGGATGATTGTTAAAGTCGGTTTCGCTTTTGTTTTAAATGTATGAATTTTGTAAACCTTTATTTACCTGAGATCCCAAAGAGATCAGCAACCTCTAAAGAGATACCGAGCCAAGAGTCAGGTCTTCATTTGACATAAAGAACCTTCATTTTCTAACAGAGCAAAGAGCAGACTGATCCCACCAACATTGTTACATTTCCATATTAGTTAGTTAGTTATTATCAGAACAAAATACAAAAATAAGTGTTGCTGGACAGTTTTAATTCTCCAAAACTGTATAAATGTCCCTTAATTAGATCAGTCAACTCTCAGCTCTTCATTCATTCAACCCAAGTCAAACAATCTTGTTTTTAAATGTTCCAAACAGATCTGAAAAAGTGTACTAAGTAAACTCACATATTTACATTAGATTAACAAGAAAACACGAGTTGATTTAACAAAATTTCTACATCGAGTGAAACTAAAGCAGGAAGGAGTTTTGCCTTTATTTAAATTTATTGCAGTCGTGTAACCGTTTTTTTTTTTAATGTACATATTTGTTAGAATGTTTAAAGAGTAGAAAGACGACAGAAAATGGGGAACGACCTGCAGCAAAAGGGGTTCACCTGTACACACCACCCGGACGCTCGCTTTCTTATACTAAAGAGTTCGACAACAATCCCAACAGCACAGTTTTCTGTCAAAACAAGGCTTAAATGTGAATGTGCAAGTGTTGCCTATCAAAGTGTCTGCAAAGTTAACAGTCACGTCCTATGTCTTCTCCAGTTTGAGGGCAAAACTTCCTTTGGCATGTCTGTCTTCAACCTGAGCAACGCCATCATGGGCAGCGGCATTCTGGGTCTGTCATACGCCATGTCCAACACTGGCATCGTCCTTTTCCTGTGAGTGCCAGACGCACACACTCATTGGTACCAAAAGGACGACGTAACACACACACCCACCCACCCACCCACACACACACCTCTGTGGTTCCGCGAACACGGCAGACGGTAGACAAACACACAGATGTGCAAGAGGAGACAAAGTAAATATTACACAACACTTAGCTGCTGCTTTTGCCCCGAGTGGTTATGACATAAAATGACTTCGATGGAAAAAATAGAAAATGTTGGTGGTGAAGCCTGAAAATGGCCTCCGATCTGAAGTTATGCCACATGCTCGACAACTTATTTAACTGTTATTATTACTTCTGATGCACAGAGGATTTCAGCACCATAAACCCACAGCTGTGCCTACGTCAGTTTGCTCACGTTCGGATCGTGACACCACTAAAACTGAGATGTGCCGGATGATTCTGTCCAATAACAACCCAACATGTAATAACCATGTGCATCAGAAACCAGTGTTGAGGATATTTTAAGCATGATGTAAGACCTGCTCCTAGCAGGAAGCCGCACGCCCGCATTGTACCTTCCCATTAAGCACAATACGACTGAGCAGCGGCCTCCTTCGCTTCCCCTCAGGAGATTCCTACTCGCTGCGTTCCAACAATGTGGGGGACAAAATTAATAAAAACACAAAGTTTAAAGCTCTGTGAAATTGAACGTCTGTAGGCATCGGGAGCAAGGGCAGGAAGCCTCCCAGGTTGTTGTGACATGTTTATTTGAATTTCATTTTTTGGCAATTTTTTTCTAACCACTGTATTTTTATGGGTCGTTTCATGTCTAGTTTGTTGTGTCATTTTATTTTTTGACAGTATTTTTTTTGTAGTCGTGGCCCTTTTTTTGTGTCCTTCGTACTATGTTTTTCCATGTTTTTTTCATTTCGCCCCAAAGTTGTGAGCCACATTAAAAAAAACCCTAATATGTCAGAAATTGCGGAATCTAGCGTTTAAGTATGATACTTGTGTTTTACAGGATCCTGTTGACCTGCATCGCCTGTCTGTCCTGTTATTCCATCCATCTGCTGCTACGCAGTGCTGGAGTTGTGGGTAAGACTTCAGTAAATTCCCAAAATTAGTTTCAGAACTCAAACTTTCCACCAGACTCCAGTTCGTGTCGGGACTTCAGCTCCTAATCCTGTTCAGGTGGTTCAGGGTTTGTTAACATCTGAAGACCTTTGTATGAACTTTTGAACATTTGATGCTATTTACAGCAGAAACTAAACGAGTAATGAATGGAATTAAACTAAATTGATGACTCCAGTCATTTCTAATATAAACTGTGAGGATTGGATAAAAAAAAAAACAAAAAACAAAAACTAATTTATTGTTTTTTTAAAAATTGAACAGACCAGAGAAAAAAATACCTTCATAATGAAAACCTGGTTTGAATGAGCCTAAAATTAGCTTCACTTCGTAAAACGCTGCTTTAACACCGATGCATGAGAAATAATAATAATAAAATCTAAATCTACTGTATTTATCTGCAATACTTGTATATTTTATACTAGTATATTTTCCTGGTTATCCTTACATATCTTTGCTTATGTAACATTTATAATACGGGACTTTTACATACAACTTAATTTTTACAGCACAGAATTTGTCCCTTTTGATCAGGTATTCGAGCCTATGAGCAGCTGGGCCTCCGGGCTTTTGGTCATCCTGGAAAGATCCTGGCCGCTGTCGTCATAACACTTCATAACATCGGAGGTAAGACCCCGGTAAACAGGTGTGGAATGTGAAAGGCTGGTGTGATAAGAGTAGGTGGAGTAGGTGATGGTACATTTTGCCACGAGAATGAAATGGGCCTGGGGGGGGGGGGGGGGGGGGGACATGTAAACACGTGTGGCCATGCACTAATAAAACCCTTTTTCTTAATGCAGCCATGTCCAGCTACCTGTTCATAGTGAAATATGAGTTACCGCTGGTGATTCAAGCCTTTCTTGGCCAGACGTCCAACTCGGAGTGAGTATCTCACACTACCTTGAAACAGCAGAGACTCCAAAGATGCAAAGTAACAGATGATTAGTCAGCCCTCGCTGTCTAATGAGGTTTAAAGGACGTGAGGACGGCACAAAACAGTAACATTACAGATTCGACTAATTTTTCACTGCTAGAGAAACTGAGCCAAGTTTGGAACAGAAAAGGTTTCTGGTCTTAATACGTGTTGCATAAAGTAAAAAGACAGGATGGATACTTTCTTTTACCAAGAGAAGTTGGAATCCATCACCTTAGGTTTCTCCACTCTCTTTTGCAGTTGGGACATTTTTAATTGGATGAGGGAAATGCTGTCTTTTGTGAGATTTAGTTTTTTTTAAATTAGATTCCCAACAATTGGCCAATTAATCCTCAAGCAGGAGGAACCAGTTCTTAATAGAGACCTGAGGAGCAGTAAGTCCTCATCTGAGTGAGACCCAGCAGACTGCTGTCAGATATGTGCACCTGAAGTACAGAGGACGTCCTTAGCGTGAATGTTTCCAGTGCTTATTTTTATTATTGTTATTATTCCGGATTCTTCCGGATGTTCTATGGCATGGTACTAGTCCTAAATGCTGACATGCTCCAACACTGACATGTTGAGCAGGAGAGAGCTGCTATTACTTTACATGCCGACAACTTTTAGGTCAGGATGGAATATTTTTAGGAATTGGATTTTGAATGGCCAGCTATGAGAGCCATCTTCAAAAACTACACATGATACTGTAATGAAACATGATGAAATGCTTCACATATTACGGTGTCCTTCACATTCTACATGTTTGGAGCATTTATGAAACTGCAATTGAAGATTTATTTTTTTTTATTTAGTGTGTTTCCACTTCTAAATTGTTCAGTCAGACAAGGGTGATGGCAGTGAGCAGCGATAGGAGAATACTGCCCCCTGTTGGAGCAACACGAAATTGCAATTGTCCAAAAATATTTTCTTTCATGTGTTTTGCCTTTTAAAATGTTTAGTGCTTTTTATCTTTTTTTTCTGTGGCATTTCTGTGGCATTCAGTGCTTTAGTTCTGCGATGGGAGCATAGTTTCCACCTGCTGGAGCGTTATGATGCCGCAATTGTAAAATTATTTATTTTGCATCTGTTTTCACTTCTAAATAGTTAAATGCCTTTAATCCTGCCACGCACATTTGTGGAACTGCAGTCGTTTAGATACTTCTTTTAACAAGTTCTTTCACTTCTAAAATGTTCAGGACTTCCAAGCTCGCAGTGGCGATGGCTTTGTTACTGTCCAGCTGAATTCTGTAAAGTCAATAAAAGGCTCCTTCCCTCTCATGACAATTAAGGCCTTTACAGCAATGCAGACATTTGCAGCTGGTGAGTTTGTTCAACTCAACCAGGCAGATTTTTGTGGTCAGCCAAATTCACCATGTCTGGATAGTGAGCAGTTGTTATTCCAGCGGCGTTCACATGGATTTACACTCGAGTTTAAGCAAACCGTAGCGATGTAATGTAATTAAGTATTACACTAAAGTACAAATGTGAGGTACTGTACCATGACATTTTGGAAGAAAACGTTGAAATTTCTGCTGCACTAAGATTAAAAACTAAAACATTTAAAAGCCAAACTGTAAAGAGCTTCACTACCTAAACGTATGTGCTCGCACACCCTTCATGATCAGTAGATTCAGGGATTAGTTGAGCGACAGAAATTTAGGATGATCCTTAAATAAATGTGGATTAATTGAAAAATTACTTTAAAAAACAAGTTCTGCTACATTGCTATTACTACCTGAATTTATAATAATTGAGCGTATTCATTCAATGCTACTTTAAATTTTAAGTCAAGTTTTCTACAGTTAAAACTCATAAAATTTACAGTAAGCCGTCGCACTTCGTTCATCCCTGTCGACACATGCACTCGCACACGACCAGTGACTCACATCACAGGAGAACCAACGCAAACACTGTCATTTACCAGATGGTTTGAAACTGTGAGTCTTTTTCATTGTATGTGTGTCGTGTTTTGTGTGTTGTGCACCTAGTGACTGGTTCATGAACGGAAACTACCTCATCATCATCGTCACCGTCTGCATCGTCTTCCCGCTGGCCCTGATGAAACACCTGGGTATGTCACTTCCTCTCAGTAGTAGTAGAGCCACTGGTGGGTTTCAGTTTGGGTCTTTAGAAAGAACCCAGACCCAGTTTCCTTCTTGTGGCTCGATCCACCTTCACAAAGTGACATAGGAGGAAACTCAAAGCACTAAAATATGTGACAAAGCAGCTTTGTATAAAATCAGCTTCAGCACAGTAACAGAGTTCACGTATGGTTTGGTTCTGAGACGCCTGCTTTGCCTGTGTTCTGCAGGTTATCTTGGTTACACCAGCGGCTTCTCTCTCACCTGCATGGTCTTCTTCCTCACGGCGGTGAGTCTGCAACGTCCAGGAAAATGGAATTTCTGTGGTGAAAATGTTTCACAATCCCAGTGAAAGTCACACATCCACCACGAGACAAACACCCACTGGGTTAATATAAAAGACGACCTGTGACACAAAGAGCTGTTAATGTTCAATCTATATTCAACAAAGATCCCTCTGCTTCTCATCAGGTCATCTACAAGAAATTCAACATTGATTGCCCTTTGGAAGTGTTTGGCAACTCCTCTGTGAGCACAGAAATCCCCGAGGACACGTGCACCATCAAGTACTTTACCATCAACCAAGAGGTCAGAGGTGAACAATGTCTGACAATGTAAATGTTCGGTGGTGTAATCTGAACACATGTATGAGCAGGAACTACCGTGTTCGTCTTAGTGCACGTGAGGTACAAGTGAAGCTACTGTCATTTGATTTGCAGACGGCCTACACCATCCCCATCCTGGCTTTTGCGTTCGTGTGTCACCCTGAAGTGCTTCCCATCTACACCGAACTCACCAAGTAGGATTCTGTCCACACAGTGTGTAACCATCACTCACCCCCAGGCACAGATATTCAACTCCTCCAGATGAAATCATCTAGATGAATTTTCAAGTTTTTAATAATATCATCTGGTTGCTCATAATACAGAGGTGGTCAGCATGCATGAAAATGAAAATGTCCTCCAGATGACGTCATCTTCTACTTACACATAAATACACACCTTATCTTTCTTTTTGAAGTTGGGTTGGTTATGAAGCAACAACAACAAAAAAAAAAAAAAAACTGATGTAACTGCTAACTAGTGTCCCGGGCAGAGCCAGACACAGAGGCAGAGAGGCTCAGTGATAGAATGTTTGATCTCCTGAGCTTTACAACACGCTCGCCCAGGTCGAAGCCACGGAGGGTCTGGGCATTAGTGGTGCCCCGAGCTGTGGGCCTGCAGATCTGTGACAGCGTGACCAATCATTCCTCGCGCAGCATTCGCACAACAGTTTCACATTATGCTGCAACCATGTAAGTGGTTGTATCAGAGAATAAACTAAAGCAGCAGCATCTCTCCCTCTACCCCTAAAGCCCAACCAAGAGAAGAATGCAGAATATTGGCAACGTGTCCATCCTGGGGATGTTTACCATGTACTTCTTCACTGCGATCTTTGGCTATCTGACCTTCTACGGTGAGAACATCTTGTCTGAGTGAGCTGCAGAGCATATCAGTTTAAATGGGAGCCATAAGTCACAGGTTTGTATACGTCTGTGTGCAGATAACACCGAACCAGAGCTGCTTCATACCTACAGCAAGGCGGACCCCCTGGACACTCTGATCCTGTGCGTGCGGCTGGCAGTCCTGGTGGCGGTGACCCTGACTGTACCTGTGGTCTTATTTCCTGTGAGAACTTTATACATTTTCTACTAAATGACATTTGGCAAGTTTACCATGTAGAGCTGCCAACATTTCCACAGTCCCCAGTAATTCCAGCTGTCCAACAGCAATGTGCCCATTTCCACGTACAACCTATAGAGATTTCACATTAAAGGCCTACCAGGGAAGCCTGTTAAGGCGCTGGAAGGCTTTTATTTTGAAATCTCATTCATTAGTTATTCTAAATTCTAATCCGTCATTATGATGCGCTGTCTCATAATCATAAGATGTGGATCTGACTAGTGCTTTGAAAACAGTACTACAAGATGAAAGTCGGGATTAAAAGGAGGATTTAATGAGTTTTATACCATTTATTTTGAAACACATTGGTCTGTCTTTTCCCTCAGATCCGTCGTGCCCTCACACAGCTGCTGTTTCCAGGGAGACCCTTCCACTGGCTCCGCCACATCGCCATCGCCGTCGTCCTTCTGTTTGCCGTCAACCTGCTGGTCATCTTCGTTCCCAACATCCGGGATATTTTTGGCATTACTGGTGGGATGTTAGCTTTGGCCTGAATGAAATGTAGTGCCTGTAAAACCTTCAAAATTCTCTGCTGAGTTTTTTTTTTTTAAATCTATTAATTTGTCTGTACTATTTTTTTGTTTATTTCATATTGCCCATTGTGGAGTCCAGATGTTAACCACTGTCCATCAGCATTAGTGCACAGTCTGGTTGTTCCAGACAAAATCCAACACAAATGTAAAAGGCCTGGTGGTTATCAGACAAATAATAATGGACTTGTGACTAGGGGCTTTTCTATGGGCCTGAACTGCTGCCTGCAGCTAAAGGTTGAAAGATTTATTTTATTGCTAATGAGTTCAGCTCTTAATTTTTAAGGAGTTACTTAGTTTTACTTCGATTTGAAAGCTGTACACTGATCAGCCACAACATTCAATGATGGTCTTGACTTCATTTTACTTTAAATACAGAAGTAAAAGTACTTAAAAAAAAAAACAAAAAAAAAAAAAACAATGATCATGGTAAATATGGAAAAACATCTACATTAATTAATAAAAAACTAAGGGGTCAAAGGTCACTGATGGTAAAAGTGGAGCTGATTTTAATGTGCTGACGGGTGGTTAACCTATAAAAAGATCAGTATTAATTTGTTTCTGCTATTTGTAATCTATTAAACCCACCAGCTGGTATTAATGTTGTGGCTGATCAGTGTAGTTTAAAGTCGGCCAGGGTCCCGGAGATTTACAGCTTCCTTTGAGGTTTACGTTGAAATGACTGAAAGGTATTTATTGAGCATCCTGTGTGTGTCCAGGGGCAACCACCGCACCCAGTTTGATCTTCATCCTTCCTGGACTGTTCTACATCCGTATCATCCCCACTGACCAGGAGCCTATGAACTCCAGACCAAAGATCCAGGTTGGTCCACGTCTCCGCCTGCTAGAACAGCCACAGTTTCAGTAGTCAGAGTACACTGACATATCCTCTTTGGGTTTTCAGGCTGCGTGTTTCACCGCACTGGGCTTCATCTTCATGACCATGAGCCTGACGTTCATTGGAATCGACTGGATGACTGGAGAAAAGAGAAGTCACGGCGGACATTAAAACGCACCCCCCCCCCCCCCCCCCCCCCCCTCCCCCACCCCGCCCAGCCCAGCCCTACAGCCCACTGCTGCAGCCTTCCTTTAGTCCTCCAGATCAAAGGCAAGATTTCAAACTCCTGCTTGAAGGCTCAAGCTTTAGTGGGACTGTTTCCATTAAATGGAAAAAATAAAAAATAAATTTGTTCCTCAAGTGTGTTGAGAGGAGCTCGGTTTTGTACCATCGACCCACCCAGATTGATACAGGTCACCAGGATGCATCACAGGTGCTGACGAACACAATGATCGTGGAAACCCCTCAACCACTAAAAGCTTTTTGTCCTGGCATAAGCTAAACGTGGTGTTTAACAACTGAGATATAGATAAAAGCAAATTGTGCCAATGAAACCAGTAAATCCAAACAGTTTCATTATCAACAAGGTTTGGTGGAGAAAAGGTATTAGGTGCTATTGGTGGAGCTTGAGAAGATTCTATTCAAAAATAGATCTCAGCCCAGCGTTTAACACTATAGTCCAATTATTCCTGCTCAGAGAGCCACAGTATGAGTGAATCAAAGAAATGTGTTCTATGATGTATTTATGTACTGTAATTCTGCACACTAACATTTGGCAAACTATTAAAAAAAAAAACCTGGCAACTATTACCCAACGTTTGTGCAACTATGGGCCAAATTAATAATTTAGTAAATTTATTCTGGACAGTTTGTCATATTGTTTTAATAAATATTTACAAAACATCAAATCTGTGTGTTTTTGGGGTGCAGACTGAAAATAATTGTGTTTTCTTTTTTGTTATATACTCAAATTCATTGTTTTCCTTTGTAATTCTGCAAACAATACCCCATAATGACAAGGTGAAAGAAGTTTGCTTGAATTTTATTAGAAATAACAACAAAACAAAGCTCACTCAGTTTGGTCGGCCCGCTGTAGGAAGAGTCCTGCTGGTTCCACACTTCTTCCGTTTACCGACGATGCAGGCCGCTGTGCTCTTTGGGGCCTTCAATGCCGCAGACATTTTCCTGCACCCTTCCCCAGATCTTTTGGGGTCTGCAGTCAATTCCTTGGACTTCATGTCTTGGTTTGTGCTCTGACATACACTGCACCCTATATAGACAGGTGTAAGCTTTTCCAAATCACGTCCAATAAACAGAATTTCCCACAGGTGGATCAATTAAAAACATCATCAAGGACTCAATTTTGAGTTTCATGGCAAAGGATGTGATTTGTTTCATTTTTCAAAATGAAACAAACAAAAAAAATCTTTCACATTGTCATTATGGGGTATTGGATGTAGAATTTGATCCATTTTAGAATAAGACTAAGTTTAGGAATACTTCCTGGATGCACTGTAATTGTGGTGTTAGATAACATAGATGACAGCAGGTCCAGTCATGATCATTCCTAAGGGTCTTCAACTTTGTAAGGCATCTTTATTGAAGCTGGTGCCATACATACAACAATACTTTGCTGATGGGGCGGGATGACATTAATGGACTACATTCAAATGCCATTCACTCAACACATTCAGTTGATAATCATAAGACAAAAAATGATCTACTAATGTCTGAATGTGGTGGAATGACTCCTGTATTAAAAATTTCAAGTTAAACATTAGACTTTAATCAAGATATCTTATGAAAACATTTCATCGAGAAATAGGAATCGCAATGCATTTGAACAGCAACGGCTCGCAGCACCCTCTGCTGTCCAGCGTTTCATCTGGATACAGAACAAAGAACCAGTGCCATGGACGCTCTGAGAGCACGTCCAGCCACAAACTAGTTTTAAATGAAAAACTAAAACTCCTCCTCTTCGTTCATACATGCAGGTTGTGCATTAATAAACTGCCTGATTAGTTTCCATGGTCCCAAAAAGAAAAAAAAAAAAAAAAGGAAAAAAAAAAAAAAAGGCAGGTCTCCAATGGCATTAACAGATAGTGATGTTAATGAACAGCAGTCTCCTCAGTTTGAAACCTGGAGAGCTGTTTCAGTCCCATGCAGGTCTGTGTACGACTCCAGGTTTTACTGCAACGTCAGCCTCAGCAGGCAGAGCAGAAAGCATCAGCACCTTCTTCAGCCCTCTCTGACTTTGGCAGCGAGCACAGCATTCTCCTGACGAATGGCCTTGTAGTCGTCCAGGATCCTCTCCAGGTTGGACACAGTTTTGTTCCCATTTTCGGTCTCAATCTGTGGACAATTTAATTGACAATTAAAGGTGCGGATATACTTGCTTTTGATTGCTGCGTCATCAACGACAGCGTTCACACGTTTCCTTGCTCACTTTGTGTATGTGTTGAGAAATTTAAAGGCTGTCTACTAGGAGGCTGAAAATCGAAAGTCTTCCTCCTGAACTTCCTTTTCTGCACAAAGCAGAAGACAAGGTGACACTCGAGGAGTTTACGGTACGGATGATGCCGAGAACACAGTACCACTGATCTTGCAGGGATTCCTAATGCTGTGGTGACTCAAAGGGGTCTCTTTTGTCTTTACTACCAGATACAAATGTGCTGCTCAGGTCCTACCACTGCATGAGTTTCTGACAACATGCACGACCTGCGCTGCAAATTAATCAGTGGAAAAATAAAAAAGGTAATTCACAAAATATCGAGTAAATGAATCCCACCTGCTCCTCTAGATCTCGAATCTCTCTTAAAATTGTACCCGTGTCCTCAATGGTCTGGATCAGCTGATTGCAGTTCTAAAGAACAATACAAGGTGGACATATCACATGTAAAACCTTTTCCGACTAGAACCAGAGGTGAAATACAAGAAATCTGAACGGTGAAGATGACGTACTTCATGCAGGGCAGCCAGGTACTTGTAAGATTTTCGGACGGATTCATCTTTTTTGGCATCCTACACGTGACAAGGAAAAGAAAAAGAAAAATCATATTCCTGAAAATACATGAACATCAGATAAATATTAACAACAAATTGAAGATTCCACAGAATTGAAGAGCACCACTATTGTTTCTAAAAATATTTTAACCTGGTCGTGTTTCTGACATTTTTATTCACATTAAGATGAAGCCAAACACTTAATTTTGTTAATATATTCAGCAGGGGTCAAGCTGCTGGTTACTGCTTAACCTGTCGCTGCAGTTTAAGTTTTAAGAAGTTGTAACCAAATCAGAAACACGTTGTGACACTTGTATAAAAGGAGGAAACCTCTGCTACCTTGAAGACCAGTTCATCGGTCACAGCGAAGGTCCGGTCCAGTTTTCCTGTCAGGCTATTGATCTCTTTCTGTAGCTCCTTAGTGTCTGTCAAAATCTGCCAATCAAAGCCAACACGGATTTGATCAGGAGCGTTAGAGCTGAAGCACAGCACATAAAGCAAATAAAAACCACTTACAAACTGGATTTTCATTTCTGCATGTTTTACGTATCCTCACACCCACAAAAATGTACTGCTCTTCTTAGTATTTGCTTTCAAATGTTACCTTTGTAATTTCCTCCTTCTGCTTCTTGATGTTGCTGACGATCTCCAGAATCCTCTGAGTGTAGGCTGAGCGAGACACGTCCTGGGGAAGGTTGTCTAACTCTGTTACCTACAAGTAGAGACAACAGGCACATACAACAATCAAACAAACATTGTAGAAATTCAGCGGGATGTCAATGACAACTAATTGTCCCAACTCAGTTGTGACAGGATGCTAAACAAACCTGTGTCAACAGACTTTGTGTGACACACCTGTGCTAATAAACACCAGGTGAAAGAACTTTACTCATTTTGACTCCAGAGAAGTTTAGTCTATTACCAGCTGCTTGTGTATTTCTTCCTTCTTCTTGGCCTCCTCTGTAGCCACGCGGATTTTTTCATGCAGAGACTTGATTTCAGCCAGTTTTCTGGATGACTCCAGCTGGGAAAGATTGAGAAAGTGAGCAGAATGAAAATGCAACCAGCCAAATTAATTAGCTAGTTCATTATTGTCTGTCCTGTCGCATTTTTTTTTTTTTTAGGCGAAATATCAAATGATTGCTGTATTCAGCTGCAAAATGTAATGTGGTCTTTGCATCAATGAGTTAATGAAAAAGTAAATGAAATATGTTTGAGTTTGGGACTTTTGTAAATAAAATTCAAGGCATTTTAATATATTTTATGGCCTTTGGCTTATTTTATTAGACAACTAAAATCCCCACAGTAACGATCCACTTACATCCTGGTTGCTGCATATTTCTTTGAGTCTGCGGTGCTCCTCAATGAGTGGAGCTCTGTGCTTCTCCCACTGAGCGGCTAGGTTCACCACCCGGTTGGCGCTGGCCTCCACCAGAGCCTAGAGGAAGGAACACACATCTTCGCCAAATCTGGGCATGACAGCAGGTTGACATTTTTCACTGACGTTACTCAGCCCCCCTACCTGAAGCTTTAGGAGGTTGTTATCGGCATCCGGCAACAGATCAATTGTTTTCTTCTTGACCTGTATCTTCTCCTCGTTTTCTGAGTTCCCCAGCTCTCTCTGTTTCAACTCATCCAACACCTACACCAAACATATCACAAATATAAACAGTCCGCATTCGTGTCTAGGTTACGTCATCAGTCCATTAGATTCAGCTGAGGCTTTACCTGCGTATTAGTCACACTCAGGAGCTTCATGTTGGCTGTTAGCTGGTCAACATCACTGCAGAGCTGCTGAAGCTGCTGCTGGAATGAAGCCAGCTCCTCCTGTTGACGAAGCTGGATATCACCCTCTGACTGATGCCCGGTGGGGATGGAGCTGGTCACAGCTGCTGACTCCTAAAACACACACACACACACACATTACAAACTCTCACTTCAGAAGCGATTGTTTTAAACCCAGATTTTGCATTTTTCCGGTGGAGCGAAAGGTCCTTACCTGTGCGAATGTGAACTTTTGCGTGTGGGTGAAGTGAGTGCCCTTGGTCAGGACGTCATCTGAGGGGACAGAGCCTCTGAATGCCTGCAGCAGTTCACTCAGATCAAAAGTGGAGCGAGAACCACTGATGGAACTGTCCTGAGAAGGCAGTGCAGCAGACCGCAGCTGCTCTTCAATGCGTTTGCGCAACCGGGTCAGTTTCCTGGACCGGTACTCCTGCACAGCGGACAAGCTCATTTAACATTGAGTGGTTTATCGGCATTTATGCAGGCACATACGTACAACATACTTTTAAACATAAACATCAGTGGCAAAAGCTGCTTAACTGCTTTTCTATTAGAACTTTAATGTTAAACATCAACAATTTAATAGAGTGTAATTAAAAGCATGGTACCAAAAAAATAATAATAAAATAAAAAATTGGAATAGTAGTGTAAATGAGCCTCTATTCAGACTGCACTGGAATACTGACATGACCCTAACTTTAACTTTTTTAGGAGGGGTTGTATGTTTGAATACAAATGTACGAGTGAAACTCTACTGACATTATCTGGACTTTATCCTTCAAGCCCCATAGTACAATGTCCGTATTATGTACGCGAGCTCATGTGTGCAGCTCGCCGCTCTGTCCTGAATCGTCGAGAGGATTAAAACAAACGAGTGGGCGTGTTGATTACGTTTCTATCACTCAACTGAGCGACTGCACCTTTTTTATTAGATGCTTGGCTTCGATGAGCTGTAAATGCCAGACAGTTTCCCACAGATTCAGTTTTACATGAAATTTTGTGCAGGACATAGAAATCGAGTGGATCTTTCCACGTGAGGACGCTTCTCACTCGGACGATCTCCCACTTGTGACTGTTGTGAGTGTGATGATTTACCTGTGGAGTGAGGCGAGACAAGAGTCCCTGACTGTTCCACTCGTTGTCCCACTCCTGAGCTGCACTCAGCTCTGCTGTGTGCTGCTCCATTATGGATGCCACCACAGAGGCATGATGGGAAGGCTGGGCAGTCACAGGAAGAAGAATATCTCGTTGGTAGTCCATTACCTCTGAAATGACAGCACACACACACACACACACACATTTTTTTACATTTAATGAAGCAATTATCTTCTGTATGGAGCTCTCTGTCCTTGCATAATTCCCTCAGAACATATCACATATCAACGTGTATATGGCCACAATTATGAATAACTATTCACGTTCTACGAATTTTAAAATTCTAGGCTAAATTAAGAACAATGAGGGACTGTGGTGAAACAGGGACCTCCTTAGATACAGCATGAGAGCCCTACCTTTCAGATGCTTCTTTCCCAGACCTTTAGTGCAGTGCGGTAAACTGAGGGGCTGAGCATGGAATCTGTGCAATTCTCCTAGTCCCTAAACAGTAAATAAATAAGTAAAGCTTGTCAGAAGTCAGCAGGATCTCTCTGGGCAGATGAAATTTCAAGATTCGATCATTTCTACGGACATATATTGTTTTAAGTTATTTCATGTTTTGATAGTTAAATCCATATACTAAAAGAAAATTTAAATAAAACAACTCAAATTTGAACAAATAACACTTTCTCCATCTCTGTGGTCCTGTCTCACTGCCACTCACTGAGTCAAAGCGCTGAGTGCAGTTTTGCTTGTGCACAGCGAGTCATTCTGAGGGCAGCTACACAGCGCCAACAAACAGGACTTACAAAGATCGGCCTTTATGCGGCTAGTCTGATCCATCTCAGTGTGCCTGGATTGGCCACACTTCTGATGTTGCTGATTGTGTATTAAACATTTATTTTTTTTCCAGAAAACAAAATACATTTCAAAGAGTTTACTTGTGTTTCACTGTGGAGAGGCAGTCTGCAGTTTGTAGGCAGCCAGGGCACAACCAACTGGGCTTTGATTGCAGCAGCGATGGCTCTCTGGAGGACGACGGATTTACCTCCAAGAAGAGAAGACAGCGTTTCCAAGTATGTTTCCATCGTGGTACAATGTCTTCTTCAAAACATGTACAGCACAATTTTCTGGTACAGATTTGAATTTCCCGTAAGTCCTGATGGATCACTGGTAGAATTTGTGTCTGTTATATTTAAACACCTAAACTTTGGCCATTGTTGTGTTGAAAGGGTCATATCCACCCAGCTCTTTCTATATAAACCCACTCAAATTAAAGCTTAATCTTAACATTTTAGTTGGTATTATTCAGTTTGAAGGATAATAATTCAATGATGCAACGCGTCTGAAGAACAAAAGCAATGCAACTTAAGGTATAAACTGAATTCTAAACTGGTCATATTGTGTTTTTTTTGACATTTCACTGCTGTGAGGTTGGGTAATCATACTAAGTAAGGCCAAATTTCCAAAATTATCCACACAAGCATGAATGAAGCAGTAATCACATAAAAAAAAAAAAAAATTTCAGGTCTGTGTCTGCTGTTATTCTCTAGAACTTTCCCCATATTTTCACTCTGCTTGCTGGGTAGTATCGATGCTGACAGACTGCATATGTAAAATGTTTGCTCAGGTCAACATGTTTTTCCCTCAATTATTTGTCTAAAGGTCACAGACAAAACAATCGTAGCTCAGTCACTGACGGTGACTTTAGCCTCTATAAAAAATGCTGAATAAATGTCATAGGACAAACTAATCAGGCAGAACCAGTTGTTGAATGCTCATCTGTTACCATAGTAGAGACTCTGGCTGTAAACACAGTGCATGTAATGCAGAAAATGGAATGTGGTTATCAGGGACTCATTAGTATTAAAAGCATTATGCATTAATACCAATCATTCTGAGATGGGCTGCCACAGACGGGGACAAACACAGAGACACAGGGACAAATATGTTTAACACACCATTATTGTTTTGAGAGGATCCTGCAAGCTGTCCAAAACTGTCCTTGTAGTTGTTTTTTTAATAAAAAACTGTTTTTCTCTGAGTTATGTCAGATGAAAAGGCATCACACTTTCATATTTTTAACAGTTTGCTAAAACAACACTTGAGTTTCTTTGTAGTTATTTTGGACAAAATAGTGCTCTGCTCTATTTTAATCTTCAGTGACAAAGGCTCCTGTCTGTAATAATGTTTATGTGACAGCTACAAAGCAGGATAAATAATAACTGACATTAAGGCCTCTTGAGGCCCGAGAGAGAAGCTCAGTTTATCCTGCAAGTCCCCCAGTACAATGTCCGGAAATGTGCATGAGCCTGTGTGTGGAGCATGTTGCTCTGACCCAAATGTTGGGAGGACTTCCCATAAGACTGCTTAAGACAGGGACATCTCTTGCTCCGTGTCACATGTGTGAAATGATTCTCCGTAGATCATGTGAAAGAGGGCTATGACACAAATACGACAGCAGACGTAACAATGTCATGACATGCAACATTAGTTCTTCCTCTCTGATGAGAGGAAATGTACCTTTGTGTGGACAACAGACAGACTGGTGTTCTCTGTACCTGTTTGCTGGTCTGAGGCCTCAGCACTTTCTCTGGGCAGCTTCTCCACCAGGAACATGAGCAGCGAGCGAATCTCTGGTTCATTGCTATACAGAAAAGTCTGATAGCCTATCTCTCCTTTATAACCAATGTCCTGCAAACCAACATGCCATATCAGGAATACTGACCCTGCATTAATTTGCACTCCAAAAATATTGGTTACACTTTCTCCTTAGGTTGATTAAACACACGGTGTCAGAAAAATACTATGCGTGTAAATCACTACATAGAAATTGGATAATTTGAAACCTATATTGTAAAGTAAACTTAAAGTGTTAAGAAGATTTACTGTATTTCCTTTTACCTGGCAGGCCTGTGCCAGGCTCATGCCCACTCTGAATCGGGCAGACATGCCTGGGGGGAGTGAGGTAGGCAGGGCAGTGCCCAGACCTGGATTGATCACCCGGATACATCTGACCACAGCCTCCACTATCAGCTCACTGTTGAACTGCTTGACACTGTCAATCTCCTCATTCACCTTCCTATGGGATCAGAAATCACATGTTAGTGAACTAGCTGGTTCTACTGCAAGCTTGTAATAGTTTTTTTAATTAACCCAATACAATACAGTGTATTCAGACAAAGCTCAGACCGCTTCATTTATTGCACACTTTATTGTGTTCTACATTTAATTTGAAATGTGTTTGGTTGCAAATGTATTTATTATATAAATCAAAAACTTCACAAAAATGTACAGGTCCTCACTGTTGAAAAACAGTGGCTTCAGTGGGAAACAGTGGCTTCAGTTGGTAAAGTGACCGCCAACTGAACATGGGGTCGGAGGTTCGCGCCCTGCTCTTCCCAACCACAGGTCAAAGTTTGTCAAAGTCCAAGTGTCCCTGGGCAAGACACTAAACCCCGAAAAGCCCATCCTCATCCTCAGCCGTGCAGTGACTGTCACAAGCCCGGTTTAAATTGGGGAGGGTCGCATCAGGAAGGGCATCTGGCGTAAATACTGTGCCAAATCAACATGCGGACAAATGATCATCGGTGGCCACCCTGAATTCACAGGATAAAAAAAAATAAGAAAAAAAATACAGTCACTTATTTGGAACCCCCATGAGTTGGTTATCAGGCCAAACTGAGCAACCAGAAAAGAAGGCCCTTGGTCAGGGAGGTGAGCGGGAACAGTCACTCTAACAGAACATATGAAGTGCTGGGGGCACGTTGGCAACATGGACTGAAAGAGTGGTCAGGGAGTAATAGAGTAACCAATGCAGCAAAATAAGGACATGTCTCGAAGAAAACCTGCTGCACAGTAAATAAAAGCTGAGGCTTGAAGGATGGTTCAGCTTTCAACACATAATGACCAGAAGCAAACAGCAATAGACTGTCTTAAAGCCAGATCTCTTTCTGACTGAGTGGCCAGACCAAAAAGATCAGTGGAGGGGCCTGAACATGGTAGTTCAGAGATGCTCCCCATCCCAATGGTGCAGGCACACCACACTTTGTTTGAGAAAAATAACTTCCATGCATGTGGTGTTGGGAGAGGAAATAGTGAGGGCTGTAAACATAACCCTGTAAAGATACTGCAGCAAGATCTAAGGCCTAACAACAGCCCATAAAGTTATACATTAAACACCAGTGTAACAAACATTTACATCTAGTGTGTTTAAAGTTTTCATTAACCTTTTACTGTCCTTACACTCACACTCTCAACAATCAAACTGCATTTCCGTGCTGCTTGTTTTATTTCACCTGAAACAAAGAAAGAAATCTTAAATAGGAGGTCGGTCCCTGTTACTTTTACATTTCATCTAATTGTGCAAACAGCAGAGGGGAGATGAAACTTTCTGAAGCCGCTGTAACGTTACGTCTCAGATCACATGATGCTGACCTCGCTAATTTATCACATGAACTCTTTCTGACAGGGATGTTGCATATCCCACAACTTATTATTAGTCAGCTCATATGTCACTTCACTAACCTACTGTTGTGTTGCCAATGCGCACAAAAATTACTACATATGTCGTTATTGGTACTTACGTGCCGACCTGTTTGAGGGCGTGAATCAAGATTTTGTCAACTTCCTCCATCGCTAAAGTAGCACTTCAAATAAAAAAAAAGCTAACAAACTGAAAAACAGCAAAACATCCGGTGTTATTTAATAACACAAAGTTAGCTCATATGAGGGTGGGCTTCCCACGGAAAGCAGGCTACACGACTAGCATCCATCTTCTGTTAGCTAGGAACTAACAGTAGCCACTTAGCAAAGCTGCCCCTCCTGGCTTCCCATCACAAAAACAGCTAGAATTCTCTGTTGCATTCGAAGGGCTTTTCAGAAGACGAAGAAAACGACGCTGTTGTTCTGCTTTATAAAACGTATCGCGTTAGGCTACTGCAAACGTAACAACTCTTGACATTTATGGCTTGTCCAGTGTGGAAATGAAGTAATAATTGAACGCAGCACCGCCGTTTCTGGGAGGTGGAGTTTCCTATAGTTTGCTGTAGTCGAGCGCAAAGGCGAAGTGAGTAACAGAGAAATACATTTCCCAGCATGCACTAAAAGCTAGAGTCTTATGACCAGGTAGGTGCTGCAAAGATGGATGCATGTTGGTTTGGGACAACTCTCGATGGACCTGTACAAAGTGCAGGAGCTTGGTCTCCAAGGCAGCTGTAAATAGTAATACATTATTTTAATATGTCTGAGGCTACACAGAGCATCATTCTTTGAAAAAAACACATAAACAGTAGTTACACAACTAATTTAATCGTAAAGCTAAAGGTAAGATATTTTGTCTAGGATTTTCTAACTTTACTTTGTCAACTCATCTTTTACATAAACACAATCATTGTATATCTGGACGAAATAAGTATGTCTCCACTACACCACTCCACTGTTACGGTATTTGTACTTGTGTTTCATTTTATGATACTTTATACTTTTACAAAATTACAACTGAGACTATTAACCTGCAGGTGCCTTCATCTGGTCATATGATCTCAACCAAAAATACCAAAGTGTTTTTTACTTTGGCTCCATCCCTGTTAAGGAATTAATCGACTTACAGAATTGTTTTACCAAATGTATAATATAAAAAAAAAATATGTTGGGAAATGCCGAATGTTCCCTTTTTAAAAAAAATATCCAAGGTTGTAGCATCTGAAATTTAAGGAATTTATTTTTTGCTTTAACTTTTAAAACTAATTTTTATTCAGTTTTAATAATTGTCAGGTTTAGACTGTTGCTTTTGGTGATTTGGCAGTTTTAAAAGAAAAACTTGATTTTTTTCCCCCTAATATACCTGCGGCTTAGTGAAGACGTGGTTACAGTGGATGTTCACTAGATGGCGCTAAAAGAGCTACAAACTCGGTATAAAGAAGAAGAAGAAGAGGAAGAAGAAGACGATCGCGAACTAGAGGAACCCGGCCAATGGCTTTTTTTTTCCCTCTCCCCCTCCCCATCATGTTATTGATCACCATGTCGGTGTAGAAGGAAAACAAAACCCAGAACAACGACCCTGATCCGAGACGGAGGCTTTAAAATGGCCGGGGAGGAGGAGAGGGGGGTGGTTCGTGTCAAAGTCAAGGTAGGATGCTGGAGGTTTGAGCAACAAATAGTCCGCCAACGTCAGCTCGGTAGTTAGCTAGCAAACCCGTTCCACTGTTTATTCAATAGTCTGGCAGATATATGCTTAAGCGTTAAAGGTCGTGTGACATTTGCTGTAGAACCGTTTGTCTGGCGACAGCGAGCCTGCACCGCGCTTACATTTTGTTTATCGCCACATTGTTTGTTTGTCTGTTAAGAACAGCTGAGGGAGCTTAATCGGTCATTTCTGTCCCGCTGCTCCGACCGTGTTCAACACCATTATGCCTCAGAGCTGACACACTGCCAACGCTCAGTTCAAGCACCTGACCTAAACCGTCCAACACAACAGTATGTCGAGGCGACGATCCCGCACACACTGACGTCACCTGCCTGCTCAGCAAGCTCGTGCGTGAGGCGTGCGCGCACGAGACCTTCGTGACGGCCGTTACCCGAGGTAACGTTAGTTACATTGTGTAAAAAGAATTACGCATTAGCTAAAAATCGGGTAAAACACGGGATATTTATTAACCGTAAACCAAACGGCGCTGTCTGTGTTTGTAGTCGCTCGCGTGTTGTTGACATAACAATACATTGGGGTCACAAAGGTGTTTTTAAAGGTTAATTAACAGGCAGTGTTTTAGGTTATTGCCGGGAATTAAATATAATATAAAATATACATTCCACAAATGTCAAAAATCAAAACAAACATGGTAGCCCATCAACCAGCTGAGGGGAAAAAGTTGAGACAGGAAATAGAATCTTATTTTTAAAAAACTTTGTCAAAGATAGACGCGATATACTCAAGTACAACTTAAATAAAAAAAGACTCCACTTCAGGTACTTAAGTTAAAGTAATTACGCTAGAATTTACTGTAGTAGTACTGGGGATTTTTAAGTACAATTCGAAAAACACTGTAAATATTGAATTTGATGCTGTTTATAGCATAAATGTCCTAATTTGTTTGACAGGTTTTCAAACGGGATAATGATGTCAAAGGAAATTTAGACCAATCAAAACATTAATACCACTGGGCAGTTTTAATATAAATAGGTTTTTATTTAAAAAAAAAAACATTGCTATATCATTTAAGTAAGCACATAAAGTGGTTAAGATCAGCTCCACAGTGACATTTGAACCTTATGTTTTATGAAATACCTAATCTAGCTGTTTTCCCATAATTAACATAATCATTATTGTTTAAGACACATTGTTTTCTTAGTGGAGTACTTTTAAATTTGTACTTTAAATAAAATGTAGATAATCTGCTTTGTACTTGAGTGAAAGATTTTCAGTGGTACGTTTAGTGGAGATTGTTTAGGCCAATACTTGCACTTTTACTGGAGTATTACGTTTTTGTACTTGTACCACCTCTGCACTCAGTGTATCATATTTTGCTGTGTATGGGGCTGTGTAGCTGCAGACTACTCAGAGTGGCCATGCTGACCCTGGTTCTCCATTACAATAAAAAGACCACCAGCGGTAATGATGTGGCTGTTGTGAAGCCTGAATTAGAAAACAAGCCTCTCAGTGTGGAACAAGAACAGCAGCTGGTTAAGGTGGAACCACTTTGTTTACTGAAAGCTGGCTTTTTGTAAAAAGTAATGAGTAGTGTATGACTGTAAGTGCAGATTTCTTTTTGAATTGTAGTGGAGTTAAAGTAAAAGGAACACATAATATGGGAACATTTTGAGTATATTTACTTGGTTATCTACTACATCTTTACCTGGATGATAACAGGTTTTTATCCATGCCTCCCTTTTAGAGTCGCAGGGGGCTGGAGCCTATCCCAGGTGTCACTGGGCAAAAAGCCGGGTGCACCCTGGACAGGCCTCCAGTCTATCAGGGCCAGCACAGAGAGACATACACATACAGACAACCATTCACCCTCACATTAAATATTAATTCCACTAACCGATAAAGAAAACTGTTTCCAAAGTTGCCTGTCTGCTTCTGAATCAACAAGAGTCTTTAGAGATTTTCTGCATTTTTCTGACATCAGTGTTCTTTGACTTTTAGAAAAACCAGTGATTACCTCTGTGACCCGAATGTATGCTGATAATGTGGGGCACAAACCAGGGCTACATGTCTACGGAAGCTGAAGCTGATAACCATGAAATGTCTCTCATAATGTATGATGTTAGAATTAATTAAACTCCTCAAAAAAAAAAAAAATTGGTTATGTAATTTGTGGATTTGTACATTTTTTGCTGAATGCTGATCTATAGTATATTGATATAACAATTTTATAATTATTTGTAGTGCATTTAACCTGGACTAAGTTTTATTTCAAATCTTAGCATGCAGACTGAAAGGGCTCAACTTTGACCGGGGTGTTGTTTGACACTATTGCCCCACAGTGCAATAAAAAGGGGAAACAGCACAATTATGGTAAACGGCGTTTTGAGTGTGTGTGCAGTACACACATTCTGTATTACACTTTGGATATAAAACCATCAACATTTTACTGTTTGTAAAGTATACAGCCTACTTTTTCAACATTTGTAAGTGATATTGTAGAGATCATGACATACTGCCTTGCAGAAATGTGATGGGGTGCTTCCTGTGGAGTTTCGCTCCTTTGCCGTTGATCCTCAGATAACATCACTGGAAGTCCTGCAACACATACTTATCAGAGCCTTTGACTTGAATGGGTAAGATTAATTACCTTGGCTAAACTCACCATCAGTCATATAGACACAAAAGCTATCAGCGTTTGTCCTGTTACAACATGTGTGTCAGAATTGTTTTCGTTTATTTGTCTTTTAACTTAGGAAGCGGAATTTCGGGATAAGTTACCTGTCTCGAGATCGGAATGGTGTTGAAATGTACCTGTCCCTGGTGTCTGACTGGGAATTGGACGTTGCATTTGTCAGTGCTGCCAAACCTTATCTGCAGCTCAAGATGGACATAAAACCCTCAGAAGACAGTAAGAACGCTAGTGTAACTTCACATTAAGTTACAAAAAGTTTAAAAGAAACATATAAAGAGATCTTAAGTGTAGAGTTTTTGTGTAATGTTGAAGACAATTTTGACTTAGTTGCATGTATGAAACTAAACTTCAAATGAACCTTGAATACACATGAGTGTATAAAAGGCTTCCTCAATTGGTTTGCATTTTAATAAGACCACACATAGATTAGACAGTAGTTAAGTAGGAATAATCAAATACGTGGTTATTTTGCTTGAAATAAATACATTTAGCTAACAGGGGTAATGACATTTGTCCAAATGGCATATCTGACCAGAGCAAGTACAGTGGACAGTGGATTTGTTTTAAAGTGTATATTGGACTGAACCTAGAGCTGCTGAGAGGAAGTGTTGAAAGTTAAAACACATTTTAAAGGAAGAAGGAATCACTCATGGAGGGTGGGGGGGGGGGTAGGTTGTTGAAAGAGGAGAATCTAGTGTCAAGGAACTGTTCATGTGGACACTTGTTTTTATACAGGAAACTATGAATCACTTGAGTATAAAATAGAGCTAAAGCTCATGATCAAAGGGCGACTCTCACCTTGCTCTCTATGGCTTTAGTTTAGGCTGTAAATGTACATTATTGCTTTTAAACTTACCTCTGTCTTCCCTATATTATAATATTTCTCCAATTCTAGCTGAAAAACTCCTCCAGATGACATCAGCCAGAGGAGTTTTTCATCATTAGGAGTTGAGATGATGTCATCTGGGGGAGCTTTGGAAAAGCAGGTTGACCATGATCATAAACTTCATAGTGTGAGGAACAAGATGACATAATGTGAACTGAAGGTTCCTCCAAGTGATGTCATCTGGAGACATATTTCAGCTGCAAGTAGAGAGATATTTTGATATAGGCAAGTCAATGGGAAGTTTAATGGCATTTGTGTGCATGTACTACCCAAACTAGAACTATAAGAAGCAACTTCAAAATCAGTAAAGGCGTCCTTTAAGTGTGATCATTGTTTTCTTCAACTGCAGGTCCTGTTATGGAAGAGTGGGACATCATAAGCCCTAAAGACGTGATTGGCTCTGAGCAGCTCCTTGCAGACAGGACTAGATCCTTGGCATCTGCTGCTCTTCCCTTCACACAGTCTCTACTGTCCCAGGTGCCTTCTTATATATTGTCCCCTTTTAACTTCGACCTAAGTGATTTAGGCTTTTTGCTAATTTGTCCTTGTTCAATTGTCTTCAGGTGGGCCGAACCTTGTCCAGAGTCCAGCAAGCCTTCAGCTGGTCTTATGGGGAGGAAATCAAGCCTTTTAAGCCTCCTCTGAGTGATGCTGAGTTTCACAGTTACCTTAACGGACAAGGCCAGTTGACACGCCCTGAGGAACTCCGACTGCGGATCTACCATGGTGGTGTGGAGCCTTCACTCCGCAAGGTAAAGCAAAAAGTGTATCAATTAATGATGTAACTCAACAAGAAATCCAAAACCAGTCCATCTATTAGCTAAACCATTTTATGTGCTAATGGGGGGGGACTGGAGCCAATCCCAGCTGACACTGGGTGGAAATCATCTATTGATATATTATATTATTAGTATTTTATAATTGTTGTTCATCAATGAAGGATAAAGTTTTCCATTTTCCGATGTTGTGTTAGGTTGTTTGGCGGTACCTCCTGAATGTTTACCCTGATGGACTGAGTGGACAGGAAAGAATGGACTACATGAAGAGGAAGACAAGGGAATATGACCAACTAAAGAGAGAGTGGACAGGGCGGGTCACTCATGAGGAACTTGAATTTATTCGTGGAAATGTTCTCAAGGACGTCCTGAGGACCGATCGAGCTCATCCGTACTATGCAGGCTCAGAAGACAGTCCACATTTGACTGCCCTCACAGATCTGCTCACCACATTTGCCATCACACATCCACAGGTTTGTAGAGATTTTTAATCACCTGGTTAAAGATTGGGTCTGAAGAAGACCCACGGTATCCGACTTGCAGTCTGTTGCTTTAACATTCAATATTTACAAAAAACAGGATGCTAAATTAAATAACACAATTAATATCTCTAATCAGCTTCCCTAGAGAAACTGTGGTTTCTCATCGAGCCCTTATTGATGTTGACAACCTGAAGTTAAAACCTGGAAAGTGATTAGCCACAGATGATATGAAATATAGATCAGCTGTGATGTTTACAGACAGAAGATGAGCCGATTAAATGTATGATAAGAGATTAATTTATCTCAGACTTTATCGACTCTAGATATTTTGCCAACAAGGGATCCAAAATGGGAACTATAGAGTTTGTAGCATGCTGGGAGCAGCCACGAGGGAAAACATTCTTTTTTTAGTTACTGTATTTCACATTGTGTTTCATGTTTCCACACTTAATCAGATACTTTACAGTTATCACAGGACTGTCAGTCATTGATTATTAACTCAGATTCACTGCGTAGAAATTATTGAAATGAAATAAATTAAGTTCCTAGTCTAATATGAACTAAAAGACTTGTTACTAAATACCAGTGCAAGCTAAAGGTATCGATATTGAGTTGTTTGTTAGTTCGCTGTAGACGTCTGTAACTTTGTGTGGACGTGTTGTTTTTCAGATATCATACTGTCAAGGCATGAGCGATATTGCCTCCCCTATACTTGCTGTAATGGACAATGAGGCGCATGCCTTCATTTGCTTTTGTGGCATTATGAAACGTTTGGAGGGGAACTTCCGGCCAGATGGGCAGCTCATGTCTATTAAGTTCCAGCATCTGAAACTGCTTCTCCACTACTCTGATCCTGAGTTTTACTCTTACCTGGTGTCCAGAGGAGCTGACGACCTCTTCTTCTGTTACCGTTGGCTGCTTCTGGAGCTCAAGCGAGAGTTTGCGTTTGACGATGCTTTAAGGATGCTAGAGGTTACTTGGAGCTCGCTGCCCCCAGATCCCCCTGAAACTGAAGTGGAGCTTCTGGGACCACCACTGGAGACCGATGAAGGTATGGTCTGCACAGAAAAGGAAAAGACGGTTGAGAACTGCCTCGAAGACGATAAAGATCAAAAAGAGAAGCAGCGAAGGCGACACATGCTGAGGCCTTCAAGAGAAGAACCAGATGTGAGCAGGAATGCTATCGTAGAAGAAAAAGATTGGCAAAATGGGGCTGCTAAGGGAAGTGAGGCCAATGATTCTAATATTCATCAACTAAGCACAGACAAGGCAGATTTGCAGGCTCACATTTTTGAGAGACAACCTAGTTTTGGGGAATTTAAATACTACACTGCCCGAAATGAAGACAGCTTTGATATGGAGGACACTGAGCAGCCCCAAGAAATGATGGCATCAAATTCAGTACCTGGCTCTGCAAGGCGTCAGTCTACAATTGACAGTGAGGATGACCCAGGAGAGAAAACCCCTCTTATAAAAAACTGTGAAAATGGTTTATCTCCAAAGACAACGCCCCCTCTCTTTCCTAACGGGCTACCAATCTGGAAAACGGAATCTTCTGTTTCTCCCACATCTTCAGCCTCACCCTCCAGCTGGCCAGGTGATTCTCCAGACTCTCCTCCTAAATCCCCACCCACAACCAACGGAGGAGAGGCCTTACCAACTTCGCCTGTCTCGAAAGTGTTGTCCTCCTCTGCCCAAGTGCTCAGCAGTACAGGCTCACCCACAACCTCCACTGTAAAAACATCTGTTGCATCTCCCTCCCATGCCCAGAATCGATCCCTACTCTCCTCACCCATTTTGTCCTTTGGAAGAGGCTCGTCGCTGTCTGGCAGCAGGTCGTCCTCCAACAATCTCCCTTCACCCGGCAACAAGTCTCCCAGCACCACAGCTAACACGCCCAGTTCTTCAAAAGCCGAGACCACCAGCATTAAGCCGTGTTCCCTGCCGCCACCTCAAGAGTTCGGCAAAGGCAATCCATTCATGCTGTTCCTGTGCCTGTCCATCCTGCTGGAACACCGAGACCACATCATTAAGAACAGCTTGGATTACAATGAGCTGGCTATGCACTTTGATCGCCTCGTGCGGCGGCACAACCTAAGCAGGGTGCTGCAGCGGGCCAAGGCCTTATTTGCAGACTACTTGCAGAGTGAAGTGTGGGACTCTGAAGAAGGGGATGAGGTTAGTTCGGACTCCCCAACGACGGCAACCGCAGCTCAGCACTCCCCTTCTTCACCCACCTCAGCCAGGCCCATTTACAGCCCTTTAGCTTCACCTCAGTCATCTTCTCCGAACTCAACCTATAATCTCGCAACCACCATTCCCTCCCCAACAGCTGAAGCGTCCCCTTCACCCACTTCTTGATTGCATTATTGGATTATTACTTTCGATGAGCTGTTCAGAAGACTGTTTTGGCCCCATGGAGCTGTAGACCACCTCCCACGTTCAATTGGGCTGTTAATAATCTTCTCATTCTGTTTATGCTTGAACACAAATCTTTCTTATGTGTATAGTCATCATTACAGTACATGTTAGTTTTTCAGCTTGATTTGGAGATAAAACAGCTTTATTTGTCATCATGTCTTCTGAGGTTGCAGATGCATTAAACTTTGTGATTTGCACTTGACGGTAAGAAGTTGTGCAAAAATTAACAATTAACAGCCACATGGTGCGTTTATCCAGTGTTGCCCTTTTCCTTGACTTTGTTTAAAAATTGTTCTTAGGCCCAACAACTTACTAAGGTGTCGCGGTTAAATTTCCCAAGATACTTAAAATCAAAAGGGATAATCCAGCTTTAAAGAAAGTCGAATGTTGAAATTGCTCTGGTTCATGGGAATATTTACAGAAACAACGCCTTAACCAAGATGTCAATCAAGACAAAGCACACATAAGACATTTTCTCTTATGAACTGCAGACCGTGTCTGGAGTTTGCAGGAAAACTAGTGAATGCCACAAATTCTCTAAAAACACTTAAACATGACAGTTAAGAACAAATCTTCTCATACTTCTTGGTTTTTCTGTGAGGCTGATCGTCTAAAGCTTCTTCCTAAGTTATGTAGCATCTGAACTTGGCGAGTAATGTTGCAGTGGCCCATACACTTCTCCACTTATAGATTCCCCTTACATATCACGTTTTTTATGCAGGAGATGAGCCAAAAATCAATAATGTGTCTTTTTTTTTTTTTTAGCATTGTCATATTATTGTAATAAGGAATTGCATTTCAGCTATTGGCTAAACCTACATTATGATTTAAGGTGGGGTAGAAAGGGCATGTGGGACAAGTTTACAGCTATAATCAAACTTGTAGCATCAAACATTTCCTATAGTTTTTGATCATTTTTTTCTTGTTTGTTTTTACAACTTTGAATGTGACTCTGAGTCTGACCAATGTTACAAAAACGGGTCTCCATAATTATAATAGGACAAACCGGCGTATCTTCTCATGTAACCATGTTACACCATGAAGATGTGTGGATGAAGTACTGTACGGTGCAGTCTACATCATTATGTTGGTGCTGTAATCATACATTTAAACTACAACAGAAGTAAAGGAAGTGTTGTACATTATTTAATCATTTGCTGGGTTGTTTTTCAGAGATGTATGACTTTGGTTATGCTGTTCCCCAAAGACTTTTATTTGCTTCATTTTCTGTGTTGTAAATTCAAAGAAACCATTAAAATATTGGTGTATATTAGAATAATTTAATGCTAAACGTAGAGAGAGGAAGAAAAATGAAGCGGTGCCATTTTGGACAGCCGTGACAGAAATACTGAGCTGTGTGCAACCTCCTGGCAGAGAAGTGCCTCGTTTGTTTTAATCAGAAGCCTTGATTAATATTTTCTTTTGTGCTCTTAGTATCGGTCTAAATGATGTCATCATATAGGATGATCTAAAACCCAGCTGTAGGCCTGAATGACATTTGAATTAAATAAATAAAAGAACATTGTTAACACATTTTAGGACATGTTGACCCCTGACTGCGGAGCTGTGCCCGACTTCTTTTAAGGGGGCTTGATTGTGTCGGGGATTGTTTTTGTTTCATGCATGTTGTTCACTGCAGAGAAAAACCACATTTCAACCATGAGCGTAGCAAATTGAGTCAATTTCATTACATTATATTTATTATGTCATTGCCTTTTTTGATTGACGATTTCCTGCAGGAAAACAGAAAAGTCAGTTTTGCACTTTAATTTTTAACATTGTCACACATGGAGCTACCAAGCCAAGATTATGAGATACTTCAGTTAAATCATGGCTTGTCATCTGAATTTGGACCTAAAATAATGATGGTAATTAATATTGTTGTTATTGCTAACTTTTCTTTGCATTGCCTGGTCGGATTATCTCCATACTTGAAAACATCTGCAATGTTCAAAGCCGTTCCAAACTTCATACAAATATATCTTGTACGTGTTTTTTTTTTTTTTTTTTATTCCCAGTGAAGTGGGATGTAAGGCAGATTTTATCAAGATGTAATTTTGAATTAATATAGATGAAGTGCTGTGCATGGTTTTAGCATCTCATAGGGAATATTCTAAATAGTTCACCTGATTTTCTTTTCCCACAATTACAAAATACAGAATTGTCATATGTCATAAATGTCATTTTATGTTCAATCTCAGCATTGTTTACCTTAAATGCTTCATTTTTCTTTTGAGTGGCCTATGGTATGTATTCTCATAAGTCTGTAATGCCTGAAGGGAAGTGGGAACAGCCCACTTCTAAAAGGGAAACCCCTCTCTTGATGATTGCTTCTGTTTTAAACGGAAGCTAAAGTCATTCTCATGTCTTTAGAAAGACCCATGTGATTATTGTGATTACTCTTACACTTGGTTTTACCTCCTTTTGTATATCAGTATTTAAATCATATTAAAAAAGAACTGAAATAACTGGGTTAGCTGGATTATCAGCCAGAAATACTGTGTGTGCATTTGTAAAAAAATAAAAAAAAGTTTCTCATTAAATTATACAGTATATGTGCACAGGGTTAAACTTTTTCATCACACAATACGCAACAGTGTTCCTGATTGTATATCAGACACAAATAAATAATAACTAATTTAACCAGTTGACATAAGAATGTTTCTTGATTTGAATTGCATGAAAAATGCTACGTTGTGTTGAACAAACATGTCTTAAGTAAAACTAACTGGTCGAGGAAGAAATAGGCTTCCACAAAAAGCTGAGCTGATCCGCATAAAACCAACCTTTTGACATATGGAAAAAGGAGCAGGACCTGGGACTCGTGGACAACGGACCCTTAAGCGTTTATTGCTGGTCAAAGCTCAAATATAGTTTCAGAGAGACCCCTTTCTGAAATTAACCAAACATTTCTAAAATAGAAATAGCCAAACAGCCAAATCATTTCCACACACCTACAGAACATTCTGGCCAAAAGCTGCCTAAACCATGTAGTTTAGTAAAGGAACCAGTAAAGCGGCTCTACATTTCTGTTCTGAACAATGGACCAAGTCCTGAAAAGTAGCTCATTAAACACTACTACTGTGGTAGTAGCCAGTCGTTGGGCAGAACGAACACCACGAGCGTTTTCTACAGGAAGCACCACTGCACTTTAATCAGTGGAACTGCAGGAAGAGAAACTGTGTTTTTTAAAAAGTTCCTAGTCCCAATGAACTTTACCCAGAATATGTGAGTCTGCAGTGTTCAGCACATTGAGCTTCAAATTAAAGAATTATTGACAGAAGGCTGCTTTACTCTTAAACATTATGTGTACTAAAATTAAAAACATACTCAATAATTAAAATAGTTTTAGCCTTTTTTCTTTTCTTTTAGCCTTGACTTACTGATTCTGTATGTAATCCTGACGGTTCTGCTATTAGCACCCTGTCAAATCTTCGGGGTGCATTAACGTCGATCACCTCCTGGCGGCGCTGATGCACCGTTTACCCTCAAGGAAACGAAGAAGAAAAATAAAATACGCTATTTCCGGGTCCGGGTCCTTCACAAACAGTCAAAAATGTTGACCCGACTTTCACGGTTCGGGCCCGTGTTGCCCCGGTTGCTCTGCAATCCACCGGCTCGGTTCGTGTCTCAGTCTAAGGCGACCGGTGCCGCAGGTTCGGCCGCTGTGACCGAGCTGCACCCTGCAGCTGAGACGGCTGGACACGCCGAGGTCAGCCCGTATGTCAAGGTGAGTTACTGTCCGTGATACGGTAACAGTAGTTTCTGTGAACATATTACAGTTACTAAACGACCAACGTGACTTAACTAATGAGCTGTGATACGAATTGTTCACCGTACTTTGTGTAGCTGTGTGTTAAAAACCGATGCACAGCTGGCTGATGTTAGCTAGTTACAGCTACTACACGTTTGGATTGATGGTTTATTCTGCTTAGACAACAACCACAGTGAACGTCTATGAATCCAGGAAACCTACTGTACATTTTTGGTGTTTGCAAAACAATCATCTCTATCTGTATCTATATGAAATGCAGTTTTTATGAATTTCCTTCGTGAAATGGAGATGAAGAATAGTACTTGTTCTAATGTGTTTATAAAGGGCAAAATTGCAAGTAATTAAGTGAGGAAACAATCTTTAACACAACTGAATCCGATGCTGTTGAACATGAACATACAAGTCAAATCCAGAATTGTTCCCCAAACGTTCAGAGAATGGAACAAACCAAAGTCCCCTAGAACTTAAACAACACACAGCCAAAAATCTGTTTTCTGCTGCTTGGTGTCGATCAAACATGAAACTGATTGTTGCCCCTTTATGTACTGACGGCAGGTTAATCTGTAATAATAATAATAATAATAATAATATCAATATTAATAATATATATTTTTAATTATTTTAAGAAACTACATGTGCACTAGTAACTAGTAACTAAAACCGTGAGATAGAAAAGTCAAAGATTCATGATTTCTCTCTGAATTGTAGTTGAGTAAAATCTCCATAAAATGGAAATACTCCAGAGTTCAAATATAGTACAAAGTTCAAATATACAAAATTTATTGTTTACTGAACTTTAGTGTATCTGAAGGCTTCCATAATTTTTTCCTCTTTGGGTTTGGCCAGAATCCAGATTACCATGGCTTCTCCAGCGATCCTGTGGTGGATGAGTGGAACATGAGACTGGGCTTCTTCTTTGGCATCTCGGTGGCTCTTGTTATCGGTGGAACATTTATCCACTATTTACCAGACCATGGGTGAGTGATCAGGAATGAGTAAAAGTGTCATTTCTATCCCTATGCAGAAAATGGATAAATCAAAACAGACTTGTATTGAGTTTTTTTATCCAAAATTAAGTCAGAAATGTTGTTGCCATTCGGGGAAGTGTCCAAATCCTAACTCATCTATATACAGTGATTGACTATTCACACATTCAGTTTTTGCACACATTAATGTGTTTTCCCGCTAACTTATAAGATTTATTAATGACAAAATGAAGATGTACTTTTTTCCAAAAGTATTTAAATGTAAAGAAAAAGTGTCTTATTTATTGCAAAAAGGTTTAAGGCCTGAATACTTTCTGGAAATGAAGGAGAACTAGAGTCACATTATACGATTCAACTGCAGCTTTCAAAAATGATCATAGTGAAATCAACCCATCCATATAACAGCAAAAACACATGAGACAAAGTCAGAGTCACAGCTTAACAATGTGTTTGTAAAAAAAAAAAACATATCAAGAAATAAGGTAAGGTTATCCACTTGTACTGTTGCAGTAGTGTAGAAATGTGCACTTATCTAAAGGTTTTGACAAAAGCTCATTGAGCAGCACCTTGGAAGCTGAATGGCTAAAGTGCACACTGGTGCTGCAACATTCATGGCTCGAGTTGGGCCTGAGAGCTTTGTCCCCACTCTTCCCCCTTGTTTCCTGTCTGCTGTTTTTTTTGTTCTCCACTATTAACTGTCCGGTGAAGGTATAAGTGCCAACAAACATCATTAACCCTTAAACCCTATTGACATGGGATCCCTGCCCACATGTAGGCACAAGAGACACAGGTGTCCACCAGAGTTTTAGAGGGACAAAGCTGAAAAAAACCTGCTTATGTACGGTGATTAACTTTTTCCAAATCTTGTTACGTTACAGCCTCATTCCAAAATGGATCAAATTCATTATTTTCCTCAGAATCCTGAATTCCTGAATTGAATATGAATCCAGAATTCCTACAAAACAATACCCCATAATGACATATGAGAAAGGTTGGTTTGAAATTAATTTAATATGTTGTTAGCACCAAAAGCTGAAGAAGAGCTTAATGAAAGCTTTAAAACCCTAAAATTATGTTAATGGAACAATAACCTATGAAAGGAACAGAATAAAAAGATTGAAAACACAATGACTACTGGGGTGAAAAAAAATAATGTTTCTAGAAAAACGTTAATGCTGTTGTGATATATCTATGTGATATTGGATCAATTACATACTTGACTATCCTCTGCTCTGGGTGTGTTTTCTAGGATGCGGCAGTGGGCAAGACGGGAGGCAGAGCATTTGATCAAGCAGAGAGAGATGGAGGGTCTTCCCCTCATAGATGAGAACTACTACGACCCAAACAAGATTGTTCTGCCCACGGCTGAAGAGAATTAGATTGTCCAGTGTTGACCTATTTCATTGTTATTGTATTTCACTATGATAGAATAAAGGATGTACTAATTGTGTAATTGATGTGTGTGTGTGTGGTCTGTGATTTCTTGACCCTGCAGATCAAATGTTCAGAAATAACTGCACTACTTTGACACCTGGTCCTACAAATGATCAGAGTCCTGTTGGTTTCAGACTTCATTTGGCAGTTTTTAAAACCTGTTATGTTCTTGGTTACACTTAAATGAGTCACAATTTATAGTCAACTCTCTTATTACACTAACTGTTTTAAAATGACTTTAGTTACTACTTATAATGTGAGATTTTTTGCAAATAAAACCTATTAAAAGCTTATGAAACTTTGTTACTGTTATGTGCAAGTAGGCTGTAAAAATAGTGGATTAGATGACCGATGGAAAAACTAAAGATTCTTTTTTTTTTCTTAGAAGCCAAACAATCCGATTAACCATTTTATCACAAAAACAAAACCCAGAAAAACAATAATTACCAAACCTTAAAAGCTCTAATTTCACTTTAGTAGAGTATTTCCATTTCAAGTCACTTTGCAATTAATATGTTTTACTCAACAAGTTTTTGCAGATGTAAAATCCTATGAAACACATCCTAAGAAATGATGATGTAATATAGAGTAACTGCCTGTCACTACATGAAGTGGTTAAAATCTGCCTTTTTGTTGATTCCCATCTGCACAACTTTCCACTTTGTTGAACAAATCAAGACTAGATGTGACGTAACATTTACATTTTTCAATGCTGTTTACATTGTTTTACATTCCGACCATGTACTTCAATTTGAGTAATACTGGTGCTTTGTAGTGGAATATCTGTAAGTACTTGCACACTTCTATGAGAGTTGCGTTTAAGGCCCATGTTCTGTCAGCGCTTGAACGCATCACGACAACAGTGCGCATGGGCAGCGGCTCGAAGCCGGAAAGCTGGCGCCAAACTCAGACTTAAAGCAGGAGGTCGGCTCCCCTCCGTTTGACGTTCGCCACTGGGAACTGGTCCCCCGTCACACAGTTGTCACGGTGGACCCGGAGCTAAGTGGAATTTTTTTAACACCCGGTTCCTTAAGCTAGGAGATAAAACAATGCCTTCCCTGAATCTGCGCCAAGTGACGGTGAATTTCCCCTTTCCGCCGTACGACTGTCAGAAGGACTACATGGACAAAGTGATCGAATGTCTGCAGAAGGTCGGTATCTCCAGCTGGTGGGGGTCAAAGCTGCCACTGTAGCATAACGAGCCGCCACGGGGTATAATGTTGCCAAGACCAGGCTGCATCGTACATCAGCGGACGTCGGCTCCCAGAGGTGGTGCAACTTATTTAAACCGGCGATGTTCAATAGGCGCCGAAAGACTTTAAACGTGGGGCGATATTTTCACGAGTCCACGAGGAAAAATATTCTCGTCTGTTTTAATTTTTAAGCAGTCACAGCTTTGACTTCACACCCCTTGTTATCTTTAAACGGACTGAGTATTGGGAGAGTTCAACCTAACGAACCATCAGTTAAATGCAGCTTTTAACCCACCTCCGTTACTGGTCACAAAAAATGGGGCTGAGGAACATCAGTTTTCTAATCAATGTAAAAAACAAAAAATCTTGTACAGTTAAAATCATGTGTGTAGTTTTACCCTCTTTTAACACTGATTTTATTTTCTTAACGGGTTTATATTCTTCCAGCAGCAACTCATTTCCAAGGTTGAATATTTTTTGGGGGGCATCTGGTGATGAAAACAATGTTCCTTCCAACAGGAATTCTGATCTGGCGATGATAATAATAAAAAAAAGAAAGAAATGAATGAAGATTCTGTAGAGTTTGAGCTGGTGTACATGTCTGTTTCAGAAGGTGAACGGGGTTCTGGAGAGTCCAACAGGCACTGGTAAAACCCTGTGCCTGCTGTGTGCCACCTTGGCCTGGAGGGAGCACTTCAAGGACACTATCTCTGCCCGCAAGATCGCAGAGAGGCTGGGCGGGGAGGAGATGTTCCAAAAGACATCCCTGTCCTCGTGGGGGACGGCTGCTACAGACGGAGACACTCCAAGTATGTTTAACTCCTCGTGCCAGGCAGCGTGCAGTTTGAAGCATTTATGGGCTCTGTTCTTCTGGGCCCAGCATAAGGTTAACACCAGAGCGAGACGGATACAAGATTCTCACTGACAGAGACTTAAAAGCACCAGTGCCATTTTATCTGCATTTAGCTTTTATCGTGTCAGATTCAAATTAACAGAATTTGGAATAATGCTTGTGTTATTATTGTATGTTTTTTTTTCTTCCAGCCTACTACACAGATGTTCCCAAGATCATATACGCATCTAGGACACACTCTCAGCTCACACAGGTTATCAATGAGTTAAAGAACACTTCATACAGGTAAATGGTTTTTCTAAACTGTACAAGATGCTAGAAATATTCTATAAAGTATGTATGAAGCTACGACGTTAGAGCAGCTCCATGATGACACTGTCTAAATTTGTGAGTGGACCAAAGATGTTTGAGGAGATTCAGTTTGTTCAGAATAGAATAAATGTCTATAGTTACAAAGAGATGTATCAATAATAAGATTGTTTCTGAAAGTAATGTGATCTTAAATGGTCTGCACTTATATAAAACAATCTACAAACAATCTACAAAACAATCTCTGCACAATAGTGACACAGACTGTTTCGTTTGGTCTGAAGTTACAATACGGTGCATTTTGCTTCTGCTTCTATAAAACTTATGTGTCTACTGATTCAGGCCAAAGGTGTCTTTGCTGGGATCAAGGGAGCAGCTGTGCATAAACCAAGAGGTGATGCGTCAGGAGAGCAACCACGTTAAAGTAAGCAAACTACAACTGTAAGATTTCATTCAAATTCAAAGCGGATGCAGACCCACCTCCAGACCCTTACGATTCTCCCGACTCAGCACAATGTGGGGGCTAATCTGGTGTCTGTAACAAAAGGAGGTGGAAATATCTTAAACGGTAACTGCTCAGTTTGTGTGGATGAGCCGATCATTGCTACCTCTGCATATGTTGCTCTGTGTCCTAAAAAGTTCTGGCATTGAATCTTTACAGGTTTTATTTTCTGTGTATTCCAGGTCCACATGTGCCGAGGAAAAGTTTCCACCAGGTCATGTGTCTACTACAATAATGTTGAAGGTAACACCTGAGTACAGGGCAACACAAAACCAGTGCACTGAGCTACCAGAGACAATGATGTAGAGGATCAATCTGTAAGCAAGTGGTATTTTTAACATCGTGAATCGTCCTGGATGATTAACCAAAGAAAACAGTTGGAGGTCCTGTTTTTCTTGTAGTGATGGAGTAATTAGAGTATCTAGTTGTTAAATGCTGCTTGTACACATCTTAATGTTTATCTCTTCTTCTCTAGAGAAGAGCACTGACAGAGACTTGGTGAACTCGATCCTTGATGTGGAAGACTTAGTCAAATATGGCAACAAACACAGGTGTGAAACAGTAACTTGTTTTTTTTCTCTTTATAATTGACTAATGTGGATTATTCTCTCTGTTAAAAGTTGTTTGGAGTATAAATACTAGTAGTTGCTTGTCTGCCCAAGCCAGGGTTGTTGGTTCGATCCCCGGCTCCTCAGGTCACATGTCAAAGTGTCCTTGAGCAAGACACTGAACCCCAACTTAGTTGCTCCTGACGAACGTTGGCCAGCTGCATAGCAGCTCCCCCACCGGTGTGTGAGTGTGTGTGTGTGTGAGTGTGTCTGTGAGTGCGAATGGGTGAATGAGAAGCAGTGCGGCATATAAGTGCTGACCATTTAGAAATCATCATGACATTAGGCCAAAATTGTTTAAATTCGTAGACTGTCTGAGACAGTGAACCTGAGTAAGAGAGAGGCTGAATCCGTGATATCCATGATCTTTTTGACCTTTATTCAGTGTTTTAGCATGAGGAATCCTGTTTATTTGGATTTTTCTGTAGAGGGGCATAGTGGGCGAGTGCATTGTGTACATTCCTACCTGAACTTGTGCTTTTTACTTATTTTCCTCCAGGGTCTGCCCTTACTACCTCTCACGCTCCCTTAAGCAGCAAGCAGACATAGTTTTTATGCCATACAACTATCTGCTGGATCCAAAGGTGAGCTGACCCATCTTTTAGTACGGATTTAAGAAAACTGCAAGTTTTCAACAAGGATTTGCTTGAAAATAATTTGAAATGAACATGGACTTTATGGTCCTGATTAGTCATCACGTTACACAACCAAATAATTGCTCCTCTTTTGTGCCCTGTGCTTGTTTCACAGAGCCGCAGGGCACACAACATTGAGCTGAACGGAGCTGTGGTCATCTTTGATGAAGCTCACAATGTGGTAAGACGCTGTCCTGGACATTTTTGCGGCCTGTGAATGGCCGTCATAACGGATTAATCATGATTGATCACTCTCTTTTAGAGTGTCGTTATTGAATTTACATGTATGTATGTATATGTTTTTTGCATTGACTAATTGCTTGTTCGTGCCCTTTTGAAAGTGTTAAAATTTGAGTTTTATAAGACTTATACAAGATTTGTCTGCACAGTTGCAGTCCAGTTCTAGTCTACACAAGCAGTAATGACTGTTGCGTGCACACCAACCCAGGTTGAGGTACAAACAAAACAACCAGATCCATTTATCCATATTCTTTTACTGATTATCCTGTAGAGCAGTGATCCTTAAGCCTGGTCCCCAAGGACCCTTTCTTTCCAACTAACTCTGCAGTAGCCGTTGCTGGTTACCTGGATTAGGTATGTTCGGTCAAGAAATACCATCTTAGAAGAGGGTAGAGTGAGGGAAGACAAAGTGAATTGGTATGTTCCAGCTTCTGATTGACTGAACACGCCTGATCCAGTTGATCAGAAGTGGTTATTGCAGGGTTAGTTGGGAAAACAAGCAGCACAGGGGCCCTTGAGGACCAGGATTGAGGACTCTTCCTGACAGTTTGGGTCAATAGATCATCAACGGCACAACGTGCAGATCCTGACAGTGGAGCGACATAAGTAGGCTAAGTTAATCAGGACAGGAGAAACCAAGGCCACAAGGAGTTTGACATCAAACTGAGGATGTTAATGTATTTACAGCACCCACACGTCACTATAGGCAAACTTCAAATCTTCACATCTAATGCACTCGTACATAATGCAGCAGCTAACCCTAAACTTGAAGCCTTTCACCATCACATACAAGTCATTTAGTCTCTCTTGAAATGACAATATCCAGATGTCACATTTCTGCATTGAGTGGAATTTGAATTGTGCACCATGCACATAACAGCAGCACGTAATTCTGCCATAAAGTCATGATTTGCAGCAAGCAACAGCTGCCAGTCGAGTGAAGGCTCCTACTTGTATGGTGTCTGAACAGTAGCTCCAAAGACTCTTACTGGACCCAAAAGTTACAGACACAGGTTACACTGTACAAATGGCTTCTACACATTTACTGTATATGTTTCTGTTGTCTGCAGGAGAAGACTTGTGAGGAGTCCACCTCATTTGACCTGACTCCCTATGATTTAGCCTCAGCCATTAATGCTGTGGACAGGCTGCTGGTGGAGCAGGCTAAAGAAGTCAGCCGTGGAGATTCCGTCAACGACTTCAACGTGGAATCCCTCGGCTCTGGTCAGAAATTCTCTAAGGTCACACACATGCAGGATGTCATACTTTTGGAATGAACAGTGTTCTAAACAAATCTAATTGTGTAGTACATGTAATTCAACTTAGCTGGTGACATTTTCTTGTTTCAGGTTTAAAACTAGACATAGACACGATTGCTAAAATCAAACGTAAGTATTCTTTAAAGTATTTAAGTTTTATCTGAGTGCATCCATCGGTGCTGTGTGGGCTTCTTCCAAAAACTATAACTACTTTCTTTTGACAGAGATTCTTCTGGATCTGGAAGCTGCTATTGATTCATATGACATCCCAAGTGACAAAGGCATCACAAAACCTGGCATGTAAGTTAAACGTGTGGTGGTAGTTGGTCTGACTAGTGGTTCTGCCCTAACATGAGCTTCCAGTACCGATGTCTGTCAGTGCACCCATCAGTGTGTCACACACTATTTCCAAAGCAAATGTTCTCATCTACTACTTAGTGGCGATTGGATTTTAACAAGCACATTCCTATTTAATTTTGGCTCCACTTCCAAGGTGTAAGATTTGTGCAGCAAACAAACCTGAGTTGAGCCCAAAGAGAAGTGGACAACCTATGAATCCGGCTTTGTCTCGTCACAAAAATATTCTAATAAAGTGTGTTGTGTTTGTGTTTCAGCTTCATTTATGAGCTGTTGGAGAGAGCCCACCTGACGTACAGCAGCAAGACGGCTGTCTATGAAGCCTTGGAGCAGATCAGTGGATACTTAGCAGGACGTCAGTATGGCTTGATTTCTTAATATTTTTAAGTTTTGTTTTTTTTTTTTTTTTGTTTCCCCCGTGTCAAGAATCAGCTTTTCTGGCCAAGTACGTTTTGCATAAAAAGAATGTGGCTCTGAATGAAAAAAAAAAAATTGCACTTTTCTAACAGTTATGAAAAAACAGTGTTTTAAAATATATACTTTCAGGCACAAAGATCCAATAACAGAATAGTAGCACACGCATTGTCTACAGTTTATCCAGTTAAAGGCAGATTCTCCTTTTGCCTCGGTCTCTTTCAAAGTAGCCGTCAAATGTAAATGTTTCTTAAGTGAACTGACAACTCAGTCTTTGTTCATCATCCATATGCAGAGGAAACAATTGTTCCTACACTCCCATCCAAAAGTATTGGAACAGTGATTCCAATTCTGTAGACGGAGTCTTCAGTCATTAGACTGTTTGATATCCAAAGATGAATATAAGAGAAGAGATCAACATTTGCACTTATATTTGCAGATATTTAGATCTGGATCTGATACATAACTTAGAATATAGACCTGTTTGTTTGAAGCTACGTATCATTCATGTAAGCAAAAGTATTACTATGCCTCTTTCCGTGGTTGATCGTTTTGTGGGGAAGCTCACTTCAGTCTCCTCTTTATTAAGTAAAATGCAGCTCTAAAGTCTGGAGATTGACTTGGTGGGTGTAAAACATTCCACTTCTTCATCCTGATGAACTCCTTTCTTGTTTTAAAGGAAATGGCCTCACTGGTCCAATACTTCTTGAGGGGAGTGTAATTCATTGAGACAACATTCCAGAAACAGATGCTGATATTGTGCTTCGCCCTAGTGGATGAAGTACTTTTGAAAAATACCGGTTTATATTACAACACAGCGATATACACATTTACAGTTACAATCCTGCATTCAGAGAGGAAAGAAAATTCTTCTGCATAAATGTGTTTGTATTGGTGCTTTTCCATTTTATGAAATACGGAATAATTTTACCTCTTTTGGCCTCAAACTCTTACTCTAACCATAGGATATGTTTAGAGGGGAAATAACTCTTTGAGAGAACTGCCAACAACTCTGCATCCTGTGAAAAGGGAGACCAGTTTTTGTCTTGGGTTTTGTATTGTAGTTTTTTGTGCTATTGTATTTTCTATTTGATAAATATAGTGGAGTGAATATTACAGTATTTCCCGTCAAACTGTAGTAGAATAGAATAGCTTTGTTGGTTATGTCGGGACTCTTGCTGGTGACATACTACAGAACATGTTACAGTAGAAATATCATTTAGAAATTGTTGGCTGAAGTAATACTAACTAATATTAATATGTTGTGTGTCTCATCAGAGACGGGGATATTCCTGAACACAAGTGGACTGCAGAAGCTGTCGGACATCATACAGGTATGTTACATGCAGAGCTTCAAGGAATAGTTGTTAAGTATCTGATGTGAACTAGGGGAAACTAGGGAAAGTAGCCCAAGAAAACCGCAATAAAAGAAAGAGATGACGAGCACAAACAACAATTTCATGTGCTGTAGTGTCCTAGAGACACCTCTCAGAACAAAAACATATAAGTATAAGGAGCACATTTTATCATTACAACTAGACAAAACATAAGCATTAAAATGATTTATACATACTAATTTTGCAACAGTAGGGAATGTAGTGATCCTTTTTAACAGGATTTAACAGAAATACTCCTTAACTATGTTACACTAGCATCCGAACTCCAAAACCATTACAGTTGCTGTTACTTGGCAAACACAGGCAGGCTAATTTTTTTTCAAAGAGTAAAAGGGTGCAGCCAGATCCATATCAGTCTCACGCCCGTGTTTTACCTGAAGTTGGAATCGTGTTGTAGTTGGCTTAGAAGAAACACTTAAGTGGAGGGAGTCGAACAAAGACTGAGTTGGTAGTTCACTTAAGAAACGTTTAAATTTGCCGGCTACTTTGGGAGGAAGTATTTGTAGTAGGCTACCAGGTCTGCTGCTGTACACTGAACTCATCGATCTGTTGCAGTAACAATATCTCAATTTACTTCAGCAAAAGTCATGTTTTTCCTTTCTTCATTTTGTAGCTGGTGTTCTGTGGGGAACCTTCAGAAAAGGACAGACAACTGCAGATGCAGACCAACACTGCCCATTTTAAGGTGCGTGTTCATTTACAGCCATAAACAGAAATTATTGCGCCTCTCGCCACGTGTTGCTCACACATACAATGTTTGTTTGACCCAGGTTCATATCCATAAAGACACCAGCTATAACAAGAAAAAACAGAGTGCTGATGTGTGGGCTTCAGCATCCTCGAAGAAACAAGGTAATGATACACAGGCTTTGACCTGTTAAGTTAAAGTGTTCACAAGTGTGGAATCATTTAGGCTGATTTAGACACTGGTGTAGGGCACCAATCAGAAAAATATCTGAAAGTAGCGGCTCTTGGCAGATGGTCTCCTCATATAGAGCTTTTATCCAAAGCACTTCTCCATGTGGCTTCACATTCACCCATTCTCACACACACACACTGATGATGCTGGCTGCCACACAAGGTGCTCACCTAACCCACCGGGGCAACTTGGGATTGACTGACTTGACCAGGTACCAGAATCAGCCCACTGACCCTGTGGTCGTTGGACAGCTGCTCTACCAACTGAGCTACAGAGGCTTTTATTAGCTTTGAACATTGCTGCCAATATTGTAACCAGCTTAACAAGGCAGTTACCTGGAACAGTCTTTAATTACTAGTGTGTGTAATTTCTTGCCTTTTTTAAAGTGTTTGAGACAATCGGTTGTGTTGTGCAATGGTACTGTTTGACTACTGTAGTGATCATTGTTATGGCAAGAACTGTTCAGTTAAGTTAAGATATAGATTTTTGATCCTGAAGTTTTATCCTGTTAAGTTCCTGTCACTGACCTGTGAATCTGTTTAAATGCCACATAACTTGTCTCTTTACATCTTGCAGGCAATGTTCTGAGTTACTGGTGCTTCTCTCCTGGCTTCAGCATGCAGGATCTAGTGAATCAGGGGGTTCGCTGCATCATCCTGACCAGTGGTACCCTCTCTCCACTGTCCTCGTTCACCTCCGAGATGAGAATGTGAGTTACCTGTCGATCCTCAACATCCCTCCGTTTCATTCACACGCGATGACAATGTGTTTTGAACCTAAAGCAATTTTTTAAATTTAGCTTTTATTCACAAAAAATAGTGAAGAAAGGTGAAAACGGATCTGTACAAATCAAAATGAATTAAGAGCAGAAAGGTAAATTTCCAGTCACTTAATATTTCTTGGACTACAAGTTGATTCATTATTAAAAATGGGTGGAATATGGCATCAAGACACTTATGATTCATCTGATCTGTGAGTCAAAGATGGAAAAAGTTTATAATGATCTCAGCTGGAGTTTGTCCGACGGAAAACGGACTTATTTAGACATTTCGTGCCAGATATTGTTTTAGTCAGACTTGGGTGAAATAAATGTTAGTATTACAAGACACTACATGCGTTTTCTCTGGAAAAAGACGTGAATCAGCAAAAACACAACAAATACTGTGAATACACCAAAAGGACAACTGAGCCTGATGAAGAGCAATTTAAGCTGAAACATATCAATTCATGAAGGTTTTGATGATGACTTGTTTCCAGATTATCAAAATCCAAAACATTCAAGCAGTTGATTGTTGATTTTCTTGTTCTTGATCCCAATGTCTCTTTTTGTATTGGTGTTTTTTTTTTTCTTTGTCCTTGCCATTGCTGTAGACCCTTCCCAGTGTCTCTAGAGAACCGTCATGTGATTGAGCGGGACCAGATCTTTGTTAGCATCATTGAACAAGGCCCGGATGGTGTGCACTTAAGTTCAGCATTTGATAAAAGGTTAGTGTTCTGCACACAAGCTTCCACACTTACATCAACATATGAATAGTTAGTGTCATGCAGCTCAGTTGGTAAAGGCAGTCGTCTGCGGACAACAGGGTCAGTTGTCTCTGGCCAAGACACCGAACCCCCAACAGCCCATTCCGTCCCCAGCTCTGCAGTGCCGGCAGAAATTGGGGAGGGTTGCGTCAGGAAGGGCCTCCGGCATAAAAACTGTGCCAAATCAACATGCGGACAATGATCTGAAAACCCTGAACTCGCGAGATTAGCCGACAGAACAACAACCAAAAAAAAAAGTGTCCTGCAGCTGCTTGGTATGAAGCATGTCAGACCCTTTTGGGTTTATCAGTTATAGTATTGTCTGACATGTGTAACTGTTCTTTTAACACCAAACTAGTCAAACTCTGCAGCTGGTTTACCCTCTGATTATAACTTGCAGTGAATAGTGAAACTTTTGTTTTAGGTTTCTTCCTGAAAACATGGCATCTTTAGGCAACACTGTAGGTAAGAACCACAACTTTATGTACTGTAAACAAATTGTTAGACTCTGCACAATTTTCTCGCTGAAATGAGCATCTAAAAGTTCGGTGCTAACATGGGGCTTATGAGATACTTTTTTTTTAAATGATTAACTGTTGTAAAATCAGACCTGTGATCTGTTCTCTCCTCAGTCAACCTGAGCCGTGTTGTTCCTCATGGCCTGTTAGTGTTTTTTCCCTCCTTCCCTTTAATGGAAAAAACCCTGGAGTTCTGGAGAGTAAGTCAAACTTCACCAGAATTACTTAAAACCTAAAATTGTTTCGGCACAGCCACCAGATAAAATGCAGTACAGTTGTATTGGTGCAACAGCATCAGTTAGATTATCTCAGGGATTTGATCATTTTTCTGCACAAACAAAGTTATATTTGCAGTAGTAAGTAACAGCTGAGGCAAAGATAATCTCAGAAGTAGATTAAAAATAAGGCGATGCATAGTCACACTTATTACAAGAACAGCATTTGTGGTGGTTCTAAATTGCTGTTTAGACCAGTAAAAACGTCTTATAGATATTTTAATATATATATTTTTACTTCTTACTAGTTCAAATTCACTACAGTTCAGAGGCAAATATCGTACTTTTCTCCACTACATTCTTTTCATAACCGCCGTTACCTGATAATTTTTTTTAATCAGTGCTTTCATATTATTGTGCAAAATCCCCTACAGTGTGTTGTTCTGTCACCAGGCTAACGGACAAGCGGATCGCATTGAGAACTTGAAGCCAATTTTTGTTGAACCTAAAGGAAAGGGCACCTTTAATGAGGTGAGTGTCATTTAATGAAACGTCTGTATCCATCTGCCTTTATCTGCCATCTCGTTTTTTTGTTTTTTTTATTTTATTTCTCAGCACTCTGCCTCTATGTTTTAAGGTTATTGACGGATATTACAGTAAAGTCAATGATCCAGCGTCTAAAGGAGGATCGTTCTTTGCAGTGTGTCGAGGGAAGGTGAGTTTACGGAGTCCAGACTCTGGAGTTGTCCTAAAATGTTTCAGGATAATGGAGCACTTTTATTATATCCAGAAGATCTTTCGCCTTTTTTTCCTAGTGCGACATTATTGAAATTTTTTTTATTCGCAACGCATTACTGGGCTACAGCATCAGCAGTAGGTCTTTTTTTTAAAAAAAGCATAAGTTCAGAAAATGCTTTCTACAAGATTCTACATTCCTCTGAACCATTTTCATTTGGTTTTCTGAAGCAAACACCTATTAGCCATAACATTGCTACTGGTGGTCTTACGACTGGATGTCGAGGTGGAACAGGGTCAGCACGGCCCCTCTTAGCAGTCTGCAGCTACACAGCAAAATGTGATAAACGGTGTCCAAAGGTGGTAGAAGTACACAAACGTAATACTCAAGTAAAAGTTCTGTTATTGGCCTAAAGTAATAAAAGTACTACTTCAAATCTTTTACTCAAGTGAAAATACTAAGCAGATTACCTACATGTATTTAAAGTACAAAAGTAAAAGTACTTGAGAAAGAAAACAGTTTATGACTGTAATTAACACTGTAATTTTGGTAGGACGTGTACAAAAATTAATAACAAAACAAGGGTCAAAGCTCGCGGTTGGGAAGTGATTCTAACAACTTTATGTGCTGACAGGTTTGGCCGTAATACATCACTATGTATTTATTTTTATTTTTGTTTTTTAATAAACCACCAAGTGGTAATAAAGTAGTGCTTGATGAGGTCAAAGAATTTCTGGAGGCCTTCAGATAATAAATAAAAATTTATATTTCAAAGTCTAGACGATGTTTTTGAAAGCTGCACACTAAGCTTTTTTTGTGTTTATGTCTTGACACATGTCAACACAGTTTATTAAATAAATCCTGAATCTTAAAAGAAGCCTGCTATGCACCATTAAATCTTTCCACTACAAGATGTGTCATAGAGATTTAGTTTAACAATATTTTAAATGAAATTCTACATGTAATATGATTATCATGACAGTGACAGAAAAGAACCTTTAATGTCCCTTATAGCATATGTAAGCTTATGTAAAAGCATCTAAATAATTGTTTCACTTTGTCAGGCTAGTGAGGGTCTGGACTTTGCAGACACTTTTGGTCGGGGCGTCATCATCACTGGACTTCCCTTTCCTCCAAAGATGGATCCTCGAGTCATTCTGAAGATGCAGTTCTTGGATGAGATGTGCCGGAGGAAAGCTCCTGGCCTGAAGGTACAGGGGAAACTTCTTACTGGGTTTAACAGAATAATAATTATACTCTTTTTGTGGTTCGGTCTTAAAGTTGTTGATATCTTTGCTCCGTCATTCCCTGTGTGTGGGGGGTCAGTACCTGACTGGCCAGGAGTGGTACAAACAGCAGGCTTTTAGAGCTGTGAACCAGGCCATCGGGAGAGTCATTCGCCACAAGGAGGACTTTGGAGCCATCTTCCTGTGTGATCAGAGGTCAGAAATGGGGGTTTCAGTCATCAACATCTGGCCAGATTTGTTCTGAAGTGGCACAAACGGCTGATTAAAGAAAATAACAGAAGAACGATGAATCGATATAAAAATGTATCTTGTGATAGTGAATTCACTTCCAGGAAAAACGCCAAGCACTCTTTAATTGCTGGTCTGTCAATGTGATAATTTGCTGCAAAAAAGGCATCTGAAAACGATATATTAGCTCCAAAAGTATGTTCACTTTATGATGGAGAACAGCTTTTGCCCTCAGCTTGTTGTTGTGTGTTGTGTCTGCATTAAGGTTTGAAATGATCCTCCAGAGCCTCCAAAGACATTATCCAACATTTGATATTTCCCACAGGTTTAAAGGCACAGATGCCCGAGCTCAACTTCCATCCTGGGTCAGGCCTTATGTGCGTCTGTATGACCGCTTCGGGAATGTGGTTCGTGATGTCTCTCAGTTCTTCAGGGTTGCACAGAAATTGGTAGGTTCTAGTTTTTCAGTTTCTATAATTTCACTCCCTCGTCGAGTGATGTCATGCAGGGTCTGCATGTGTTGCGGGACTCACTAGGTGCAGAAGTTCATTATATTTAAGCCACATTCTCTGCAGTGTTGCGAACATTTTAAATGTGTCCTCTCCCTCAATATTTGTAATGACCTTGCACAGCTGATCACTCGGGTACACTGGTAAAAAAGACAAAGCACAAATTCATTGATACCGTGCAACCGACCATCAAAGAATGACCGTCGCTGGTTTACTAGCCCCGAAATGGATTTGTTCCAAACAAAAGTAAAGTAAAAAGTGATGGTGAGCAGTCTCACCCACTAATGTGTTGTTAATGGTAAAATCTGACGTTACAGTGAGTGAGACGCAATTCATTGTCAGTTTTTAATCTTTTTATTCGGATGGTTGATAAAAACAAATGTATAGAAAATCATTGGCCTTATCCTCTAAATGCATATATAATGAGAAGGACACAATTACATGTACATTGTGAATCCAGTCCCTCTGACCTGATTGATTTGCATCTGTTGCAGAATTTCTATTAGACTGCACCTGAAAATGTGTTAATATGTCTCATTGTAATGGTTATACTGGTTCTATTTTATGCAGCACTTACCTGAGTCCAGGGAGATGAAAGCTCCAGCCTCACAAAATCCCTCCTGATTGTTTTGGTATTGTTTCAGTGTAATTTGTCAGCTTGCACTGACTGCATTTGAATGTTCCAGAGGCCTGTGATAGAGAAGAAGGCTGCAGCAGAGAGCAGTGGTACAGTGTGTTTGCCAGACGCTCAGTCCTCTTCCTCCACTTTCCTCTCATCTTCCCAAAGCTGCTTTGCCCCAAAAGCTAAGGCCCTGGACGCCCACCTTCCCAGCCTGAAAAGGAGGAAGCTTAGTGAGTATGATTATGAAGAGAGGCTTTCTATGACTGTGAAGGAGTTCTTCAATGTCTTGTTTCGTGTTGTCACAGATGAGCACACTGGAGCCAAAGGGATGGCTCAGATCTGTATTGAGTATGAGTGTGAGGTGCAGGGGAGTCAGAGGAGACCTGCCAACCTGCTGGATGCTCTGGAGCGGGGTGACCATCGCCATGGGGAGGACGGTGATGCGGGAGAGGAGAAGGTAGCAAACGTTCTCTAAGACACCTTGGTCTGTCTTGCAATTTGGGATCATTTGGGAGTTTTATTTTCTAAGAAGAAGATGCTAATTAGTTGATTTAAATACTTGTGTTTTGAAGGCACATCATTTGTCTACGCTACGTCTCCAAAATGACAAGAGGATGGACAATGAATTGCGGGGAGGGAAACGTAAAATCAAACTGGTTCAAGAACAGGTACGCGATTTTCTGCTTTTCCGGATGCTTTATGCAAGCACTGCTGACATCTATTAGCAAATACTACCAGGCCATAGTTGAAATTTTTAACTCTAGAAAACTGAAAAATTCTGTAACCTGGGCCAGCACAGTTGTCACAGCAGAAGAGGACTTGTATCACAGTAATAGCGTATTATGCCGAGCTACCATTTAATTTAAGTTATCAAAGAATTGAAACACACGTGATATTTTCCTTAGTCCCCTTTGGTCAGGACCATTCAGATACATAGTACTTGTTGTTATGGACTTGATCAGATTGCTTTAGCAAGTGTTTGGTGATAAACTGTGTTTAAACATCCCTCAGTGTGAAGATGTAAGAAGTGTATTTTTCTCTCTTGCCGGTAAAGAAAGCGAGCATGTCGGAGGATGTGTCTGAGGAGGACAAAGCCATTAGGGCTAAGAAGTTCCTGGCAGAGATGAAGAAGTCACTGAGCCAGGTTAACTTTGATCGCATCATAGAGGCTCTGCAGACGTACAAGAAGAAAGACGACCTGGATGTCCTGCTGACTGAGACAGCCGTCTTAGCTGAAGACGCTAACACTCACAGTCTGCTGCGAGGTACGTCTGTAACAAACCGTGAGCCTCAAAGCCAGAGCGGGATACACTGGATACAAATGTTACTGTGAAACTCTAACGCAATAAAGCGACGAAGAGGTCATATAGGTAAAAGTCAAGTCTTCACTTCTACTTTATCTTTGTCTGTTGTGGCAGGTCTGATAAACAGATTTTACTCCTCAAGACAACCAGCATAATAATACGGATGTGTCTGTAGATGATAACTTTGCGGGACTAGTTGATCCTAACACGGCGTCTGTGTCTCAGGCTTCTACCAGTTTGTCCGGCCACATCACAAGAAGCGATTTGATGAGAGATGCCAAGAGATGACTGGGCAAGGCTGCGGATTCAAGCCTGATCACACACTGTCTAAGGACGAGAAGAAAGCGCTGATGCTGCAGAGTAGTATGCAAACTTCCCCCCAACCCAAACAGTCTTCAGGTAAATGGAAGAATTAACTGACACAATATTCACAAAGGATGTTTTCTTTTCTTAAAGCGTCAGGCAAAACTTCTACAGCGGGTCTGACTACGTCCACCTGCGCTCAGCTGAACACACAGCAGCTCAACAGAGGAGGACACCACCTAACCCAGCAAGGAGTAAGACAGCCTCAAACTGGTAGGACATCACAGCCTTTTAGCGGACGTAAAAGATTCAGGATGTTCAAGAAATGTAAATAAATTAACCCCACAAGTATTAAGGTCTAAAAATGTATCATATTTTTAACACTAATTTTCTACATTGCAAAAGCTGCAGTAGGCAGTAATTCATAAAGCTGGTAGCTCCTGCTTCATGTGTTCTTTCTTGTTCTTTTAATAAAATCCATTCCAACCATGTGATGCTTTAGTCTTGATCCCAAAAACACCAAAAGAGAGTGTGGACTGAGTCACAGTCTCCTGTGTATGTCGTCTGGTTGCTAGGGATCAAACTGAATCTGAATTTGCTTATTGAATCTGAATCCTCTCAAATCCTATATGCAGTCTGTCTTGGGTAGTTTAAAATATTCATATTTTAGGAACTAGAATATTGAACTGTATGTTGGCTGAAGATTATTATTGTGTTCAGGTTTTTAACGTACCTTGAGTAGATGGCTCATTAAATATGAAATGAACTCCAGTACCTCTCTACCTGTGCTAATTAGCTTCTGTTGCGAAGAACGAGGTCCACGCTGCCTTTCTGAGTGACGTGAAAAAAGCTCTGGGAGCAGAAAAGTCCGCTCAGCTCTTTCAGGCCATTCAAAGCTACAAGAAGACAGAGAACTATGAAAACCTGGTGGCAACAGTGGTGAGCTTGTTCACAGAGCGAGATGAGGACTTTCACCTACTAGTCAGTAGGTTCTTCCAAATGACTACGTGCACTTTCCACGTCCTGTACATTTGTGGCTTTTCAATATGAATTTTGTCTTTCTTTTCTGAAGGATTCGGAGTTTTTATTCGGCCTCACCATAAGAAGCAGTACAAAGAGATGTTGGATGCATTGATCGGTCAGTCCACATCTGCTGCAGATGTTCCTGCTGTGAGTGAAGACCAGCAAAGAGCAGGTGGAGGTGAGTGAGATCAGATCCCATCTTATGACCAAATAATGCAAATAAGAGGAAAAGGTATTTTGAAACGAGTTACATTAGACACTAGCAGGTTAAATATTGCTAATGAATAATATTAAAATGAATAACTATTGCTGATTTGTGACATTTTTGAGAACTTTTTCATGCTTCTCTTCATCCAGCTCCTTCGTCATCTCCTTTGAGGACACAAAGCAAGATTTCCAGTTTTTTCTCAAGCAGCCAAAGAATGTAAAATTGAAGATACTGAAACATTATGTAGGTGTTTGACCTGCTCTGCCATAACCAAGACGGGTTCTGCTCAGGATGCTCATCTAACCGCGGGTTTAAATGGGCTCTTTATTGCAGACTGATCAAACTAAAGTTACATCTGTGACTCCTGACAACACTAACCTGTGTTGTCCTGTACACTGAAACAGTGCATCACTAATTTGAGATGGTGTTGAAGACAAAGGCTGGAAGGCTTTTATTGTGTGCTCGTTCTTAAATTAATGTTCTTTAAAGTGACAATGCAATGTGAAGAAATAAAATATTTGTATATATTTTTTTATTATCTACTTAAACTTATAAAATCTACAAAAGCCTCATGTTTTTTCTTTGTTTCCTGCAGCTGTTCTAGCTCCATTGTGTAGCCTTTTATTTTATAGATCAGTTATTTTTTATGTTACAAGTTATGGAATTTAATGTGTTTCGCAGCACATTTAGGGCTGAATGTGTCAACTACGAAGCTTCTTTTGGCCACGCTGCTTACAGTCGTCAAACTTATTAATTGGAAAGTGATTAAAAAAATGCCATCACTAGTCATCCAGAGGTAAGATGTTTGCATCCAGCAGCTCACATAAGTATATTATGCAAAAATGAATGTTAAGGTGTCTAAAAACTCAGTGTCCAAAGTCGAGCAGAGCAGCAGTACAATTAATGAAATTAATTAAAAGGTGAGGGGTAAAATAACAGTGGGACTGACTCAAATAAGAGCAAGAAAACAGTACAGGAGTGGCAGGTTCAGTGTACAGATACTCTCAAATATAAATGTGCAAAAGCATTAGCTTAAATACGTTTGAGTATAGAAACAAAGTATTTAAGCAAAATGTTTTTTTCATTTCAGACTAATATTAAATTGTCATTTTTTTGACATCAATGGGTATTAATGTTGCATCTGATAAAGATGAAGCTTCTTTTAACCGTATTATGCACTTTGGTTAATGGTTTTAATTACCATTACCTGTGACTCCCACAATGGGCATCAATACAGTTTGATGAATATTCTGTACTTCTGTTTTTCCCAGATTCTGAAAAGTAACTAACAACTATAGTTAGTTACAAATAAAAGTACAATAAGAAAAACCCAACACATTTGTATGTTTGATTTTCCTCATTTTTAAAAAGATTTTTTTTGCTCCACTACACTTATTCATTAGTTAGTCTCTGTTACTGAGTCTAGAGAGGAAATTCTAAGATAAGCAGGCTATTAAGATAAGGTGGGCAAGAGAAGGAAAAACAGCCTTATATCTTCACATTTTTTTTAAATTCTCATTTATGACTGGTTATTAACTGTACACATCACTGGCAATAATCCAAAAAAAAAAAAAAGACAAATCCGTAAGTCACTAATGGGAATCACGCTGTCATGTAAGTATCGCGAGAGTTCGTTTCGCTCAGTACTTTCCGGTCCTTGCAACATGGCAGGCACTAAGTTGATGCTGGAAGGAAGAGTAAGTGTAAAATGCTTTATTTTAGGACTCAGCGTGGTTGTAATCCCATTGATCAGAACCTGGTTTGGACGTGTCGACTGGGTCTTTGATTATCTGACGGAAACACCCGGAAAAATAGCGATTTGTGTCCACGTTGCAGCGATCAACGGCCTCTTGCTCCTCATTTATAGGGGACCTCTCTACAAGGTAAGCGCTGACGCTAGGTGGGCGGTTTCCTGCCTTAATTCCTAGTAAAGTAACGGTACACGTTTTAACGTCGCGCAGCAGGCAGGTACTTCCAATGACACTGAGTAATTCTCGGAGTCTGACATAGTTTAGTTCGCTATTTCAACTTTCTCATCACGCTGCTAATGTTGGCTAAGTGAATCACCTAGCTAGCTAACACTAGCACCCACCAAGTTAATCTCATTGGATAAAGAGAAACCGGGCAGCTGGATTTGATGTGCTCAAGATAGAAACCTAAGCCGGGTTTAGCCGCAGAGGCTTAGTCCGCATTTGCCACTTGATATGGTTCATTTGGTTTTATAGACGCCCCTGATACGTCTTCGATGCACCGTGGGAAGAAGGCGACACCCGAAGCCCTTGCGGACATCTCTGAATTCAGGGTCGTTTCGGGTTGTGCGCAGAGTAACTAGCTTAAATAACACGGTTTAAGGCGTTTGAGGAAAGAAATGTCTTCTCAGTGCTGTTCGGCGTAATTGGTTGAGATAAAACGAGCTCAAAACATGGCCAAAATGGAGCTGAACGTTGGCTTTGAAGTTGGCTTTTAGGTCTGTAAAGTTTGACTTCTAAAGGTCATTTCAACTGTCCCTTCTCTCATGTTGAGTCAATTATCTGTTAATACATTTTTTTTATAATGTGAATTCATAAAACTACTTCTCGTTGATTTGTGACAATCACTGTTATCAAGTAATGAGACAATGGACCCATGCTCACACCACTCACACATTGGACATGCTTTTGGATTTGGAGTCTGCTATGTTGCCTGCTGAAATGTGCTGTTGATCAGCAGATTTTAGGGCCGTTTGCTTTTCCTTTGCTAACGTGAGTTTTCCGTCTCTCTAGGTTGCTGTGCGAGCTTGTTTTCTGGGAGTCACTTTCGGCTGTGGCTTAGTTATAAGCTTCTCTGAAACCACATGGACACATTTTGGCTGGTATTTAGAAATGTTCAATCTCTCTGCATGTGCTTTTAAACAAAACCAGCTCCATATCAGAATAAAATGTACTGTGATGTCTTTACTATTGTACATTTCATAGTGTGGCCCAGAGTAAGCAGTAAGAAGTTTCTATACTGTTAAATCGAGATGCATTGAACTTGAGAGAAAATATATTTTTAAAATGATCAAAATTATGATAATTCACTACTGACACACAGTGAATGAGGATATCTAGCTCATTATGACAGCAGGGTGCAGTAATCGTGCCTGTCTGCAGGTACTTGTGCTCCCTGTCGTTCTTCCACTACTCTGAGTACTTGGTGACGGCCATCATCAACCCTCGCAGCCTGTCGCTGGACTCGTTCCTGCTCAACCACAGTGTGGAGTACACGCTGGCTGCTGTCTCGTCATGGGTGGAGTTTACTGTGGAGAAGCTAACAGTTCCAGGTTGGTGGCTCATACGTTTCACCGTCGATGTTGCAGTATATTAGTGAAAAATCTGCTGAACTAATGTTTAGCTCAACAGACTGGACGCACACGGCATGGATGAGTAAAAAGCGCAGTACTCAAGTCAAGTAATGAGTCTCTGTGAAGTAGAAGTTTGAGTTCACCCTTACATTATGTCATGTTCCTCTGGGTCAGAGTTAAAGCAGCTGAACTGGCTGAGCGTCCTGGGTCTGCTCATGGTGTTGTGTGGCGAAGGCCTGCGGAAGTCGGCCATGCTGACCGCCGGCTCTAACTTCAACCACATTGTCCAGAACGAGAAGGCCCAGAGCCACGTGCTGGTCACCAGCGGGGTCTACTCCTTCTTCAGGCACCCTTCATACGTGGGCTGGTTCTACTGGAGCATAGGAACACAGGTGAGCATCAACCGCTCTGCTCAACATCAAGCCTCTACATTCTGTCATCATAATTTTGAATCTTACCAACTCTACGCAGCAGTGCTCCACTGCGGAAAATAATAGTTTGAACATGTTGTTCTTTAACTCGCCGTTGCAGATCATGCTGTGTAACCCCGTGTGTATAGTGGGCTACACGATAGCCAGCTGGCGGTTCTTCCGGGAGCGGATCGAGGAGGAGGAGCTTTCCCTCATCCACTTCTTTGCTGACGAGTATGTGGAGTACAAGAAGAAGGTTCCCACTGGGCTGCCCTTTATCTCAGGCATCCGTGTCAACTAGACCCAGGAGCTGGATGTTACAGACTCACAACACTGAAGCAGGTCAGACCCGGTGGGTGTGTGGCGTCCGCTGTGGCGGCTGCCCTCCAGAGGGGGAACCTGTATCTGTCTGGGAGCTGCAGGCTCTTAACCAGAGACCATGACAGCTGGGACAGCAGCAGGCAGCTGGGCTGCTGCTTTTCTACTAAGCTCCAGAATCCATTTACAGACCAGACAACCTCCACTGTACAAATGTACTCCAAAAAAATCCACGTCGTCTGATTCTGCCGTTTTTATGTTTATGTGCATCTGTCACGATCAGTGTTTGATCTGTATCATGTGTCAGCAGAGAGTGAAATGTCCAGAGTTTCACAGGAAAGGGAGCGGGTTCAATAATTTTCTTTAAATAATAAGTTTATTAACATGAAAAGACACTGCCACCACTATTTCTAGGTTAGTCAGTGTTCTTTCATTATATTTTGCTGTTAATTTGGAAATTCAAACAAAAGCTTCAAACAACTTCACTGACTTCCAACTGCTTTCTATTTAAAAATTAAAGATCACATTTTTTTATCATTATCCAAGTTCTTTGGTATCCTGTATCTACCTTCTGCTACTCAGGAGAGTCAAAGCTGGTCAAGTACTGCTCTGGCTCAAAAACTGAAGATGTTTCTATGAATAAAAAACAATAACTGCAAGAAGCCAGCTTCTGAAATTGACATGACAGGATTCTTGGTTGTGAAGATGTTTCACTCTGCTAGATTTTTTTTACAACCATAGTATTGCTCTTGTCTGTCTTGCTCCAAAGCTCCACTACAAGTTGGACATCTTTTAATTGTCTGTAGTAGTAATAATAATAATAATAATGAATAATAATAATACACTTTTTCGAGGTGACAGCCTCTCCATTAAAACAGATTACATAAATGACTGCTACAGTAATAAAGGAAACAATAGTTATTTTTTTTTAATAATTACACATTAAATGTACTTATATACATTACAATTAATTGTATATAAGGGGGGCGACTGTAGCTCAGTTGGTAAGGCAGTCGTCCACGGACCACAGGGTCCGTGGCTCGATCCCCCCAACAGCTCATTCCCTTCCCGAGCTGTGCAGTGCTGGTCCAAGCCCGCTAGAAATTGGGGTGGGTTTCGTCAGGCGATAAAACTGTGCCAAATAAACATGGGGACCCTGAACCCACGGGATAAACCAAAAGGAAAGGTTTCTGTCAGGATGTTTGAGATCGCTTAAAAAATTGAAAATCTTTATTATAATCTAAAATTTTACTAAGAGTTTTCACATTTCAACTTCTACAACACAGATCCTCAAACTTTAACAGAACATCTTCATGCAGGCGTGTATCCCCCTGCAGAGCTGTTCTGTTCAGCTATGTTCAACGTGCAAATATCCTCTGATGCTGTGTGAGCAACACTTTGTTCAAAAGTCCTCTTAACGTAACGTTTATCTTCAACCTTCTAAAGTAGGCAGATAAAATTGAAATCATACAAATTTGCAGCCTTTTAATACAAATTTCCAATGCAGCTCAACAGGAAAACAGATTTTATACTAAAGGTTCCAGCAGATTTTAAATCCACATCATGTGACCATAGGTGGAGTGTTTGGGCAGGAAGTGCTGACTGTGTGTAGCTTATTTTGTTGTTTACTTCATTGATTACTAGTTTTTTTTGTTTGTTTTTAAGCCATCAGCCTCATTAATCCTGTGTTGTTTTCATCAGCATAACGTCCTCTTTGTGTTTCTCTTGTCACTTTTCCGAAGATTCTGAAGAGCATGAAAAATGAGGACAGGTTGTCCCTGTGATCCCTCACGTGGCTGGAGTGTCAGAGAAGCTCAAAAGGATCTTCAGAAAACACCACATAGCTGTTCACTTCAAACCCGACAACACACTGAGACAAAGACTCGTCCACCCTAAAGACCAAACACCTAAACGCAAGAAGAGCAACGTAGTGTGTTCAGTCCAGTGCAGTGAAGAGTGTTCAGAGCTCTACAATGACCCAAAGAGGAGCTACAGCTCAGGACCAGAATCAGAAGTGTACCTACACCTGAAGGACAAAGTACACTTGCTTGAGGCTGACGATGTCCACATTTTGGACAGAGAAGACAGAGGGTATGAGAGAGTAATACATGAAGCCAGTTGTGTTCACATGGAGAATCCTTCTCTCAACAGAGCAGGAGGCCTCAGGCTCAACCTGTTTCCCATTTTTCATGCTGCCCTTTCATCCATCCCCAGGAGGATTAAGACCACTTGACACATCGGCCAAGAGGGCCACACCCAACGACCCCCACCTTAGGGCTTTAGGGTCGTAATCATTACATCTTGACGACTCCACCCTGTTCCCACCTCACACCACCTCTACACGAGCCTATTCAGGCCAGGGTGGAACAAAGGCTACTCTGGAGGACATAACCGGGTTCCCTAGACACTTTATTCAGACTGAAGAAGCTGCTTGGATAAGTAGCAAAGCGCTTCTAACCAAGAAAAAGACGTCCAGTGGACATGTTTCTACCTTCGGGCTACCAAACCTGGATGACTGAGAATCTTCACCGACTTTCGTCACTTTGTTAGAAACCAACCAAATGACTAGTGTGTATATCGGTGTAGGTGTTGAGAGGCCGAGTCTGCAGCATTCGCGCTCTCTTCGAATTTCCCGAGTAGCTTCACAGTGCTGCTATCCACTCCCCAAACCCCGATGTCATGTTTTTGGGAGCAGAGCTGCTCGGTAATTGAGTAGTTCTGTGTGTGTATTTGGAATCTGCTTTGGAAGGTTGTCCCATTGGTCAGCTCGAACCCAAATGAGTGAAAGCCTCAGTATCTGTGCTAACACACAGGGACAAAGTTAAAAAAAGACAATATCCACAGAGGCTATTGTAACTGCTCCCCTGGCTTCATTTAGTCGCACAGTTTCACAATTTAGATAAAATAGTCTTATTATAGACTAAACTGTAAACGCATGTTTTGGCTACAAATCTCTGGTTTAAGGATTTAATACGTTGCCAAAATGTGGAATTACTAAAACATGATGCATCTGGGTGTTTTAGACTGTGTTCAAAACAGTTGAGAAACAATATTTAAAAAAAAAAAAAAATAGATGCTACCTGTGTTTATGAATATTTTGAGCGGAGATGCTCAAGCTTTCAACTCCTACTTTTACCTTAAAGTAACATTTTTGTGTATTATACACACACTTTCCACAAGTGGACATTTTACACGGCACGCAGCTCTAACTGAGCCGCTTACAACAAGCAGCCGTTACACACACGTTTAGTGCAGGTGTAGCACGGTGTGATGTGCAAAGACCCATCGCCAGATTGAAAGGATCGATATTTAATTTTGAAAGTGAAACTGGCGATTAAATGGAAAATGCTTTGTTTTTAATCCAGCTGTAGACAAAATGCTGATAATGCAGAACAAGGCAGGCGTCATGGAAGAAAGCAAAACCAGGTTGTGCGCTTGGAAGAATCCTCCACAGTTTGTGTGCATTAGAACAACGCTAGATGTGTAAGAGAAGTCAGAGATGACTGGTGTTCATGTGGTGTCCTCTCTGCCAAAGAAGGTTTTGGCATCTGTCAACCCCAAAACATGTTTCAGTGTCTTTAATAATGTTTTTTTTTTTTTTTGACTTATGCATATTGATTATTTCTTGTGAAAGGGTCAGAATGTATTTATTTAAACTTACGTTTTCTGTAAAACTACTGTTTGCTTTTTAACGTCTTGTGTTTGGTCGTTTTGGTTCAGCGACTCTTAACATTCAGAGGGAGCTCAAGTACAGAGCACGTTGAATGCCAGCACTCAGGACTCGCAAGACAAATATTGAATGATTCATTAATTCAATTTTAATTTTGACCACTGGGACAATCTACTAAATACTGGAGGTGTGTGTGTGTGTGAGTGTGTGAGAGAGAGAGTTGCAGTCTGAGTTTAAAGACACACACTTGTAGCATACCTGTGAAGCTCACTGTTTATGGTTACATAATGAAGCTGAGCAAACAGTTGGAGCATGACACACCTGAGTTGACTTTTGGATGTGTTGCACTTTTGCTGTATTTATTATAGGCCTGTATTAAACAGTTTGTCACTCAGGCTGATTAATTACTGCGCATTTATTCCCAGAGCAGGTTTTATCAGCTGCTGTTGTGTGTAATAAAATCGAGAAAATTGTTATGATGATGAAGGTTTGCTCTGATTCTTAAGTAGTTGCCATTTTGCAGGCCAGATGAAGAAAGTGGACTTAGTCTTTCAAATGTGATTCACGAGCCACCCATTTGCTGCATTTCAGAAAAAAAAAAATGTTCCTCTCTGGAGGCCGACACGTTCTCCGCTGACCTGAGCCTGTTCCTCATGCCTGCCTGAACAAGTTGAACCAATAATTTGGTAACACAGATTGGAATTTATCTGGAGCTGTTGTCAGAACAAGTCCTCAACCGAGTAGCTCCATGCTGAACTACAAAGACCCTTTCACCTCCTTCGACCCTCCTGCTGAAAGGCTGTCGGGACTGGACCCCATTCAGAAGAACATGTCTGGAAGTCCTTGTTCTGATCAATGAAATGTCTGGAGGCTGTGATGAGAGACTCCCAGAGCGAAAACAAGTGGTCGGCTCAGAAAAGAACAAAGAGAGAGCAGATTTAATGCCTAGTTAATACATAAGAACATGTAACATACAGTAGTCTATAACTAAATCCAAAAATAAAAGAAAACATAAAAAAAATTACCAATAACTAGCTGCGGTATGCAGTTCAATGAATGAAAGAACAGTGGTGATAAGATGACATAAATACTAAAATGGTCAAAGGTTGGCTGTGAGAAGAAATGATGCAACAATTAACCGTTGATTTTGTGTTTATATCAAGCATTTTGCAGCTGATGAATGGAAAGTTTAATTTAGCCACTTTGTGTAGCGCGAGCTTAATATTGCACAATGTATTGATTGTAAAGTCAAGTCAAGCTTTACTGTCAGTTCTTCCACGTGTACAGTACATACATGCAGACCAGTGAAGTGTACATCAGTGCAGGTAACAGAATTAGTGCAAAAATGGCTTATTCAGTCTGGTTAAAGTGGCGGAGTGACAGAGGGCTCAAGAGCAGTTCTTTAAATTAAGTTGACGTGAGGTAGTAGGGGGTTATAGCAGAAGAGGGAAGGGGGGGGGGGGGGGGGTTTCTGGAGCGAGTTCAGCTTCCTGACAGCCTGATGGATGAAGCTGTCCTTCAGTCTGCTGGTCCTGGCCTGTAGGCTCCGCAGTCTCCTCCCTGATGGCATCCGGCTGAAGAAGCTGTGTGACGGGTGAGTGGGATCACCTGCAATGCAGGGGGCTTTGCGGGTGAGACGGGTTCCATAAATGTCCTGCAGGGACGGGAGAGGGACACCAATGATCTTCTCAGCTGCTCTCACTATGCGTTGCAGAGTCTTCCGGCAGGAGGCGTTGCAGGCCCCATAACCACGCAGTGATGCAGTTCGTCAGAAAGCATAATGTGTTAAGAAAATCTCCTTAGTAACAACAGCTCTCAGATAAACATTGAAGCAAGTAAACAAGTAAATAAGTATCTCAAGTTGTACTGATGTACAGTACTTTAGTATAAGTACATAGTTACTATCCACCGCAGCAGTAATAGGAAGTTTTTTTTCACAGGCACAATAATCGATCACAGGTACACAAGTTGGATCGATATGTCTCTGTTCGATTGGCAGCCATGTCGCGCATGCGCACGTCTCGCTCTTCCTTTCTGCTAGCGTCTTTGCTATGGCGCCTATTGTGAGTATAATCGCGTGTTGGTAATTGCAAGAAAAACATGTATAATGTGATGTGAAATCCACAGGAAACGATCAGGGTGTAAAAACAGATTTGTTATGAAAGTTTTAGTGAAAACGCGGGGACTTGGGTCGGCTTTTCGGATTTTTGATGGGTTTTTGATGTCAGTTTGTAGCTGAGTTTGACTGGCCTGCTAGCTAACGTTAGCTCAAACACCGTCGATAGGAGCCGAACCTCAACCACGTTGTTAACGCCGTTAGCCTCCAGGAACGGTGGCTGCAGGACAGTATCAGAAGA